>NC_141759.1:111074207-111390343 GCF_982258835.1 Parasteatoda tepidariorum | reverse complement strand
GAAAAACTATGAAAAAACAAATTTTTTAAATTTTTGTTTTTCAGTCAAGATTGTGATCTATTTTGGTAAAATAAAATTTCCGCTCAAATGTCGGAATGAAAAATAATTTAGAACTACTTTTGAGACTTCAGCATACTCACTATTAGTGTTTTTAAATATCCATCAGGAAACAATATTTAGTAACAGTATCTTTGTAAAAATACCTTTACTAAAAAGAAATATGAATTCTCAAGTGCTATACTTTTTCTACAAAATTTAATTTAATATAAAACTGATGAAGGATCAAGTGTAAGTTTTATTTATATACAATATGCATTACGTTTTTAAGTAATTTAGATTCTTAATTACAACAGAAAATATATCAAATTATTAAGACTTGTATACTCTTGTTCATAACATTCATAGCAGTGCAAATCATGTCTTGAACAAAATTTTCTCTTACCAAAAACTTTTTGGAAAAAGTAACTTAATACATTCTTTTCATAAAAATAATTCTCAAATAAATTTTTTATTTACATTAAAAAAAAATTTCTACCACCGACATTCAGAAAATGCAATAGACCTGGCTTTGGATTTTCATAACTCAAAAACTATTTCATAAACATTATAAAATTTTGCATGATTTTACAGAAACGTTTGGAGAACATTCTGATATCAAAATTGAATTGCTGCGGTTAAAGTTATTTTATGTCAAAGATTTGTACTTTCCGACGCTTAATTAAGTTTCGGGAAAACTATTAACAGAAGAATTTTAGTTGTTGCTGTCCTCGGCTATTAAGGCAGAAGAGGTACTGCTGTTTTTGTTTTCTAGTGCGCTATCTATGTCTAAGAATTTCACTTTTGCCAAACCCATACGTCACATCCGTTTACAGGGTGGACCCATTCATTCAACCACAGATCGTAATTTTGAGCTGAACCAGACAACGATCAGTCTCCAATTCAGTACCCCCAGAGATATAATTTGTTATGGGAACATGGAGGATATTGTGACCTGACAGATTTAACATGCCCCAGTCACCATTTACTACACGGGGAGTCTTCAGCAGGCGAACGTGAGTCCAGCGTCCCGCCAACCAGGTTGTCCCGGCCTCAACATGACAATTGTGGTTATTTTCTTGAAGTGAAGTACTCTTTTATCTACAAATGTGCAGCTCGTCTCACTTTAAATTTCGAAACACTTTTGCAACAATAAAATAGTTTATATTGAAGGTTTTTTTAGATTTTTGATGTAAAATAAAAACTAATCTTTGTAAACTGATTATCTTTCGCTGCCACGTACTTTGAATATATATATTTAAAAAAGCTTTTAATCTTTTTTCTCTTTCAATTCTTTAATCTTTCAATCAGAGGTTACTCAATTGTAAAAAGATTTAAATAAACTTGAAATGTTAAAAAAAAAATTCGCAAAAGTTTTGTATTTTTGGTAAAACCAAATATACTCTGCCCATTATAGAAAAGTTTCTCAGTTAGTTGTTGGATGCTAATCTCTACATATAACAACCAATAGAGTTTTTCGTTTCATTCTTTGTCTTCCACTATCGCACATTCTTTTTACGTCATATAATTTGATTTCAAACTATCATTTTCTCTTTTTTCCGATGTTATTATTTATTTATTAAATGTAGAGATTTAATTTAAATCTCTAGATTTTGAATTTGTAAACATACATACGTTACTTAAAATTAAATATCTGGATAAACTCGAAATGTTAAAAAAAAAAGCGTTAAAAAATTACTATTTTTTGGTAAGAACAAAACACTAAATATTCTATGCACATTAAAAAAAGAAACATTTTAATAGGTTGTTGGATGTTAATCTTTACATAAACCAATATATTTAGTTCTTCGTTTTATTCTCTGTCTGCTACTATCGCACACACGTTTCCTGTCTCGCTCTTATAATTTGATTTCAAACTCTCATTTTCTCTTTTTTTCTGATGTTATTTTTATTCGCTAAATGTAGAGATTCAATTTAAATCTCTACGAAAATCTCTTTAAATCTCAATTTGAATCTCTTCGAATGTGTAAATGTACACGTTACTTAAAATTTAATTTTATTTAAGGTTGAATTCGATAATTTTAACCTTTTCTTTCCAGATAAAAGATTAAAAAGAAAATTTATCTGTTAATTCTTTTCGAATTTAGTTTCCATGCTTTCCGATTTTAGTTTTTACTCCTCATTCTGAACTTTTAATGTTTTTAATTTTCTTTCCTTTCACGTAGCTTTTAAAAATCTTCACCTTATTAGTGCGTAAGAGAAAGTAAAGGAGTAAATAAATGAATAAATAAATGAATAAGAAATGGAAATAATGCTCTTTTTAGGTGAATTTCAGTTTTTAGTTTCTTGCATCTAATAATTTTATTTTAAATTACTTAACAAAAAGTGCAGCTGATTAGTGACAGCGAGTAGGGAACGTAACATTCGTTATACTTTAAATAAAAGAAAATTAGTTTCTGACTTATTTTAAGCCATAGTTGATTTTTTTTTAAATTTTTTGAATAATATTTTTTCTGAACAGTGTATTTTAGTTTAGTGGAAACTATAGGTAATAGAAATAGACTTTTTCGAGGAGTTTTACTTTCGAACTTAATTTAGATTTCTAACAACTTAAGGAGCAGACAAATTGTCACACATTTTCATGAACTATTCAATCCAGTATCTCAACTTTTGACCTCTTTTTCGGTAGAAGTTAATCGGTAGATGTTTTGGCTCTAGTCGAATAAGCTGTAAGTAGCTGTAGTCGAATAATCATCATCGAATGGTAGACCTTCTGTTGAAATTTCCTTAAAGAAAACCTATTTTTTGACTTGGACTGCCAGTCAAATCTTATTATATATTATTATTTCTTATTAAATCTTATTATATTATATCAATAAATTAACTAATTATATAATAATGATAATTTACGTAAATAAAATTGCAAATTATCATTACAATAATAAGAAGTAATAAAATAAAAAATAAATTTCACTATAAAAATTGTGTCCACAGTTGGTGAACTTGGAGTAAACTCAAAATATTTTTTGATACTTAAGGGTTAATATTTAATTTTACCTAGTTTATTCAGTAATATTTGAAGTTGAAGATATATAAAATAATTCATATTTTTTATTAAAAAATTAAACGTTTATGGAAATTAAAAATGTACACTTTAGTAATGGAAAATGAAGTAAAATGTTCTTTATTCCTTATTTTTCTCTTCTTATATGAATGTTTTTTTATTATTTATTTTCTAACAACTTATGAAAAAAAAAATTCCTATATATTATAAGAGTAAAAATTAATTGAATAAATGCATTTAAATTGAGAGTAAAAAAAATGCTGATGCTATCAGACATATTACAATTTTCAATGCTTGCAAACATATTGAAATTTTCAGGAAACATTTGAAATTACATACAAAACTTACAAAACAACTGAACAATTAGAAACTTTCAGGTAATATGAAATATAATTGTTTGGTAACCTAGTTAGAAAAGAAAAACAATTATATTCAGTTTGCATTATTTTAATTTTCTTTTCATTTTCTTCAATTAAATTTTTTTTCTTTTTTTAAAATTTTTTAATTTTTAAAAAAAAATTTTTTTTAGTCTTTTTATTATTTTTTTAAATTTTTTTTTATTTTTTTATAAACTTTTTTTCAGTCGTTTCTTTTTTAATTTTTTATGCAAACTGGACAAATGATACAATCACATTTAATCCTCTTGGACATGATCCCTACCAACCAGGCTATCCCAGCCTTTTAGAAATTTAAAATTTAAATTTAAAGTTAAACCAAAAAAAGTAAAGAAGTAAATAAAAAACAAGAAATCTAAATAAGGCCTTTTTTTAGATGAATTTCAATGTTTAGTTGCTAAACACTTGCATATAATATTTTTGTTTTAAATTTCCTAACATAAATTGCTCAAACTGTTGATTAGTGATAGCGAGCAGGGAGTGTAACATTCAATATACTTTAAATAAGAGAAAATTAGTTAATGTATACGCCAAAACTGATTATTTCTTTTTAAAAAATTACATTTTTTATTATTGTAATTTATTGGCAGTAGAAATATAATCTTTTGCAGCTACGGAGTCTTACTTTCGAACATAAACTTCATTTAAAATTCAACTTAGTATTGTAAAGTCAGGCATATTTATGAACCCATATCTATTCAACCAAGCATCTTGACTTTTAGTCTCCTTATCGGTAGTAGCTTCGTAGTGATATCAAAATATGGAAGAATAATATCTAAGGCACTTTACAAGACAAAGGAAAGCAAGCTGAAAAGGACTACGAAAGCAGTTCCAAGATTGACGACTGGTAGCGAGCAGGACTTTGTGCTCTCTAATTTATAAAAGAATAAATCCAGGTTTTAAATTCAGTATTTTAAAGAAAATTTCTTCAAATAACATTTTTTTGGAAGCTAGCTACATTATTGGAGATAAAATAAAATTACATATCATATTGATAGTGTCATTATTCATTCATTGTAAAATTATATTTTCTTTAGTTTACACAAAATGCAAAATCCATTTTTATGATATTAATTTGAATAAAAAGTTTTAAATTAAGTTTAGTAAAATTTTTTCAATGTAAGTCAAAGTCATCAGATGCGTAGGTTCCGATGAAGAAGAAACGTAAAGAACTATTTTAGCAAGTTTTAAGATCGCAAAGCGGTAAGTAGAAAAAAATGCGTGGAATTTTAAGAAATGAGGAAGAAAAAAAAAAACGAGATTTCAAGCAAATAAACAATCCACACTATGGATTCTGGGACGAAAACAATGAAAAGATGCAAATTCTAGGAAAATGCAACTTTTCGAGGGTAAAACCAAACGGCTTGTTTGAAAGTGGAGAACATGAAGATAATTTGCAACGCATGCCTTCATTCCCAGCTCCGGGGATTAACATGCGAGAAAAATAAATCTTTTGTGGAAATAACAAAGGAGTCACTAATGGGGAAAATTGAGATTTTCTTAGATGGGCTAGAAGAGATTTATTGTCTTCTAAAAATTATATGAAGATCAAATTACTGAAATTTCACATTTCCAAGGTGTAGGGTGGACTTAACCCACCCTGACCATTAACTAACCTGTAGTTATTCCAAATGTTAAACTATAATTTGTGAATTTTCAGTTATCCGTTCAGTTATTTAGATTTTCAACAACTTAAGGAGCAGACTAATTGTCACACATTTTTATGAACTATTCAATCAAATATCTTAACTTTTGACCACTTTTTCGGTAGATGTTAATTGTTTGGTAGAGTAGCTGTAGTCATCATCATCAAATGTCCCGGGTGGACAAAGACCTTCTGTTCAAGTTTCCTTAACGAAAACCTATTTTCTTAACTTGGACTGACAGTCAAATCCAATTTACTTTTAAATCTAATTCACAGAATTGAATGAATCATCGCTGCTTTGGTCTTCTTCTTCTTCTTTTTTTTTTTTTTTTTTTTTTTTTTGATTAGTGAAGGGCTCTGATCTAAACTTTTTTTGATTGATAAGAAATTTACAATAAACATAAATAAACAAATGTGAAAATATCAAAAATTCCCAATAGCTCAAGATTCAATATTTTAAGTGAATACCAAAGTTGCCAACTTTCTACAAGAATTAGGATAATTCAGTAAAATATGCATTTACAGAAGAAAACTAGTGCAATTTTAACGTTGATATATAGCAAAATTATACAAAAATTTACTATTAAAAAAGATGTAACTTTTAGATAAAAGTACTAAATTACAAATTATACAACACTGAAACTTTATACTTAATTTTTAAATGATACAATTAAATAGATAACTGAGAATATATAATGTTCTAGTTTTAGTTAAACTTAGAACTAGTCCTCAATTCCATTATTTTGTTATCCTGGATTTTTCTTGTTTCGCTTGCAGCATTTCAGATTTGAGTTTACGCTCTTTTTATACAAGGTAAAAGGATTAAGTTTCGGAATGGCTTGAATTAAGATTGAATTAGAAAATTAAGATTTCTATTTCATTTCCTGCTTTAAAAAAAAAAACAGAACTTTTCGTTTCCCGCAAGTGTAGGATGTGCTTAAAAATAATTATTCGATTCAAGCTTGAGAATAAAAAAATAATTTTGAAGATTGGAATGCAGAAAGAACCGTGGAAAGCACAGAGATAATTGAAGATATCGGTGTTGGAACCGCGTGTCTTCAAATAAAAGGTGTGAAAAAATGCACGAACCAGTGTTTTAAACGGCTTAGACCAGGGATGGACCAGCGGGCCAAACTGTATGTGAACCAGCGATATGTGAACAAGTGTCTTCAACTATGAACCTTAGAAAAAAATCATTCCTGAAGTAGACTAACAGACAAGCATTCAGCCTCGTTCCTTAAAAGAAGTACATCTCACTTCGAACCTCAATATAAGGAACTCTTCAAAATGAAATCGCAATTTCACTAAATATTTAAATTGAAATTTGTATATAGTTTTTTTAAACTAATATTAAACTGACTATTACTGATTTTATACTGATATATGATGTTAAAAACGTATTTCATACTGATTATTACGGAAATTCTGAAAAAAAAAGCCGTAATATTTAGAACTCAAACATAAAACTCTAATTTTATTATGAAATTGTAATAATTACGGATAAATGCGAAGGTTAGCCCCTCTGGCTACATAATTTTTAAAAATAATTTAATTTTTTTATTACTTAAATTCAAGTCAACATTTTCGTTACGAATTTGAAAAAGTCTTTTTTTTTCAATTTTCCAAAACCTTAAAATTTTTAAACGAGATCCTTAAGACATATAGCAAGTGAGATATTATGGAACAAAAGCCAACATTGTTCACATTTATGACATAAATTACAAGAGCAAAAATAAGTAAATTTATAAATTGTTTCTCACAAAAAAATATCCAATATAATTTTAAAACAAAAATATAATTGTCTCCATTAAAAAAAACTATTTTAGAAAATAGAATTAAATTATTTATAAATGAATAGTTCAATTGTCTCTAACGTGTACTGAATTTAAATAATTTATTTTAAAGTGCACGGATTTGCAATTCATTAAGTATTACATCTGAAAGTTCAAGACTATTTCAAAATTGTTGAGCTTTATAGTCTTTAAAAATGCAACTGAACAATCTGCAGACAAATCTTAATTTTTAAAAGCAAATAGATATTTATAGATTGGTTTACTATTACCTATATAAAATCAAAAAAGTTTTAAAGCTTTAATTTTTATTTTTAATTTCATTTCTTAAAGATTTAAAGTTTTTTCTAAAGTTAAAGTTAAAGTAACCAATAAATTCTTGAAATTAAGTTTTCGTTTAAAGAAAAAGAAGTCTAAGAAGTGAAAAATGAAAACACACTTCACTTTTTTTAATATTTTGTTTCTATTTTACATACGAAACTTAGAACATACGAAATCCTTTAAAGTACAACACTGCCCTTGTTTGTTATGCAAATCTAAATAGGTTGAACACGTCAACTAAATTCAACGTTAAATGGGCATAAAAATTTTAAATATTAGAACTTTAAGTCATAAGAAATCAATACAACTATGCATCCTTTCATATTTTTTCTCCTTCATAAAAAAAAAAAAAAAAAAAAAAACATGCCTGAAAACAAACTTTGTAATATGCTCGTGCCTTTTATAAAATTCTTTGGTCAGAAATTTATCTATGTAGTTTAGAACAATAAATATTTAAGAAGTACATAATTTTCCTATAAAAGATGAAATAAGTTGAGATGTTATTGGATACGATACACAGCTCTTTAATAAAAACTGATTTTAAATGTAAAACTATAATTATATATAATCAGCTAAATATGTCCCAGAAGCTAAATAGTAACAATTTTTTCTTTATACTATAAACTTAAGATAAAATGAAATTTTCTTTGCTTCGAGCAAATGCTGGTCTGCCTTTATTTGGATTCATTTTAGATTGCGAAAACACAAAAGGCACTTAAAAAGATTCGTTACCAAAAGTTTGATATCTCAATACTTATGTTTCTAAATTTCCTTTTTACATTATTTTCTCTATTTGTTAGTATTGGAAGCTATCTCAGAAATTAGAATAGTTCAAAAACGGCTTTTGAATCAGAGGAATTGAATAGATACTTTGCACAAGAAAATCACACAGAATTTTCCTAAATTTCTGTATTCATTATTTTGGACGCAACTTATCAATCTTTGTTTCAGAATCTAAGAAAAGTAATATTTATTCAAATATCTATTTTTCAAGATAACTTGCTTGTGTTGTTTAATCGGAACACACATAATATTTCTATTCAATAGCAGTGAGAACTGTCAATTTCGGCATTCACTAACAGAAATTTAATTCATTTTTAGTAGAAAAAATAAACCAGTAAAATTTGAAACAAAGGAATCTCAGCATGAAGCAGATTTCATTTGAACAAACTGATTAGCACTTTAAAATCTCGGATTTGATTCCAAGTATATTGAATAATTTCAGTTTAACCAGTCTTTAAATCTACAGGAATCGGTGTTTACTGATTCAAATCAGTGATCATCAGAATGAAAATTTCAAGAATTTAAATTATAGATATAGCATTTAATATTTTTATTCTTGCGTATTTCAACCAAAACTATATTAATAATAAAAATTTTTGCTCTAAACATATTAATAAGATACATTTGAGGACGAGTTATTAATTTTTAAATATATTTATAAAATCTAAAAAAAATATCCGACTTGTATTTTAATTTTAGAATTAAAATAATATTAGCAAAATTCGACATAATTTATTTGCTGAACTTTTCTAATTAGTTAAATTGAATATTTGACATTAATACAACGCTATTAATTTTTATTTTTTTGTTGTACTTTTTTTTTCAGTTTTAAAAATGAGCAAAACTTAAAATAACTTATTTGCTGAATTTCATCAAATGGTTTAAATGAATAATTTGGCATTTTGATTTTCCCATATTAAAATTGAACATTTTTTGGAAAAAAAAGCAAACTACTAATTTAAAGAAGGTTAAGTACTCATTATTTTTGAGACTGAATAAGGAAAGTCAAAGCAATTAAATGCAATTACTTTAACTATTCAGTTACATTTTCACCAACTAACTAAAAATATTCTAGCTGACACAACTAACTACAAGTGTTGAAAAATTTTCAAAACTGATTCAAAGATTTGTACAATTCATACATTTATTCAAAAATCATATAAGATTCATAACCATTTTTTTGATATTCACATACCTTGTCCTTATATGTAAAAATATATTTTTTGATTAATATATTTCAGTACAAGCTTTCATGATTTAAAATGTTAAATTGGAAAATGATAATTCAGTAAAATAATTTAGTAAATATTTGTAATTAATTTTTTGATAAATGGATATAAATTGAATAAAGTTTTCGATTATTGAATGAATTAAATGAGTAAATTTTCGATGTTAACTAACCCATAACGGACCGATGCAATGAATATTAGCAAGACTGCATCAGGGCCCAATGACACTAATATGATGGTAAAAATCATTTTATAATTTTTACCACTCCTTGTTATTTTCATATTTTCAAATATTTATGTAATTATAATAATTATTTATGTTACATTTGATCATAATTAATTAATGATTATCAATTATTAATGCAACTGCAAACTCTTCAGTCCACAGTTGGTTAACTTGGAAGAGAGTAGACTAAATATTTTTGGACCCTTAGGGGTTAATATCAAATTTTACCTAACCTATTCTATTAAGCATTATTTAAAATTGAAGACATCTATTATAATTCAGATTCCTTTACTTTATTTATCTTAAAAATTGTTGTTTTGCTATCTGCAAACTGATAATTCACTTTAACCAATACATTTGAGTTGAGAGTGAAATTCTGAAACTATTAATGACTTGCAAACATTTTTTCTGGTAACAATATTATACATTTGAACTTATTCGTATAAAACAACAGTACAATAAAAAGCTTCATACATAAGCAATAAGATAAAATAAAATGAATTGTGACATAATTAGAAAAAAAGACAATAATATTAAATATTCAGTTTGCGCCTTTTTTTTTTTTTTTTTTAATTTTTTTTTTTTTTTTTTTTTTTTTTAAAAAACTTTTTGTAATTTTTATTTTTATTTTTTTATATATATTTTTTCTTTTTTTTTTCTTATTTTCTTTTTCTTTCTTTTCATTTTTTTCATTGTTTTTCAATTTTTTCTTTCAATTTTTTATGCAAACTGTTAATCAAATATTTGTATATTTCAACAAAAAAATGCATTATACAAATAATAAATAGTTCATATTCTGTGACATTTAAGAGTACTATGAAACAGCAAATTATCAGCTATTATTAGAACTATAGTAAAAAATTTGTGCTATCAAGACATGGTATGACGAGGAATCATTAAAGTCAGAATAAAAATTAATGTACATAGGCTTATAAAAAGAAAATCTGAAATGATGAGATTGTTCTAGAACCATCCATTTGACACTGGTGACACATCCCAATATTATGAGTAGTCTTGCAAACGAGAGGCAGTAACTCAAACGGTCCGAGGCAAGGATTTTATTCAGACTGATAGTCTACATCTTCTGCATCTAGGAGCTTCTCTCCTTTATGTGTTCTTTCTAAGTTTAATGTGTAAAACCTTTGGTGAGTCTATCGGTCTGTCCCCAAAGTCCAGCAGGGCGAGACTAGCAGGTGCATGACCCCATACACGCTTAGGAAGTACTAGAGCAGTAATGTTTTACCAAGAACTTAATAACTGAGCACTGCAAGATGTGAATTGGGGAAGCTTGTTCAGAAGAGTATCTGGTAAATAGTTCTTAAACCATCTGTGAAGGTCATAGTTGGCGACTGAGAAGACGGATGAGAGCAGTTAGTCCCAGCTTGTCACCTTTTAGAGTCAAAGAAACACCAGGTCTGTGCCCACGGATGCACCGGGGGAACGGACCCTATTGCTTTCCACTCGACTTTTAGATCTTGTGAATCTCTGCATAGGTAAGAGGCTCAGGTGGAACCAAGAGTGCCGATTTTCCCCCACATGGATTGGATCAGCAACTGGAGGACAATGATTTCCCATCTCATCTCAAAATGCTTTATTCTATAGGTATGAATCAGTGCATTTTCATCACTACAGTTTAGATGAGATCGTCCTGGTCAGCTTCCGCTATCTCTCTGACGCCGAGTCCAATGTTCTCTTATTTCTGATACCCATCTCTCCCCACGCCATCTCTTTCTACATAGTTCAGCCACCTGATGGCTGGGCGACCTTTTCCTGGTACCAGTGGACTTAACCGCGGCAAGATCTAAAGCCACATTCAATTTCTGTGCAGTGCATTTTCGTTACTGCAGCTCAGATGAGATCGTCCCGGTCAGCTTCCGCCATCCTTCTGATGGCAAGTTCTCTTATTTCTGATACCTAACACGCCATCTCTTTCTACATAGTTCAGTCACCTGATGGCTGGGCGACCTTTTCCAGTGGACTTAACCGCGGCAAGATCTAAAGCCACATTCAATTTCTGTGCAGTGCATTTTCATCACATCATTTCTGTTGCATTCACAGTTCCAGAAACTTTCCACTAATGTTTCTTTCAAAGGCCAATAGCCAATGATATAATATCAAAATTGTCACAATACTTCTCAATCCTGAATAAGTTATAAAGGAGGTTTGAGGTAATAAAAATTAACGCGGCAAGATCTAAAGCCGGATTCAGTTTCTGTGATGTTCCGAACTTTTGCAGTCTTAATAAGAATATAGCCATTTTAGGGCATTTTTATGGACCCTTTTTTGGTCTTTGCGAGCATTTCGATAAAATTACAAAACTTTTTTGACACAAAGACAGCTATGACTTAATTTAATACAAATAAAGCATTTTAAAAATATGTAATGATAGCACAATAAACACAATTTAAATTTTGCACTCCTAAAAGTTTTACATAGTAATATACAGTATTACAAAATAAAGCTTTCTCATTCATGTTTGCAAGTCAATGATTAAAAAAAAAAGAAAAAATATTTTTATTATAAAATTATGCAATTTACAGAAAATTTACCACCTGAAGCTACATTCAAAATACTAAATATTTTAAATCTAGAAAATTTGAAATTAGAAAGATTAGAATCTTAATTTAGAAAGTTTAATTTAGATTTCGAAAGAAAATAAATAATTTAAACTTAGAAAATTTAAAATTTTATTGAAAGAAAATACTTTTGAGAACAATTCTTCAGTCTATTAATATAGAAATTATCACATTCATCGATAAGTGCCTTTTTTGGCCATCGAAGAATTTTTGTAATGTAACAAATAAAGCGATACATTATTTAAAGAACTGAAGTTCTCCAAATAAAGTTAAAAATAAATAAATTATCAAAAATTACAATGTGACCGATTAAAAAAAAATTTTCTTTTTTTAGTAAATTTTTCTTTTTTCTCATTACACGTAATTTTTTCTCAGTTAGTGCATTTTCTTTTTAATGCAATGTATTAATATTTTTTAAGAAGGAAGATGAATGTGTTAATTTACACGACTGTTTCCAAAAAGAATTGTACTGAAATATATTTCAAGCATTTATAAAACTCACAAAATGCTTGTGTGTAAAATAATAGTAAAAGTTTGCCTTTGTAACCATTAAAATTCTTCAACACTTGTGTAATAAACAAAATATATATCAGAATACTGTTCTGTATATTAATGCGAAGTACTTAACCTTAACACAGTTGCTGTTTCAATTTTATGAAATTTGACGCAACTGAATAAAAAATTTATTGTTAAATACAAAAGACCCATTCATTCAATGTTCAATCTCATTTAATTTGAAAATCAGTGCCAAACTGTAACAAGACAAAATAGTTGAGATCTCCTTCTTATTATTCGTTCATTATAATTTTTAATATCATTTCCAGCTGATTAAACCATTCAAACTCTTTATTATTAGAATTAACAAATCTTTATAATTATATACACTTATCATGTGATTCAATTTTTTAAATTTTATTTTATACGAAGACAGAAATTTTTTGAAAATAATATAAGTGGCTGAAATATACGTAAAAATATAAAATGAATATCAAAAATAATAATTAAAAAATTCATAAATAATGTCCTATATCATAATTCCATAAAAGTAAGAATTATCCTGAAAATGCAAGTCACTTGCAAAATTTAATTTAGAACCAAAAATTAAATGCAATTCATGAATTAGAAACGTTTGTAATGAGACATTAAGTTAGAGAATGCCATTCTTTAGGATAATTTATTCAATTGACTCATCCTGTTTTATGAAACCTGCCGTGCTATTATTTTCAATAATAATTTTCCTCTGTATTTCCAGTGTAGACACATTACAAGTTGCTATGAATGTATTACGTTATCAACTTTTCTTTTTCTTGATTTAGAAAAATCAACAACTGCTTGTAAAAAATTAAACTTTATATTTAAATAATTAAAATAATTTCGCTTTTCAAAGATATTTAAAGTTTTTTACTTGACTATGGTTAAAGACGAATAAATCAAAAACTTTGTGCAAAGTTTCTTTTCAATCTATAGACAATTTGACATTTTCCTATAATATATTATTTAAGAAAATAATCTTCGCGAGAAGAGGCAAAGTTGGAAACATGTTTTTGTTTACATATAACACCAAAAGTAAAATAATAAAAGCAATTGCAAAAACTGTATAGTAATTTAAAAAAAAAAATTAGACCTGACAGGAAATTCAGCATTTATTAATCGAATACACGCATATCTATTGTTCTATTTTCTTTAATACTAGATTCTCAGTTCTATGTCCAATTAATTTGATATTCATATATGTTTAAATAATGATTTGAATACATTCATAAATGACCTGTCAAAATTTACTTTTTTTGTTCTAGATTCGTAATATCCAAATTTTGCTCTATAATTAAGAGAGTAGAATAAAATAAATTATTACTCACAGAATTTTATTTTGAATTTGCATGGTGTATAAATGTTTCAAATGTATATCAATTACTGAGCTTTAATGACTAACAAATGTTTCTTAGAAATTAATAACCATTTCAGCTTAAATGGAAACACTCAGTTATTATGAGTTTAAAGAGATGTTTCCCCCTGCAAAAACCCTGAAAGAATGTTCAACTTACATCAGAAAAGCGACTTTGAATGTGGCAATTACTGTTTTAAAAAAAATATATTTTTGATATCAGAAAACTGCGTGTGATTTCTAAAACAATTTCATTATTATTTGGATGGCATGTGTAATGATTCTTCGAAACACTTTTATTTTAAATTAGTGATTTTTACTAAAATTCACAGATTATATATTAGATTGCATCTACCGAATGGAGACAATTGTTGAAAGATTATAAAACTTGTTTCAACTTTCTCTTTTTTTAAATACGAAATCGAAAAATCGTAGAAAATCTCATTTCGTTCACTGTTGAGGGTGCTGAATATAGTTTTTTTAAGGAAAATAATTAAGTTTAAACTTTTGTGGAAAAAAATATTAGTTTATTCTTTAACAAATGAATAGCCAACAGAATTAATTAAAAAATGAGCAGCTTTCTTGTAACAACATAAAAATTACTCGAAAAAAATTGATTCATTAAATTAAATGTTTTGAGGAAATAAATACTATGTTTTGAAGTTTACCCCACTCTTCAATACTACTTTTTTCCAACATCGGAAAATCACAAATTTGCTGGAGGCTGAGTAACACTGTCAAAGGTTGCTGCATTGCAATGCTTAAAAAATCGCTCATTCATAGAATTTGATCTTTCGCAAGAATTACAAATTGAAAATATTACATTAAATTATTTTTTAAATTTAAATATTATATATTATTGCAACTGGCTAAACTTTATACATAAACAAATTTCCCTATCTTACTGTTCGACAGTTTCCTGTTGAATAGAACACATAAAAAAAACTTAAATTTATTAAATAAGTAAATCCTAATGCTCATTTTGAATTTAAAATAAAGATAATGATTTCAATAAATTTACTTACCATTTACTTCTTAAGCCAGTGATACTTTATTTAAACTTTGGTATTGTAACTGGATAAATCTTATTTAATTTATATCCCAATTTTCAAGAGAAATAGACTCATTTTACATTGGTAACTTACATTGCATGCATGTCAGTAACTTACGTTACACCTATTGAATAGTGCACAAAACAATAAATAAGTAATATTTGAAAAGAAAACTATTGCTGCTTATTTAGTATTAGCCTCTAAGAAAAAAATATTAAATTATTGTCACTCAAAAAATTAAATTTTAATGTCTACAAATAATTTGTATTAATCGAGCATTCAAATTAAATAACTAACCGTCAAGAACATTTCATTTCGAGTTCAAAAAAATCTAAATCAATTAAGCAAATGAATCTATTTTGAAAGAATAAACTTTCGTAATTTGTATTTCCTGTTATTCATTTTTAATCAATTAAGAAGTTAAAGAAAATCCTGTCCTGTTCTGTATTGCAATTTAAATTTTTAATACCTCTTAAAAATTTAATGTTATATATTTACTTAATTAATTAGAAAATTTCACAAATAAAACATAAATTATTTTAGATCAAAAATGATTTTAAAAAAAATATATGATTAATTATAAAGTTAAAAAAAAGTTTAATCCCCGGGTAACGTTCACACTTCATTCACACACTACACACATACATCATTAAACTGCCCTTTCATTCAGACTTGCGGGCCTTTAGAGGCCGCGCCAGCGGTCTAGATTCAGTCGACTTACGGGCCTTTCGGCCGCGCCAGCGGCGCCATTCAATCATTGATGGGTCTTTTCGAAACAATAAAAAAAATCCATATGAAAAAAAAAAATATTTTTATGTTTAGAAATCTAAAAAAAAGTTTTTTTTTAAAAAAATAGAAAAAACTAAATACATATATGGAGCGTTTAGAGTGATATTAGATCTTAATTTTAATAGAAAATAGTTAATGTTTAATTTATCTTAGCAATAAAAATGTAAATAATTTATGAAATCGAATCTATTTTTCTTGATTAATATTCCCTTATAAATTAAAGCTATCGGATAGCTATTTTTTTTTTTTGTGCAGGTTATTGAAATTTTACTATTTTTCAATATTTTTAAAGAGTAATTCTCAAACACGCAACTGGAAAAATTTTGGGAGTGAAACATACTGTTTAACAACTAGATAACTTTCTTCATATACTTTCGAAATTATTTCCGTAATTTTTAGATCTCTATAAAAAAAAAAAAAAAAAGCTTTATTTTGCATGAAAAGGAAGATGGACGGTAAGTTGTCTTTTTAAGGCAAAGTAAGATAAAAAATTTTGTTAAGTTAAATTTTATTAAGAAAAAATTGGATTACAAAAAATGACAGTCGCATTCCTGAAAGTAACTGGGCAATTCTATGAAAAAGGGGAAAAGCATTGGAAAATTAAAATAAGAATAATGTTATTATTTAGGATGTTTTCTCAATTAAAAAGTTTTGAAGTTTGATAATTTATAAAAATTTTTTTTGAGAATTTAGATTTTTAGTGTTGGTAACAAATTGAACATTGGCATTTGCTTGTTCTGATTTGAGTGAAGAACATGATCAGATTTTGAAAATCAGTAAGTTAACATTATTTTCATTTCAAAATGTTCTAAAGAATAAATATTGTTTATTACACTTAATAGAAATATTGTGCAGTGTTAAAACAAGTTTTTGCTGTTAAATTTCTTAATTACATAAATTTCAACTAAACATTAATGCATGTAACGTAAATTACCAAAAACTAGGAAAAGTTTTTATGTGTAAAAAATAACAAGTGATACAAAAGTAAGAATAATATTTTTCTTTCTTAGAGGCTAATACTAAATAAGCAGCAATAGTTTTTTTTTCAAATATTACTTATTTATTGTTTTGTGCACTATTCAATAGGTGTAACGTAAGTTACTGATATGCATGCAATGTAAGTTACCAATGTGAAATGAGTCTATTTCTCTTGAAAATTGGGATATAAACTAAATAAGATTTATCCAGTTACAATACCAAAGTTTAAATAAATTATCACTGGCTTAAGATTTTAATTTTAATGAAAATCTTTGCATTAAGTTATTAATTTGGGTGTTGGCATTCATATGTTTTAAAAATTGGACTAAATCTCTCTACAAGCACCGGGAGTTTAGCATCTCTAATTATAACTACATCCTTATGGTAGCAAAAAAAAAAAAAAAAAAATACAAGAACGGCATTTTCTACATTCAGTTCGAGAAATGCGCCAAATGTTTATGGAAGAAAATCTAGAATGCAAAATTGGAAAAACTAAATTCTTTGAGCTCCGTCCAAAGCATGTCTTGCTTGCTTAGTAGCAAAGTTCCAAGAAATGCTTATCTTTGTAAGTGTCATGAAAAGTTCGGACTGACTAAGGAAACCTTCAGCAAAATTCATCATGGTCCATCTTTTGAAATTCTTTAGAAATTTATTTTATGTTTAGAAGAAACAGATGAGTGCGAATCTCTAGAACAGATGAGGGGAGTGTCTAGTCTATTCTCAAAAGCTTCACAGATTAAAAACGTTAAGCAGATCCACACCATTTAAGAGTACAAGAAGGCATACCAGAAGAGTATTTTTAGTGAAAGATGTTGAAAAATAAAATGATGAATCCAAGATAAAAGCTGAGGGTTGATATATGGTTAGAAACGAGGACACGTTATATCCTGGTGTGGTAATGTCTGTTGAAGAGCAAGAATTTAAAGTTAATGTAATGGCTGCTGTGGGAATCTATTGTAAATGGTCAGAAAAACGTGATGAAATATTCTACCAGAAGGAAAACATGGTGAAAAGAAATGAGCCACCTGTACTAGTTTATAACAGAGGAGACCAACTGCATCAATTAAATGGAAAAAAAATTGTTATACAACTGTTGTATTGTTATTAAAATAAGGGTATGGAAAAGATTTAAAAATTGAACTGAGCTATTGGGAAAAAATAAGTGAAAAAACTCACCTCCTACCCCGCCGGGGACGGAGTCGGGCCTCTCGGTAGCACAAATTGGGGTTTACAGCCCGTAGCCGTTTTGCGATCGGTTCTGGATCATTTATTTCGCTATCAGTCAGTTTGGCAGCAAAGGATGCGTCGACCAGCATCTCCAGTCTTGTACTCCTTTGCTTCCCTACAAAAAAAAAATTTTATGTTTTTTTTTAGAAACAAATGTATACAAATAATATTAAACGTGGAAAATATAAATTAAAAGCCATAATATATTCTCTCTCCTCCTTTTTTTTTAAATTTGGATTTTTGACTAACAAAATATGGGTGTAGCCACAATTTGAAAAATATAATCCCGTTAAATTAGTCAGGAAAGCGCTCGAAAGTTTCGATTATGAATTTTATTTAAACGGTATTTTGTAAAAATTCGTGAATTTTTTAAGCGAATCAAAAACTATTTAATCACAATTATAAATTGTAGAAAATCATTTTTAAAAGCTTTTTGCTATTTTTTATTTTATTTGTGTCGAAAAATGTTTTTAGTTTCAGGTAAGAAAAAATGTAAATTATTTTGATTTATTAAATTTTAAATGACCAAATACGGAAATGGAACGACTTTGATCAAATACTTCGTAAATAATAGATTTTTCATAACTCAAAACTATTCAACCGATTTGACTCAAATTTTGTTCAGTTTAAATGAATAGTTTAGAAGGTTGTAAGCATTTGTATATCTTACAATTTTGTATTTTTTTTAAACATTAAATAGAATGATGAACAAATGACGGCCGTCGACCCGGAGAACGCTACGAACCAGCCCATTATGCCGAGCGTCACAACGGTCTTACACCGGGCATCATGGTTTGGGGTGGTATAATGTTTGATCGCGGAACGCCCCTGGTACACATTCACGGCAGTTTGACAGCGGACCGCTACGTCACACAAGTTGTGTATCCCGTTGTTTTGCCCTTGTTGCAGGGCGCACCCAACACGGTATTCCAGCAAGACAATGCCAGGTCGCATGTCGCACGGCGAACTCTTAACAGCCTGTCTGGATTTGACATCTTTCCCTGGCCGGCAGCCTCTCCAGATCAGAATCCCATAGAACACCTCTGGGATCTCATTGAACGTGGCATGAACAGAGGACCAATGGCGCAAACCATCGATGATCTGCGCACAGCAGTGGATGTGGCTTGGCAAAGGTTAGCTCAGGCAACCATCAATGGAGTCATTGATAACATGCCTCGCCGGATTGAGGCCTGTATAGCTGCCCGAGGTGGCCACATTAGATATTGAATAAATTGCTTTATAATGATTTTATTAGTCTGTTTTTTTTTAATCATTTGCATATCAATCTCACTACTATCGCTCCTGAAATTTGCATGACGCTGCGTGCATTATTTCTTGGTGTTGCAATTTCACTTTTGAGGAGTGTATATATATTAAAACATAATTAATGAGATAAAATAAAAAAAGAAAGAAAGAATTTGCTTTTCTATGCTACAGAAGAATACCTTATAAAATTTATAAACTATTTTATTGTAAAGACGCTCTTACATTTAGTTGAACACTGAATAGTGGTGAAAGTAATGGCTTAAAATTGAAAAATAGAAATTAAACAAACTTGTGAAAACAGTTTTTAAAAAAAAATTGGAATGAGAGAATGTCTTAGAAATAAATAAATATCTTACTTTTGCGAGCAGCACCTTGAGGTTGAACTACCACGGCAGCTGGGGCAACAGCTTGGACAGCCGGAATGATGGCAGGAGCCACTGGTATGACTGCAGGAGCCACTGGTATGACGGGAGCCGGAACGATGTCAGGTGTTGAATCATCATCACTGCTTAACAACTGTAAACACAGAGAGAGAAACTATTTAGCAGACTTACTATGGGTTGTTTTTCTGGTTGTTACGTATGAAAACAATACATGTTTTCAGCATATGTACAATAATGTAAAAAATAACTATGTTGTTAGAGACTTACATCAATAAGTGGAGGGGCGTTGTTATCAGGCTCTTCCTCATCAACCTGTAGTAAAAAACGAGAATATGTAACTACAAAATATAAAAGTTTTCCAGAAGTCATGAGAGATAAATTTGAGGTACGTATGAGGTATGTACATAACATAAATTAAATTACAAAGGGGAATGAATGTAATGGGCTTATCAGATTATATTATATATATATATATATATACAGGGTGTTTATAAAGTCCCGGACCCATTTTGATGTTTAATAACTCATAAAATAAAGATAGATTAAAATTAATATCATAAATGGTTAGATAAACTCAAAAAGTTTCATGACCCTAGACAATGAACTTCCACGTGTGCCCCCTTCGTCGCACGGAGAATATCAAGTCGATAGTCAATTTCACGCCAGGTAGCGGCAAGCATGTCGGCATCCACAAAGGCTATTCCGGTTGTAATTCTGGCTTTTAGGTCATCAATGTTCGACACGATCCTCCTGTAAACATTGTCCTTTATAAATCCCCAAAGAAAAAAGTCCATCGGCGTCATATCAGGTGATCTGGGTGGCCAAGGAATTGGAACTCCTTGCCCAATCCATCTTCCTATAAAATGGTCATTCAAAGAACTAAGAACGATGATACCCCAATGAGGTGGTGCACCATCTTGTTGCAAAAAGACATGTGGCTGAAGATCTTCTAGTTGTGGAAATACGAAGTTTTCCAACATGTCTAAGTATACGACTGATGAGACCGTCTTTTCGGTAAAAAAGAAAGGCCCAATGACTCAGTCGTGCATTAGTCCACACCACACATTAACCTTTGGGGAATCCCTTTGTGTCTCACGGTATTCATGGGGATTTTCAAATCCCCATATGTGCACATTATGGCGATTCACAATGTCAGAAACATGAAAGGATGCTTCATCGGAGAGCATTATGAGCTTCAGAAAATCAGCATCATCTTCTATCCTTCCTATCATATCTGTTGCAAACGCCATCCTCCTAGGCCCATCGCCCGGTTCCAAACCATGAACAATTTGAACTTAGTATGCATGCAGTCTTAATAACCTTGTACACCGTCGAAATTGGCATATCCAATTCTCTTGCCGCTGATCTCACAGATCTTCTAGGATTGTCTAAAAATGTCTGTCTGACACGCTCAACGTCAAAATCACTTGTACAGGGACGTCCGGGTCAAGGGTCATGAAACTTTTTGAGTGTATCTAACCATTTATGTTACTAATTTAAATCTATCTTTATTATTTTATGAGTTATTAAACATCAAAAGGGGTCCGGGACTTTATAAACACCCTGTATATATATGCACTCATTTTTCAACTTTGAGCAATGTGCAATTCAATAATCTTTTCACATGGGGACTCAAACCGGAAAATAATATTTTTCATCGCTATTGAATTTCATCTTTGTTCTAAATTGAGCATGGTTAGTAGCACATTCTTGCTCCTTGGATTACTTTCTACAAATCAAATAGGACATTTTATTTCTAAAATGTTCAAAGCAAAAAAAGGAAGAGCTTTTAAAATTTGCTACTGAACTGAATATTCAAGAGTCGAAAAATGTTACTCTCATGGAAAGTGAAACTGATAGAAAATTCCGATGCATATAAGAATAATTTTAAATTTGTGCTGGAAAAGTTAGAATATGAAGGGAAATTAGCACCGGAGGGAACAAAAACAATTGAACTTAAGAGAAATTAAAAATTACCAGATTAGAAAAAGAATTGCAACTCAAACAAATACAAATTCAAAATTTAGAGGATCTCAGCTTAGTAGAGGACTACAACCCATCGTGAATCAAGATTCAGAAAGTGCAATACGTAGTGTGAAAACATTACCAGTTCCCACCAAAGCTGAAAACATTTTCTCAATCCCTAGAAAGATCTTTTAAGGCTAAAAATGTAACTGAAAATTTAAAATCGGAATTCAGGGTTCTGTCCAGACATTTTGTGAAAGGTCCGTTTTTGTAAAAAAATGACTCGTAATTTGTAAATATAAAATAAACGTTAAGTCTCATTCTTTCAACCAGGGTCCTGTCTTTGTTAATGTGTGCAAATAGGGTCCGTTATTGCAAAAAAACTTTTTCAAGGAGCTTTTAAATTGTAAAAACATACAAGATTATGCTCAACACTGTAAAATTATAATTAAAAAAATTAAATTTTAAGAAATAAACAGCAATTGCTGCTACTAAATTAGAGATGCAACATACAAATATTTGGTATTTAGCCTATATTGCTAAACGCAGAATATTCATTTCGTACGAATAAAGGAAGAAGCTTCTGCCGAAGGGAAAATTTAGTTCGTTTGCATTTGTCTTTCTCCCCCCCCCCACTCCTTCCTGGGAAGGGTTTACTCGATTAAAAAAGCAATAACAAAGATAAACAAAATTTTGAAGGTTCCGTTTTTATGAAAAGATATTTTGTGAAGGGTCCGTTAACGGACCCAAATTTCTTCTAAACAGACCCCTGTAATTGTTCTACTCAAAGAAAAAGCAGATAATTCTCTTTTATACATCGCCGAGGAAGAATTAAAAGATTATGTTAAATTGAAATATTTAATTCAAAGAGAAAATCTCCCTCGACCACAAAATTTTTAAAATAATTTTCGCCCCACTCGAACAAATTCTGATGAAATTCACATTCAATATTCCACAAGACAGAGATCTATTTTTTAGTATTATCTACGAATGAGTTAGGTTAATGACTTTAAACCATTGTGCGATTTAATTATAAGTTTCATAAATCTTTAAATAAAGCGTTAATCATATGGATGGGTAAACCTCCCAGAACTTGCATTTCAGATAAGCAATTCAATGATATTCAGATTATTTAAATTCTACAGAATTACAAATATAGTTTTACACACCCTATAAAGGCACATCAGAAAAAAATAACGCACACCAAATTGCAAAAATTATAAACCAATTGGAAATCGTAATTGCCTATATATGAGGATCTCATTTCACGCGTAACTGTAGAATGCATTTTAAAATAGATAATCTAAATTCTCAGAATCAGATAGATTAAATTCTCTAATCTGATAAATTAAATTGCAAGTAAAAATAATCATTTAGAGAAGAAATATGTTAAGGAATATATAGATTTGAATATTGATGGTCGTAAAATTAAATGCCTGATAGATAACAGATCAAAGATATAAAAGATTCTTTCATAAATTTTAAAAATAAATTACCATTTTCAATTAGCCAGTTGTTTTGGGGGAAAAAAATAAATGCGAAAGTGTTTCCGAAATCTTTGATTGACTCTTCTCTTGAACTGCAAATACCATTTGCCATGTGCAGCAATCAATTAACTTCAACCGCAACTATCAATATTAAGCGATATCTTCTTGAAGGTGTGGTTTCAAACGAAAATGAATTCTCGAGGTTCAGGAAGTTAACAAAAATGACTTCTTTTTTTGTCAAAGCATAACAATTTTGAGAGCGAAAATAAACCTAGGTCAAAGTTGGGATATCAATTGACTTATCGTTAGTCAAAGATGGCACAAAAGACAAGCATCCAAGCAAAAGAAACTAATTGAAAATTGAGTAAAAAACGAAGCTTGCAGTAGAAGTAAAAATCATTGACTAAGCTGTATGATTTGCTGTTGTTACCATTTCAGTTGAAAAATATAGTAATATAATATGGTTAACTTAAATATTCAGCAAAAACTAATATGTTATAGTTTATTTAAAAAAAAAATCCATGCTATCAATTAATGGGGATAAAGGAGGATTTTAACTACTCATAAAATAGAAATATTTTAAATAGAGTACAAAAAATATAATTTTTCTTCAATCTATGATTAAATCTATTAAAGTTGCGCATTAATAACACTGAAGTCAAAAATATTTATTCGATTGAGTGAGGGAAAAGATACTCATTACCAGAGAAAAAAATAAAAAACTATAAAAAGATTCATTCCGATATACACAAGGTAAAGATCTTAAAGAGGTTAAGGATCGCATTTTTTTTGTACCACGTTTATATCAAATTGCTTTCGTGTATGTCTGTTCAGGTGGAATTTTGTAATCGATTTTAAACTAACTTCCCGACTAGCTACAGACTTCAAATTTGGCACATAGTTCAGAATTGGGTGACAATACATGAAAATGAAGAGAAAAAAGACATAAAGTGAAATAAAATTAAAATTAAAGAAAAATTAATATTTTCGCGATTGTCTTTTGTTGTCGATTCGATTATTTCAAATGAGTGTCGCATGTCAGTTGAAAAGTTTTGTGTACAGTGAGGGAAAAAATTTAGATTTTGGAAGTGAGTACAAAAAAAAAAAGAATCAAAATAATATTTTTAAAAACCACGTTTTTGTTGTGGAGAATAATAATTAAAAAACAAAAATTTAAAAAATTAAAAACGTGGGGCGCATGAAATACATAACAGTACATATACACATTTTCTTACTCATACACATGCACAACCACATCCACATACAATTACAGTTACAATTACATGCACATATTCTCATGAGCACACATACTGTTACTGTTATGTATTTCCTGCTCCCCACGTTTTTCGTTTTTCAAATTTTTCGTTTTTTAATTATTATTTTCCACTACAAAAACGTGGTTTTTAAAAATATTATTTTGATTTTTTTTAAATGCTATATATTTGTTATCATGTTTAAATAGTGTTAAAACAGAGGTGAACTTACTTGGTTAGCAGGATTCCTTCCCGCATCTAGAGCTTCCAACATTTCCTCGGCTTCGGCCCTGCGTTCTTGGTGCAGGGCGACAAGGTCCTCCATCTCTTCATTTTGTTGAACAAGCCGATCATTTTCTTGATGGGCATTGTTCAACCTCTCCACAAGGTGTTGCTATATGACATAAGAAGAGAAAACAATTAAATTAGAATAAAAATGAGTAGTAAGCAATTTTAAAAATTACAACAAGAGATGCTGTATCGTGTTCACTAGCAAGCAAATTATTTAACAGCGAGGATAAGTAGTCGAACCTGTTTATCTCGAATCTCACTGGAGAGGCGAAAAATTCGAGTTAAAGAGGTTTCGAGTCATACAGGCAGTATAAAAAAAATTAAATTTAATTAAGAAATTTTATTAAAAGTGCTTTGTTTTTAGTAGAAAAATATAGACATTTCTTTAAATTAATTACACATAACAGTTTTTTAACATGCATTTAACACTGAAAATAATTCTTCCAAGATTTTTGAATGATGACTTTATTTGTTTGGATTATTCTTTTGAGGTTAGAAAGATCGTAAGTTCTTCATAGATCGTTTTCTATAGTTCACTTTAAAACTCTTAATTATCCTTTGATCTATTGGCTGCAATTTTGAGGTCAAAATGAATTTCTATTCTTAGCTTTCTTATCAATGTTGAAAAGCTAACCCTTGATGGTCACTACTCATTAACCCCTCACTTACTGCCAGTGTATTCCTTTCTAGTTAAGGAAGTACAGGGGTAGTAGTTGAAATTCCAAGAAACACCCCCAACCTGTCAATCCTGTGGATTCACGAAATTCATCTCTGTCTACGAATTCTACTGAAAAGGAAAGTTTTGACATTTGTGCTCTATTATTAGAAATTCGAGAAACGGAGGTTTTGAGGAGAAAAAAATTAATTTCGACATAAGCATGGAAAATGCATTGATTTCAGGCAGTAAATGTAGGGAATTTTAAAAATTTCTAGATATAGAGGTTTTCGAGTGGTTCAACTGATATTCCGCATTTAGTTCAATAGTGTATGATATGGGACAGTATGTTGTAATAGTTGACAGGCAAGATGGTCGGTGTAAACACATATCAGGCACATATATAGTTTGTCTAAAAACTCCCCTAGCCATTCGTCTGGACCAGTGGTGGTGACTATGGTAACGAGGTACAGTCAAACCCCGCTATAGTGAACACTGTTTAATAGTGAACTCTCGGATATAATGAACGAAATGTTTGGTCCCGTGCCTTGCTATACAGGTATAATATTATTTCTTGTGGATATATGAACTAAAAAAAAGTGATAAAGTTGGATATTATGAATTTTTTTCTGTCTTCGACTGATTTTTTTTTCATTTTTTTTGAATAATTTTGAAATGTCTGCTTCAAAATAAATATTTATACTGATTTTTAAAACCATCTATAGATAAGCATTTTTTCTTGTTTGCTTCTTTTATCACACTTTTCATCCCTAAACAAAGGCTTACACACGCAGATGTATGGACAAATTTTTCTCTGCATCAGCTAAAGATAACTAATTTTTTTTCTTTTTTTTTTGTACACAAGACGAAGAGTAATAAAAAAAAAGCAAGTTCACACTATTTTTGTTACACTATGTGTTATTTTTCATTCATTTTTGTATTTCATTTTGTGGGTCATTTATTTAAATAGTGTATAATGAAAAGGAGTTCAGAATCATTAGATAAAATTGTTTGCGGAACGGATATAGTGAATCAAAATTTCGGTCCCTTGAATGTTCAATATAGCGGGGTTTGACTGTATAACTATTTCAAGTAGGGGTGTGTGGGTCACTATTTAGAGCAGATTTTGGCCTGTGCCGGTCAGAGAAAGGGAATCTTTTTCTTCGGTCTGACATGTTAACTTTAGAGTAAAGAAAAACTACCCTCACTGAAATGTGCTATTCTTGTTTCCATGGCAGCAAACGGCTTCGGACTTTGTGGCGGGGGAGGGAGTTATTACCGTTGACTAACTATAGTAACTAATCCAAAATCTCGAATTCGATGGTAGAAGCTACCAAGATGGATAGGAAAGCAGTCAACAGAAGTCATTTGAAATATGGGTAATAATAAAAATGTAGAATTTTTTTCTTTCTTTCGTATTCACAAAGAATAACTTAACTGGAGGCTGCCGATAAATGTTTGCTTTATAAGTAGAAATATTTTAAGAAGAAAATTAGAATTAGTAATGTTCGCAATTCAATTTTCTGTAATACTAGTTCTGTGAGCCGTGATATAGCTCAGCGGATAGAGCGTTCGCCATCCAATGCGGCGAACCGGGCTCGAATCCCAGTCGATACGAATCCCGCATTCGGCTTGCACCGACCACAGTGCTAACGTGAAATATCCGCAGTGGTAGACTGATCATGGGTTAGAGTCCCCTTGCCGTCAGGCTAACCGTGGTAGGTTCTCGTGGTCTTCCTCTCCATGTGACACAAATGCCTGGCTAGTTCCATCAAAAAGTCCTCCACGAAGGCAAATTTCTCCCAATCCAGGAGTTCCCTTGTGTTTTGGATTGGTTTCAAAATGACAAGGCTACGGAGTTGAACATTAAACCCAAAAATTGTGTCGGCTGTTCAACGACGGTTATAAAATATAAAATACAAGTTCTGTATTATTAACAGACTTAAAGAAAATTAACATTCTTTGTTTAATATTGCTAATTAAAAGGGCTTAAATATTAACTTTCCTCAAAAGAATTTCCCAATGGGGGGGGGGAGAAGCAGTTTTTTTTTCACGTTAGATTTTTGTATCTTTCATATCAGCCTTTTGATGGTGTTTTGAAAAGTTTGTCATAATAACGGAAATTTTAGCAATATGCCGTTACACAAAGTTTTTATAAATGCATTTTGTTTTGTGTCTAATCAATTTGTAAATCTTATTACATAGCAAATACAAAATGTAAAATATTAAAATTATTCCGATGGCTAAGAGGTAGGGAATATTATTTAAATAAAATTTATCATTCTAATTTTTACAAGTTACTCAAGGCAAATCGTTCTTAAAGCAATGAACGAGAAAACGGTTCGCAAATCGATTTCCCCAAATTTTTGTGGCGGCAGGAATTATGAGTAATAAAACAGGTCACAATGTTTAAATAGTACATTATAAGTGAGTAATTT
Source organism: Parasteatoda tepidariorum (assembly GCF_982258835.1). Lineage (NCBI taxonomy): Eukaryota > Metazoa > Arthropoda > Arachnida > Araneae > Theridiidae > Parasteatoda > Parasteatoda tepidariorum. The sequence continues at coordinate 111,362,648 of NC_141759.1, read as the reverse complement.
TAGCTTTTAAAGTTTTACAAAAAGTAATTTTTTAAAGAACTGTAACTGATTTCATTTAAATTTCGGATCTTGTTATTCAAGAGAAAATTATACCTTACCTTTTTTTAATACAAATAAAGTAACAAATGCGTATAATTTCACATTGCATGGAATTATTTTTAAATAAAAAGTTTTCATAGCTATAGGTTTATTTGATTCACTCTTAATTGTTTTAGTGACAAAGATTAAAGAATTTTTGACCCTTTTCTCTACAGGAACTCTCACATTTTGCGGAATAAAGTGTTCATTCAAATAAAATGAGTTTTTGTGTCTTAAAATAGAGAGCAATGCTTTTTCACCGCATCTAAACTAGGTATTTAAAAATAAACTTTGAGGTTAAAAAACATAAGTGTCACGAAATCCATGACAGTGGCTAAGATAGTTACAAATAAATTATGGAAAAAATGTTTTTAAAATTTTCCTTAATAATTTAATAGATAAATTGCTGTTAGCTAGAAGTGTATTATAATATGAAGCTGTGAGTGATTACCTTAAGGGACACAACACAGCGATTGAAAATTTCCTCATAATGACAAAAAAAAATTTAATAGATCACTTCAAAAAAAAACTTTTTCAAAACAATATATCTTTCAAGATATTATAAGAAATAAATGGCTTTTTTTAAATATGTCGGGCCAAAAGTATCCAAACAATCTAAGACAGTTAGTCAAACAGAAAACAATTTTTGAACACCCATTCCGTTAAACCGTAAGTTTTGATGTGGAAGAGCCTAACATTGTGCTGGAAAAGATCGTTCACGCACATTTAGACGTCCCAAGAGAAGGCAACCACGAAATCGTCTACCACTAATAATAGCCTTGTTGGTAGGGCGTTGGACACATGCCGAAGAAATCAAGAGTTCGAACACAGCCGGTCGAAGATTCCTGTGGAGTAAATTATGACTGGTGCACGTTAAATCTGTTGGGTCACAAGGACCTCCGAGTTAATGAGTACGACTGGGGGTACTGAATTGATAATTTTTCTAATTCAGGTAAAAATTACGATCTGTGAGTGAATAAACGGATGTATGTACGGGTTCGCCTTCTAACCCGGGCTGTGACGTGTGTGTCTGTAAGCGTATTCTTGACCGGCGACACTGAAAAACAAGAAGCGTCCCCCCCTGCTTTAAATTCGCTTGCTTTCAACAAGTAGGTTTGCTTGTATTGGCATGAGAAACCACGTCTTAGGGTGTCCGAATACTTTTGTCCTCATTATTTTAACAAAAGTTTCAAGAAATATAATAAAAAATTCTTACGTTGTGGAGTTGCAAGCGAGTCAGCGCATCTTCCAGGCCTGCCACTTGCTGCCTCAATGACTGAAAGAGAAAACAAAATAAAATATATTTACTTACAGGAAGTCATGTGTACAATTCGCGCGCATAAAAAAAAAATACTATAATTTTTTTGTACCTTTGGCAAATAAAGTCATATTTGTTATTCTAAGTGTAATTGAATTTTGATCTAAGATAATGCGAAAATGATTTGTAATAGAGGTAAGCACATCAAAGGGTTCCATAAACTGTCTGAAAAACTGATTCAGTGACAAGTTTTGTGAAAATTTTCGCGTGTTATTTAGGAATTAGACAACTCACTTCTTTCTCTCGGTTTTTTCAGTCATTCGCCTTTTTCTATTGCCTCGATTGTTATAAATCTACTTGACTAACCCATTTCCATTTAAGTTCCTAATAAGTTAATTAAGCTAAGTTTTAATTAAGTTAATTTCTTTTCTAATTTTAAGATTTTTGCATATTTTTTTCAAAATTAGACAATTTTAAGTTAATGAAAAATATCTGCTACGTATCTATTTTGTATGTTGTAATAATGAGAACAGTTTACTGAAACTTTGGTATAAGGATCTTTTAAAAAAAAAAATGATATAAAAATTGGAGCAGCATTTTATCTAGATTAGAGACATTATCATCCCGCTACGATATTTTTCCGGAAAAATGGTTAAACACAAACAAAATAACCGCATCTGATTTCCTCGTACTTTTTCAAAAAAATAAATAAACATTCATCGTTTCTACTGAGATGAATTCTTTGTTTCCTTGATTAGACTCCCTTTCATCTATTGCCAGGGTGGGGGTTTGAACCTAACACGTTTTGAAACCAGGGGTCTGTCCAGACATTTTGCGAAAGGTCCGTTTTTCGTGAAATTGTGAAAAAATTACTCTCATTCTTTCAACCAGGGTCCGCTTTTATGCATTTGTGCAAATAGGGTCCGTTATTGCAAAAAAAAACTTTTTCAAGGAGTTTTTAAATTGTAAAGACATACAAGATTATGCTCAACACTGTAAAATTATAATTAAAAAAATTAAATTTTAAAAAATAAACAGCAATTGCTTCTTCTAAATTAGAGATGCAACATACAATTATTTGGTATTTAGCCTATACTGCTGAACGCAGAATATTAATTTCGGACGAATAATGGAAGAATCGTCTGCCGAAGACAAAACTTAATTCGTTTACATCAATCTTTCTTGTTTTCTGCCCTGGAAAGGGTTTATTCGATTAACAAACTAATAATGAAGATAAACAAATTTGTGAAGGGTCCGATTAAAAGAAAAATCCTTTTGAGAAGGGTCCGTTTTTAAGTTAAAATATTTTGTGAAGGGTCCGTTTTTAAGTTAAAATATTTTGTGAAGGGTCCGTTTTTATGAAAAGATATTTTGTGAAGGGTCCGTTAACGGACCCAAATTTCTTCTAAACAGACCCCTGGAAACGCTTTATATGATGTGCAGCAGATAACATTTATTGAATTTCTTTGAAATAAATAACAGTTCAGAATTCAGTGCTTCAAAAAATATTGGGTGCTAGTAAAATTTAATCTTAAACTTGCTGCACCCTTTAACATGGTTATTCGAAGCACCGAAAGGAAAGCCACAGTTTCAGTTATTTGAAGTAAAGCTATGCATTCCATCTAGCTGTGAAGAATTATCTGGGCACTGAAAAATAACTTAAATATTCTTTTAAAAAATTCAACTTTGCTTAAAAGAAATCGCCAATTTGACGACATTCTTCCACGAAGATGAAAATTATCGAAATCGATGCCTTTTTTTATGTTTTTTAAAAAACATTTATGAGCCTAGATAAGGCAGATTTTTAATAAGTTTTCAAATATAACGAAATTAGATTACAAACGCTTATCATTTTATGAAAACAGTGGTTCTGCTCGCAACTGTGATTTCGCACGATTTACAGAACGAGGTTAAAAGCTAAAGAAAGGCCAAACATTCATGAGTTACAAAATCGCAAGAGTTATAAAAATTATTCGCAAAAATGTATCATTTCATGCGACAAAACCTTTTATTCTTTCTTCAACTTTAAGTAAAAAGGTTTTTAAAAAAATTATAATAAAATTATATTAATAACTTAATATTATAATAACTCTAATGTTAGATAACTCATTCTCATATTACTTTTGTTTACAATTTTTGAAGGGAATCTGAAAACGAGAAAGTGTCAAACTTTTTAAATTAAGAAAAACTATTTTAAGCTGACAGTCGAAGTATAAAAATTTCTTTCCCGTTCCATTTCATTAAAAACTAAACTGTAAAGACAGATTTGAGTTCTGAAATATTTTGAAAAATTTTGCATCGAATTAATGCTTACTGTATGCCTGTAAATGTTGATGCGACTGTAAGAAATTTATCTGTGAATGTTTTTTTTTCAACATTTGATTAACTTTGTGAGGGAAAAACATTTATTAAAACATTACATATTGTGAGGGAAAACACGTATTTAAATTTGTCATAAACTGCTTTTGAATTATTTCAAAAGTAGCATAGTTCTGCTAGCAGATAGTTCAGTTTAATCAAAAATTAGTTTTAATTAGAGTTTACGCACACTTTTTATAATTTAAAATATTTGATTGCTAATGTCAGGTGAGCAAAAAAAGGACCACAATGAATAACTTTTGTTCTAATTATCAGATTTTAAAGTTTTGGGACTCAATCTTGATGGTTCGATTCTTATGGGTGATTTCAGATATGCTAATTAATTATTGATATTTTGAAGTACGAAATCAGACAAAAAATCGCACTTTCTCTGAATAAATTTGAAGGTATCGGGAATCCTTTGAAGGAATCGGATTTTTGATCCCCAAAGTTTTGGGGCAGACGCCATTTGAGAAATATAGTCTCAATAGTTTGGTCAAGAGAATTGTCGAACGTTTGGTCTCCTTAATGTTAGTTTTACTTTCTGATAACTTTTTTAACTGAATTGAAACTTCTTTGCAAGCAAGTATAAAATCAATCCAATATCCGCAGTGTTCGGTCGATAATCTCTGCTTTCAGGGTAAGACTGAGTAATAACTGGCCCACGAAAGCTGCAGTGCAGCGGAGTAAGCATGTAAGTACATACAAGAAAACAACTATACGAATTTTACGGGAATACGTTTAGACACTGATTTTCACAGAAGTTTACCTTACAGTGTAGTATAATAAGAAATAATCATAGAATTAAGTAATAATTGAGAAACTCTTTCAGTTTTAAACAGATTTTAAAAGGAAATCAAAATTGAAAACGTAATAACAACATAGTAGAATAAGAAAAAATAAATGTTACAAGTAAATTTGTAACGCGAACACATTATACAGGAAAGCTTTTTGACTTTCATTAATTTTACGCTTATGCCAATGAAAACAATATTGAAATTAATGAGTAAAAACTGATTTATACTATAGCTCGCAAAAAATTAAAAACAAAAATCCTAAAAATTTAATTAAAAACGAAACACTTCTGAAATTTTTTAGACAGCGAAACAAAATAGAATGAATTATTGAAGGTACCTCGCGTTAATCTTTGATAAAAATTATTATTTAAGATTACATATTATTCTATTATTTAATAAAATATACAATAATGTATGATAATTGTTTAATCATTTTTCGGCCGGTAAAAATGTACCAAGATCAATGGAAAACTGGGAATATCATTTATTGATTTTTGTATATGGTTAAATAAAATAGATACAATGTTTTTAAAGGACTTTGATTGTATAACATGAAATATAATAAATGTTGAAGCGCTCAGTTTTTTTCAGGAAAGGGGATAATGGCATGATAAGAAGTATAACAAGACAGTTATAACAGCATTACATTTACTCTTATCAAGGCTTGATGACTTTTATATATATATATAAGTTCAAAATGAAGAATAAAACAAAGAAAAATTATAGACATATGAAAAAAAAGGGGGGGGGAATAATAAGTAAAAAATAACAAACAGTTTATATATATATATATATATATATATATATATATATATATATATATATATATATATATATATATATATATATATGTATATATATATATATATATATATATATATATATATATATATATATATATATATATATATATATATATATATATATATATATATATATAAAATGAATGAAATTTTATTTAAAAAAGCGGAAAAAAAAGCCGGAAAAAAAAGATATTATCTTTTCTTCAGCCCACACGATTATATCCGCAAAACAACAAAACAATTGTTAACTGAAACTTATTGTTTTTCTTAACTTTCTTCGTGTTTTCTTGTATTTATTTATATATATATATATATATATATATATATATATATATATATATATATATATATATATATATATATATATATATATATATATATATATATATATACAGTCAAACCCCGCTATAGTGAACCTTCAAGGGACCGAAATTTTGGTTCACAATAACCGGGAGTTCACTATATCCGTTATGCGGGCAATTTAACTAATGGTTCCCAAATTCTTCTCTTTTCTTACACGTTATTCAAATAATGACTGAAAAATATTACGTAGTAGCAAAAGAAATTTTTTTTTTACTCTTCGTTCTGCGTACAAAAAAAAAAAAAAAATAGTAATCTTTAGCTGTTGAGCAGTCCTCAACATCAGATATGGAAACATTTCCCGACTCTCAGATAATTTTTCCTGAATTTCAGTTAGCCCACTTTTTAAACTTGTCTAACCTGCCATTCGAGCACATAAAAGTAATCTCATAAAATCGCTTAGCAAATTCATCGACATTTGTCCAGATATTGGAAGATTGCGGCTTCTTTGAATGCTGAACCACTTAAGTAATGCTTCTTTAATATTCTTGTGATCTGCTTTTCTCTACTTTTTCCTGCCATTTAAATTTTTTTCATGAGCAGAAATTGTTAATTGCCTATTTTTCCATATGTTACAAACTGTAGATTTGGATAGTTTAAATTCCCTGAAAATATCAGCTTGACACCTTACAGGTGCATTATCTGCCTGTGTTGGAAGCATCTACTTGATTTGTTTAGGGATGGGAAAGTAAGAAAAAAGAAGCAAATAAGAAAAAAATGCTTATCGCTGCCTTCTCCACTATAGATGGTTTTAAAAATCGGTATATGTATTTATTTTGAAATAGAAATTTCAAAATTATTACAAAAAAAATGAAGAAAAAAATCAGTCGAAGACAGAAAAAAGTTCATTATATCCAACTTCATCACTTTTTTGGTTCACTATATCCACAAAAAATAACATTGTACGGGTATAGCAAGGCACGGGACCGAACATTTCGTTCACTATATCCGGGAGTTCACTATAAACCGTGTTCACTATAGCGGGGTTTGACTGTATATATATATTTCTATTTAGCGAACTTTTCTTTGAGATGCACTTTTCCTATATCCCAAAATATATCAGAACATTGAAAACTTATCAACGCATTTTATGGGGGAAATGATTTTCAAAGCCTATTAACTTTTAGCGAAAGCAGTAAAATCCTTTTTTGTTTGAATTTCAAACGAAAAACTCAGTCCAAATTTACGGATAGCAACTTCAGATCGCATGTATGTTTAAAATTACTTTTATAATAAATGCAGCTATAATCTATATTATATAAAACGCTAATGCGTATGTATCAATAAAACCGATGATATTTCTTTTCTCGCGTTGGCAACAGTTTTCATTTTTAATTGATGGGCTTCGGCGCACAAGAGCACGTAGTGAGCATCATATGGCTAATATTTTTTTATCAAACGCTAATACGTTTTAATTGATAGGCTTCGGCGCGCAAGAGCACGTAGTGAGCATCATATGTCTAATCGGGTGAATTCTCACCGAATTATCAAAAAAAATTCTCACAAAATAATCTTCATAAAAGCCGATGCTTTACATCCGGCTTTCAGTACTATTTCATATTGTTTTACAACACATGGTTTTAGCCCTCTGGTGGGAAAGACTTTAAAACAAAACTTACAACAGTTACTTTTCTCAACAACTGAAATTTAGAATAGTGTGATTAAGAAAAATATGTGAACTGTTTGCAATTTCAAATTAATATTGAAATGCACAGGTTTAGAATTTTCCACAGTGAAAAGTTTTCGGAACTTCAGTGTTCAAAAAAGTATACGAAAGCTAGACGTTAAGAACGTATCCAATGAGCGAGCAAAGCGAGCATCGGATTGCGAAGCAATCCGAAATGAACTGCGAAAGCATTTCCGGGGGTTGGCGAGCGAGCAGGGGGCGAAGCCTCCTAGTTTTATACATAAATTTGGTTTTTTTTTTTTTTTAGTTGTGTGTATCATGTCCGGGATAATGTTTTGCTCTATTCTTGCTTTCGATGGAGATTTCTTTTATGGTTAAGATTTATAAAATAAATAGTTGATACTAGTTTACAATTGCTATTTTAATTATGCGTAGTGTTTATTAATTTAAAACCTGTTTTGTGTTGTTTAGATATTTTCTTTTAAACGAATTTTTCCTATAACGAACTTATTATCGGGATTTAACGACTTCGTTAAATAGAGGTCAGACTTAAACATACACACACAGAGTGGAAACCTAATTTTACGTTTTCCGTCGGACTAGTGTAATGTAAAATCGACTTAAAAATTAAATATAATTTTTGACTGAGAAAAGAAAAACAGGCATAAATTGAGGAATTAAAATAGACATAGATTGATAAGAAATGGATAAAAAAAATATAACAAGAGAGTTAAAACACTTACTCTTATGAGGGCAAGGTTGGGATCTGCCTGAGCTGGTTGAGCTGGTCTTCGTGCTCCAACCTGAGCATCCCTCGCTCGCCGCTGCCGTCTTTCTCTGTAAGAGAGTCAATAACAAATGATTTTTATTACAGATAAATTATAGAATGTGTCTCAATTTAACTTGAAACCAAACTCAAATGAGAAAAAAATAAATAAAACAGTGTCATGGAGTGATGACGTCACCGCTCAAAACTAGATATGCTGAGAATTAAATGAATTAATAACTTACTTTAATGCTTAATAACAAATAACTATTTATAAAAGAAATAAATATTGATCAGTATTTAACTTATTAATCAGTAATTTATTATTCAGTAATTAACTAGTAGTTAATTATGTGCTCATTATTTAATTAATAATTATAAACTTATTAACGACTCGTTTATGAACTGTTCATTATTTTTCAATGAAACATTTATAACTAAATGACTAATTAAAAATAATTATTAATCGAAAATGATTATTACCAAAAGATTGACCATTTAAAAATTATCCAATCTCTAAATTTGAATTTAATTATTAATCAAATATTTATTTATAGATACTTTTTTGTCGGTTTTGCCCAAGTGGAAAAAAATTTATTGTTTAACTTATTTTGTGAAAATTTTATATGAAACTAAATTACAGATAAGCATCAATGCAGTGAGATTATTATTATAGCTCGTTCACCAGTCTTCATCACGTGGTATATACAATGATACTATTTCGCTATTTTTGGGAGAAGGTTGTGAGCAAATCCTGAATAAGGTTGTTATTTGGCGATCGTATGGCAAATATATATATATATATATTTCTTTTTTCTTAACGGCAGGCACTGAACTTTCGTTCTTCGCCAAGGAAGATGCCGGAGTTGTTACTCATTTAACGTTACCCAGTGGGCACCTGTGAACCTAAGTCACGGAGGCGAGCAACGTTACCCACGCCACACTGCCACATACCCGTTTATAGGGTGGGCCACATTCACACAATAGAGAACACACACAGAGAGAAACATCCATGCCCTGAGCGGGATTCGAACCCGCAACCATTGGCTTCTCAGTCAGGTACGCTGACCGCTCGGCCACCTGGCCGGCATGGCAAAAATATTTACTTCACAAATTTTATCTGCATTCTTTTAACATTAAATATTTCCTAAATTTGATGATATTTCGTGAAATTTTTTACTATAGTTCCCTCTTTTGAGTGAGTTTGTCTTTTTTGAGACATTTTACTGGGAAAACAGCAGTTTCTAAATTTAAGATATGTTTCATTAGCTAGAGAAACGAAAGGTATAATAGCAGATGATAAAGCAAAGTAAGTGGCTGAAAAATAATTAACTGTTTGTGTTTGGCGTGCATTAAGGGTTGTATCCATTTCAAGCTCGGAGATGTTTCCCTTCTTACTCCCGAGCTGAAATGAACTCTGCGTCCAAGGAGGTGGACCCAAGTCCCAACTCCTGGTGAATGAACTGTAAGAAGATTGTCAGATGCAAATCAAATAAATAATATTCCTGGGCTCAAATGCAACTAATAATGGGACCATTCACCATAATTAAATTATATTTGTTTGACCATTTTTTTTTTCAAAATGAATAATAAAAAAATCTACTAACCTCTCGGCACGTACATCTCTTCTTCTATCATCACCATCGTTTCGTTGACGGTCCATACTTAATATCAAAATTCTTAAAAATAAGAGAAGTAAAACAATTAGCAACTGTTCTTAATAAAATCGTCAAATAGCATTGATTATATACATACTAATTTACATTGAAACAGTATCTAATATAATTTTATAAATTGAGCACTGAACAACTCATAATAGATTAAGTAAATGCAGTCGGATCTCTATTAAAGAAAGTCGTTAAATCCCGATAATAAGTTCGTTATTTGGAAAATTCGTTAAATAGAAAATCACATTTTTAAATACTTAAACAACGCAAAACAGGTTTAAAATTCATAAACACTAGACATAATTAAAATAGCAAATAATACACATTTATCTTGTAAGCTAGTATCTATTTTATAAATCTTAACCATAACAGAAATCTCCATCGAAAGCAAGAATAGAGCAAAACGTTATCCAGTGTTACACTATCATGCTACATACATTTTCAACTAAAAAAAATCTCAATTTATGTATTAAATTACAGCCGCATTTATTATGAAAGTAATTTTAAACATACATTACCACACGCGTTCTCAAGTTTAATTGCTATTGATAAAATCCGTTATTAATTTTGTCTGAGTTTTTCGTTTGAAATGCAAACAAAAAAGGAAAGAAATTTTACTGCTTACTGGGAAATAGGGAAAATGGATCTCAAAGAAAAGTTTGTTAAATAGAAAATTCACTTCGCTATTTGAAATTTCCAAAATGTTCTTAGTTCCTAGAAAAAAATCGCAAAATGGCGCAATTCGCAAAATGGAAGTTCGTTGAATAGAAGTCCGATAAAATATACTTGATTTGAAAATAAAAAATAAAACTTCATTACCTTCAAAAATATGCAGATATAAAAATCGACATGACATATTTATTAGGCCAATGAATATATTCAATTGTTATTTGCTCATATTCAAACAAAATAGTCAAATAACCATAACTAAGATAGTATTCAAACTGTTAATAGTGTGAAAAACAGTTTATTAACTGCTTTCACCCAAATGCGGTTTAACGACCAGAATTTTATCACTCAAACTAGATCCCCCAAATGAAGTCCAACAGCTGGTTTTATAGCTGGAAGGACAAATATGTCAATCTCTCGACCGACAGGAAGTTCTACTTTACACTACAATATTTGTTCTTGATAAAACACAATTGAACCTCAACCTAATTCCAATGCCCATCACCTAACGAAAAGCCTAGCTCCAATGTCCTAATAAATTTTTCTTTTTTTTTTTTTTGGTTTTGAAACCATGCTAGTTGTAAATGGCTAAAGAAACCGTATAGTTTTGTATTCATGGTTTTGTTAACCGTACTAGCTGTAGATGATTTCAAAACCGTAAAGGTAGAAAATGTCCTTTGCGTGAACTCCACGATTAATTGGGTGGATATGCTGCTGCCAGTTATTTTACCGTAACTTTAGAATGGAAATTCTAACAGTGTTCAAAGTATAGCTGAAGGTGTTTTTTTTTTTTAAAATGTAGACGAAGTTCGAAAAGAAGGTTTACGAAAATGGACAGCTGAAAATACGTTACTTTGAAAATGGATGAAGTTAAAAATTCGAGATTTCGAAAATGGACGAAGTTGAAAATTTGTGTTTAAGAAAATGGACCCTAACATCATAAACAAAGGAAATCATAATTAAATATTTTAAATCGAAATAATCAAGAAAGAAGGTGAAATTACTAATGACGATGGTTTCTATAAAAATTATTTTATTTAAATTTAAGATTATATTATAAAAATATTTTTATTTGTAAATTGAAAACTTTAAACCCCTATGGGTTAAAAAATGAAGGGTTTTTGGTTTACACTGTTTCCTTATTTATTTAAAACTAAAAAAAAAAAAAAAAAAAAGAAAGAACGATATTGTCACGAATTTGAAATAATTATTCCATTAAAGATATTTCAGATAAATATATTTTAATTATTAATTAATGTTTTCACTAAAGAGTACAAAGTATTCACTTTCCTTGAATAAAATTGTTATCAAAGTACTAAAAAAGAAGAATCGAATTATGAGTATTTACAGTTTATTATAGTCTTTTATTTCTACCTTGAGTATCAATGATTGTATGGGGCCGCTCAAAAAATGCGTACATCCCAAAGGGGGGGGGGGGGATTTGCTATTTTGTACGGTTTTGTACGATGGGGAGGGGGGAGGTATTATACAAAGTACGTACATGATAAGCATACACCAATTTTAAATTTGACTTTTTCCTACACATGTATTATACATATGTAGCTCAGTTATCCTCCAGCTCAGTTTAGAATCAAAAACGGTTCCGAGAATCAAAGTGAAGGAATCAACATTTTCAAGTGTAGTGCCAGAAAAAGAGAGATTTGGTATAATTAGGTCGATGCATTAGTGAGAAAGTTTGAGTGGCACATCTATTCAGATTTACTACCATATTAGTTTCCTTACACCAACGACTGAGGGATTCCAGTGCAAAATTGAGTGTAGTCTCAACAATTGATTTAGAGACATTTAATAGTTAATTTACCTCCATATGTTACAAAAGAAGTCGAAAAAGAGCATAAAAACTGATTTTCCTGGATTTTCCCAGTTTTTTCCCATTTTCCCAATAAAAAAAAATTAATTCCTACATGCAGGACCCTCCAGAATATCGAAAAACACATAAAAAAATAATATGATTTTAAATAAATAAAAAAAAAAAACACACAGAGGGCCCTCTGTGACTGAGTGTGGGGGCCACAGAGGGCCCCTAAAGGTATATAGCGAAGATGAGAGGAGAGAGCTTTTGAAGCGAAACTGTGGTAACCTTAACGTATCACCGTGGACTGGAAGGTTGGCTACCAGACAAGAAAGTTCACTGCTGGAGGGAGGGGTCCTGAGTTCGAATCCCAGGGACGGTCGAATTTTAAAAAAATTTTCTTTTTTTTTTCTTTGTTTAATTTAAATTATATTATTTTTTTTATGTGTTTTTCAATATTCTGGAGGTTCCAGCATGTAGGGGAAAAAAATTTATCGGGAAAATGGGAAAAATTCAGGAGAATCAGTTTATTTGCTCTTTTTCGACTTCTATTGTAACATTTTGGATATTCTAGCATGCATGGGGTGTTTTCTGTGTGTGAAGTTCAGCAAAGAAAGCGCAATGGAATAATAAAAAAAAGAATTAAAAAATAAAATGGCTCATGAAAGGTTCATAATTTATCCAGGCGACTGCATACTATATTTCTTGTAAATCTGTATTTCTATAATTTCAGTTAAATGTTTCGTCGCAAAAAAAAAACAGGTGGTTCTATTTATTATTTGCTGAATATACGTTCTGGCTGAATAATAATCAATTAATAAATATTTATACAAAACTGAAACGAATCTATTTTAACAACCGTAGACAAGTTAACCAAAGAAATCTTTCAAACAAAAGAGAAAGATTATCCCATGAATTAAGTCGATCCAATGTTTATTATCAACAGATTTTATTTCAAATTAAATAAAACAAAAATTCAAAACTTAAGTGAATGAACAATCATTCGAAACTACGAGTTATTGTTGAAAGGGAGTGGCAAGTTCTCGAAAAATTGCTGATAAGGAAATAACGGATCAACTTAAAGCATTGCGTGTGTTTGACTTTTTCGATTTTATTAGACCTTGAGATTATTTTGGGATTGAGTTTTCGAACGCAAAAAATATATATATATATATATATATATATATATATATATATATATATATGTGTGTGTGTTTTTAGACCAAAATGGATTGTCGTTGGATAAATTGTGAAAACGTTGAATAGAAAAATTTGAAAAACACCGCTTTTGCATAATACTAGGAGAAAATCGACATGGTAAGGAAAAAATCTTTATTTCGAAAAGGGAACATCAAGCATTTTTTTAAAAACACCCACAATAAAAAAAAAGCACCTTTGCGCAAATGTGATCGATGATTTCGTGAAACTTTTAAACCTTGGAAAAAGCGAAAAATTTGGAAACCCGGATTTTTTCCCGAGCACAATCATCTCTGAACTCATTCCAGAAACCAACTGTAATTATAAAGTTCCAAAATGGCGCTTTTATTCCTTAGAAAATAAATTAAATAAAAAATACCGAAATTTTAGATCAGTATAAACGAATTGTTTCATAACAAATAAAATGTAACATTTTATACTATAACAGTGATCGCCAAATATTTCAATAAGCACAAAAAATATTTTCAAGCACTACATACATTATCAAAATGTAAAATAATTTTCAAAGACACTACAAGATCATGATAAAATAACTAGTTTCTGAACTCTTTTTCGTGATTATATTATAGCCATTATAAAAAGATTTTTGGGATATCGGAGGTATGGAAAATGAAGCCCGACAAGTAATCTCACGGAATGCACGAGTATTTCATCAAACATATATAAAATGATTGGCACTTTCATACGCCAACGGTACCCCTAAATGGATTGTGGTTGAATGAATTGTGAATAGAACAATGAATAGAACAATGCGAAAAACACCGCTTTTGCATAATACGTCTCGAAAATAGACATGGTAAAGAAAAAAATAAAAGGAAAAAAAAATCGAAAAGGGAAAACGAAGCACTTTTTAAAACACCCAATGAAAAAAGCAACTTTAAAGGCTGTTAAAACACGAAAATTGAAAATAAGCACCTTTAAGCACTTTTTAAAAACGCTACGCACCACGTGTAACCCTCATTGAACAGCTGACCCATTTAAAATTGATTAATATTGTTCAACTCCGTAGTTTTGAACTCAATTCAAAAGGCAATGAACTCCCGTATTAAGTATTGGGAAAATTTGCCTTCATGGAGGACTTTTGATGGAACTCTCATGCATTTAAGTTACATGGAGAGGAAAACCGCGAAAATCTCCCACGGTTAGTTTGACGGTAAGGGGACTCAAACCGTCTACCACTGAGATTTCACGTCAACACTGTGGTCTATGCGAGCCGGATGCGGAATTTGGTTCGAGCAGCCATCCCAATTTACGTCATTGGGACGCGAGAGTTCTATCTCCTGAGCCACCATGACTAAAAAGTGTAATCAGGGGTCTGTCCCAAAATTTTGTGAAAGGTCTTGTTTTTGTAAAATTGCGAAAAAACTACTCATAATTTGTAAATATAAATAAGCGTTAAGTCACATTCTTTCAACCAAGGTCCTGCTTTTGTGAATTTGTGCAAATAGGGTTATTGCTGAAAACCTTTTAAAGAAGTTTTAAAAAAATTGCAAACAGATACAAGATTCTGCTCAACAATTGCTGCTACTAAATTAGATATGCAACATACAAATATTTGGTATTTAGCCTATACTGCTCAATGCAGAATATTCATTTCGGACAAATAATGGAAACAAGTCATTCATATTTTGAATAATTACAATTGATATATTTTAAGGAACACAACTTAGTCATGTATCACTTCTAATGTGTTACGCATTAAGTAAGCTTAAACAATTCTTAAATTTATAAAATTTTATTTAAAAAATTGCCAGAAATTAATTTTTATTTACATAATATTCTATTCATTAATTTCATGAATAAATATAAATTCATCAATTATTTATTTACAAAAAAGCAAAATAATCATTTAATATCAATAAGATTGAGCACACGATGTTTGTAAAAGTAGAAATATTTTCTTAGAATACTACATTTGGAATTTAAACTTAGGGAAACTTGGAAAACTTTTCCCGGGAAGGGTTTATTCTATTAACAAAACAATAATTAAGATTAACAAACTTGTGAAGGGTCCGTTAACGGACCCAAATTTCTTCTAAACAGACCCCTGATTAATATATAAAAATTAAGAACAATAAGATAAATAATATTAATACACTAATTAGCATAAATTCGAATGTGAAACCAAGACTTAATGTCTTTTCAAATCTGAAATGAAAATTATGAGAAATAAATACAGTTGGACCTCTATTTAAAAATTTCTCTTATACAATCCTTCAATTTTTTCTAAATTTTTCATTTGAAATGCACACAAAAAGTCAAAGGGATTTTACTGCTTTCGTTCGAAAATCAATTATATTTCATTTCCCTCATAAAATGCATTAACAAGTTCTATGATATTTTGGGAAAGTGGACCCGAAGGAAAAGTTTGTTAAGTAGAAAATTCACTTCGCTATTAGGAAGTTATTTTACGAAGAAATTTCTTTAATTTTCTTGGTTCTTCGATAAAAAAATCGCAAAACAGTGAAATAAGCAAAATGGAAGTTCGTTTAATAGAAGTCCGACTGATATCAATAATTAAATTAAAATTAGTATAAATGCAGAGATTTAATTACTTGAATGAAAATTTTTCTTTACTTACCAAAATTTTAGATAAGGTTTGGATAAAGCTTAAATGCTGAAAGGTTTGTATAAAACTTCAATGCTGAAAGGTTTGGATGAAATCGAGTAATACTCTAGTGATCCACAAACTATAAAATAGTGAGAAGAAATCGAATATAAAAATATTATTATATTCAATATTGGCGATCGTTTGGCGACGAATTAATAGACAATTTTCTTATAACCAATCAAAAGATAAAATGACTTGAAGGCGCGAAATCGGAGTTTCAGCTGTCTTTAATGATGTAACCTGATTAGTTGATTACTAAAACAGTAAAACACAAGGCTTAATTACACCTGCAAAGAAATTTCATCAGCGGGCAGAAAAAAATATGCATAGCTAAAAACGAAAATAAAATTTACTTATATTCTTTTATAGTTAATTCGAATTAATTATTAATTTCTAGTTAATAATATATTAGTTAATTTCTTTTAGAAGGTTTAGTTCGATGATTTTATAGCAGATGTTACAAAAATGGTTGCAATCTTTTCATGGCCTATAAAAAAATGAATAATTTAATAAAAAAAGTTAAAAATAATTTTTGCACAAAATTGTTTTTTTTTTCCATACATAATATTATATTCACAAGCTAAACTAATCTTGATTAAAAATCATTATTTTTCATATCGTAACGAATGAAATTAGATAAATTTTTTTACCAAATTTTCAAAACCTTATTTGTTTCTAAAATTAGCAAATTGAACTAATTTAGCTGGTTAACTTGTGAAAAATATTGCAGGAAAGAACAGATCTAGCAGCAAACAACATAAACATCTTTATTATCAGGTATTTATATCAGCTTTATTACAGCTTTACTGTTTTTGCGCGATTAAAACCAGTTAGCACTTGTTTGCGTTCGTGTATCAATTGGTTAAATTATAGACACTTATATATAATATAAATTATAGAATATATAATATAAATTCGACGATAATGTGACGATAATCGTCTAGTAATGTGGACAGGGACTAAATATGATGTTAAAACCAACAAAACGTTTCATCAATATCGATTGAAATGCAGTTGCCTATCCTTTATACAGAGCCGGGATGGTTCAGGGGATAGAGCGATCACCATCCACGGAGGTGAACCGGATTCGAATCCTAGTCTGGTCGATTCAAATTCCGCATCCGGCTTGCACCGACCACAGTGCTGACGTGAAATATCCTCAGTGGTAGACGGATCATGGGTTGTAGTCCCCTTGCCGTCAGGCTAACCACGGGAGGTTCTCGTGGTCTCCTCTCCATGTAACGCAAATGCGAGTAAGTTCCATCAAAAAGTCCTCCACGAAAACAAATTTCTCCCACTACTTGATCCAGGAGTTCCCTTGTCTTCTGGATTGGGTTTAAAATGACAAGGATACGGACATTGGTAGACGTAAACTGAAATTTCGGTCAGCTGTTCAACGACGGTAATAAACATTATCCTTTATAAAGTGAAATTTAAGATTTGAAAAAATTAAGTATTTAAAAATAAATGGGGCTTTACTTGATATAATGATGTCCATCCACTTAGTATAATAGTGATACTTTTCAATGCTACGAAAAGGTACTATACTATTATTATTTATAATTATAATTAGTATTAAAGCTATTATTAATAATAAGGTGAATACGCCAAGTGGCTCGTTTTTCTATATTCACCCTATTATTAAGATTTTTCACTGATAACGTGGCTTAAAAGACTAATATTTTCAGAATCGTCGTATAAGAAATTAATTAATTTTTAAGGAATTTAAAACAAAAATGATACATTACTTTTCTTTTAAAAAAAAAAAAGTAGCACTCTACACTGCAGACTACGAAAAAGTAACGACTACAGTACTTTCATTACTTCCGACCACTAAGTTCGACGTTCAAAGGATGATTTTTTTGCAGGCTATTATTTAAGTTAATATATTGTTCGCGTTGGATTGAGGAGGGAGCAGCGTTCGAACTTGTTTCGCTACTAAAGTTTTACAAGTAAGATTTACGATAAAAATTGTAATCGTATCTACGTATAAGTCAGAATATCATATTAATTTTATTATATGTTCGGGGTTGAAAAGCCGACCCATGTATGGGTTTACTGCTATCAATGTTCAATTCTTGGTTTTGTACGATCGAAATCAGCACAGAAGACTAGGAGACTCCCAGATTTAGCATTGGGGTAAACGAGAAGAAATTTTAGATAAAGAAAGTTAACATTTGCGTTATATGGAGAGGGAAACCATGAAGATCCCCCATGGAGTCTAAGGACAAATTAATTCTTTTGATCATTTGATTTAATTATAATAGCAGGTGATAATATTTATTTTTTTATAACCATCGTCGAACAGCCGACCCAAATTTTGGGTGAACTACTACTACTACTTGGTTCAACTCCGTAGCCTTGTCTTTTGAACCCAATCCAGAAGACGAGAGAACTCCTGGATCCAGGGACTGTATATGGACCTTTTATGGAGCTAACCCTCATTTGTGTTGCGTGGAGAGACCACGAGAACCTCCCACGGTTAGCTTAACGACGAGGGGACTCTAACCCATGACCCGTCTACCACTGAGGATATTTCACGTCAGCATTGTGGTTGGTGCAAGCCGGATGCGCAATTTGTATTGACCAGCCATCGCCGGGATCGAACCCCGGATCACTTCATTGGAAGGCGAACGCTCTATCCCAGGGGTTTCCAACTGCCTGCCCGCGAAGCCTTTTTTTGTGGCCCGCGAATTAAAATATATTAGTTGTCATTTTTTTGCGGACAATTTTCGTAAAAAATCTATATGCGTTTAAAATACTTTTCTTTCGTTAAAAAAATCCTAATCTCTCCGTTTCTGTGAAGTTTAACATACCAACGGTGCTAAAAATTATACTCAGAAAAATTATTTATGATGCATTTTATTTCGTTTCTAATGCAACAAAAATTCTATTTAAAAGCAGCCAGTGCAGCTTGAGTGTACAGGCGCTAATGTTTCTGAAAATTTGTCTTTCTTTCGTGGCGAATGAAGCAAATTTTTCCATTGTTATTTTTTGGTAGAAAATATATTTTTCTTAAAATAAGTTTTCTAATTATTTTTATTTTATGCTAAATAATTGTAGGAAAGATTTGTTTGTTGTTAATTTACGTCGCACTAGAGCTGCACAATGGGCTATTGGCGACGGTCTCCCGGAGGATGATCCGAAGACATGCCATCACAATTTTGATTCTCTGCGTAGGGGATGGCCCCCCCGCTTCGGTAGCCCGACGACCTGCGCGCGAAGTCGAGCCCTTTACGGTAGCACAGTTTAACGAGGACCAACACCGCACACCCTCGGTCCCTATGCAGACTGATCCAAGTGGTCACCCACCCGCACACTGACCGCAACCAGTGATGCTTGACTTCGGTAATCTGCTGGGAACCGTGTCTTAACGATCAGTCCGCTGCGGGACTATAGGAAAGAAACGCAAGATTGAAAATCGAGCTTTCAATGATCGTTGGGAAAGGGGTTATTTAATGGGTCAAAATAACGTTTCAATGCTGCATGCAAATGATATCAGTGCCTAAAGACATGAAGAGACATTATTTCACGCTGCATGAAAAAAAAAAGTATCAAAACTGTAGAGGAGAATCCAGAAGTATTTTGATCAATGCTTTAAAGAAGAAACAGCAAACAGGAATTTTTACCAAATTTTCCCATGATCAATCATCTTCTCTGCATATGCCGTTTCTCTTGCGCTTGCTAAAGCATAAAATTTTGATAAAGTTGTGGCCCGCCATTTGACTGGTGTTTTTAATTGTGGCCCCTGGCCTCATGTAAGTTGGTAAGTTCAGTAAAGAAAGCGTATTGGAATAATAAAAAAAAAGAATACAAAAATAAAATGGCTCGAGAAAGGTTCAAATTTCAAGACCCCCTAGCTCCCTTTAATATCAAGGTATAATTTTCAAACTCGGACCCTAGGGGTAGGGGTCTATGGTCCAAACAAGGCTGCTGAAGAGAATTTTTATAGGCCAATTAGGGGGGTCACAGTGGGCCCCTGAAGGTATATTGCGAAGATGAGAGGAGAGAGCCTTTGAAGCGAAACTGTGGTAGGCTTTACGTATCACCGTGGACTGGAAGGTAGGCCACCAGACAAGCAAGCTCACTGCAGGAGGGAGAGGTCCTGGGTTCGAATCCCAGGGAGGGTCAAATTTTCAAAAAATTTTCTTTTTTTTGTTTTGTTTATTTTAAATTGTAATATTTTTTTTATGTGTTTTTCGATATTCTGGAGGTTCCTGCATGTAGGAAAAAAAAATTTTATTGGGAAAATGGGAAAAAACTGGAAAAATTCAGGAAAATCAGTTTATTTGCTCTTTTTCGACTTCTATTGTAACATTTTGGATATTCTAGCATGCATGGGGTGTTTTCTGTGTGTGAAGTTCAGCAAAGAAAGCGTAATTGAATAATAAAAAGAAAGAATAAAAAAATGAAATGGCTCGAGAAAGGTTCAAATTTCAAGACCCCTAGCTCCCTTCAATATCAAGGTATAATTTTTAAACTCTGACCCAAAGTAAGGGTTTATTGTCCAAACAAGGCTGCCGAAGAGAATTTTTTTAGGCCAATTAGGGGGGTCACAGTGGGTCCCTAAAGGTATATTGCGAAGATGAGAGGAGAGAGCTTTAGAAGCGAAACTGTGGTAGGCTTCACGTATCACCGTGGACTGGAAGGTAGGCCACCAGACAAGCAGGTTCATTGCTGGAGGGAGGGGTCCTGGGTTCGAATCCCAGGGACGGACAAATTTTCAAAATTTTCCTTTTTTTTTTGTTGTTTATTTTAAATTATATTATTTTTTTCCTCATTTTAAAGCTTTTCGTAATTCTATTTTAGATATACATACATAGTAAACCAGGTTCACGTTGTGTACCTCCTATCGGGTCTATAATTATTTCCTCTGGTAGGGTACACTACACCTAGGTAATATAATAAGTGGCCCAATTAAAATATTATAGGTTAATGTTAAGGGCATATGTAGTGCCGTTTGTTAACATTGAAAAGTGTCTTCGAATTTCCTTGTTTTAATGCACTATTTTAAATATACATAGTGTACCTCCTAGTGCAGGGGTGGCGAACCTTTATACACCAACGTGTCATTTTTTCTAAAAAATTGTTTAATGAGATCATAGACGTGCCGTTAAATAATTTTGACCTCGTGATTATAGGGAAAATAATAATACTAAACACTATCAACTCAAAATTCATTATTTACATTGGAAAACAAAACATTATGCCATGTCTTAAAACAACTTAAAGTAACATCAGTGTGACTTCTGTTGTTGCAGATTAGATAACAAACAATTTATATTAGGTTGTAAGATGTTAGTTCAAGCAGGACTGTTAATTTTTTTGCTACTTATTTCATGTTAGCTGGGTTTTTTATGGTTATTAGTTGTTTTTTATCATTAATTGTTAATTTTTTTTATTACTAATTGTTTATTATTTTGTTTCTTTTTTGTGAATTTTAATTTAATTGTTACATATGATTCATAATGCGATAACATTTGTGTAATAACAATTCATAGCGCAATAACAATTGTGATCGGTGGCGTGCTCAAAATATTGCGACTCGTGCCTTAAATGGCACGCGTGCCATTGGTTCGCCATCCCTGTCCTAGTGGGTCTATAATTATTTGCTTTGGTAGGGTACACTATTCTTAAGTAATATAATACGTGACCTAATTAAAATATTATAGTTTAATATTAAGGGCCGATATCGGGCCGTTTGTTAACATTGAAAAGTGTCTTCGAATTTCCTTGTTTTAATGCATTATTTTAAATATACATAGTGTACCCCCTATTAAGTTAACATTGAAAAATTCAATTTCCGGCATTAAGTTAACATTGAAAAATGACTTCGTGCTTCCTAATTTTAAAGGGTTTTAGATGGCGAATTTCTTCGTTTTAAAGCTTTACGAAACTCTATTTTAGATATACATACATAGTAAACTTTAGGTTCACGTTGTTTACCTTTTTATGAATCGTAAAATTACGCGTTAATTTTACAATTTTCAATAATAAAACTTCCATGAAGTCATCGGAAGTTTTCTTCACGTTTTAGGAAGCTTCTTATTGTTTACATTCATGCACCCATCCATAGTATTGAAACAAGCCTCATTTTTCTTCTTCTTTTGAAAAACATTTTTTTATTCCTTAAAACGAACAGCTTAATCTTTTTTTTCCTTCGAGTTTTTATCATTGCTTCATTTTTATATTTTATCTACATTACAAAAGTGGCTCATAATCATTCACAGATATTTTTTTAAAAAAATTCTTATTTATACATTCAGGGGTCTGTTTAGAAGAAATTTGGTTCCGTTAACAAAATATTTTAACTTAAAAACGGACCCTTCACAAAGTAATTTATCTTTTAATCTGACACTTCACAAATTTGTTTATCTTCATTATTGTTTTCTTTATCGAATAAACCCTTCCCAGGAAGGGGGGGGGGAGAAAGACAGATGTAAACGAACTAAGTTTTGTCTTTGGCAGACGTTTCTTCCTGTATTCGTCCGAAATTAATATCCTGCGTTCAGCAGTATAGGCTAAATACCAAATATTTGTATGTTGCATCTCTAATTTAATAGCAGCAATTGCTGTTTATTTTTTAAATTTAATTTTTTTTAATTATAATTTTACAGTGTTTAGTATAATCTTGTATGTCTTTATAATTTAAAAACTCATTGAAAAAGATTTTTGCAATAACAAGATCCTATTTGCACAATTTCACAAAAACAGGACCCTGGTTGAAAGAATGTGACTTAACGTTTACTTTATATTCACAAATTACGAGTCATTTGTCCACAATTTTACAAAAAACGGACCTTTCACAAAATGGCTGGACAGATCCCTGACATTATAATCCGACAATTTTGATATAAAAAAAAATTTCTCAGTTAAAGCCGGATTTTTGATGCAAGATTCTTATATAATTCTGCAATTTCGATACAAATTTTTTTTTTCTCAGTTCAGGCCGAATTTTTGATGCAGGATTCAATAGTAAAAAAGCTGAAAAAAAAGTGACGAAAAGCAAAAAAGTTAAAATGCAAGATGTAGTTAAAAATTTCATCCTTTATTTGGGCACAAAATATTTTACAAAATTGGAAAAAAAAGTGATCTGTGAATAAACAGAATAGCAACACAATCAGATAAAACAAATTGAAAAAGAAATCATATATTCAAAGCATTAGCACCTTTGCAAATAAAAACATCGAGAAAAAAAAAAACAGTTCCAACACAAAATACATATGGATTTCAATCACTCTACCAAGTAGCTTGAATTATTTACTTTTGAATGCTATCTGTTTTTATTTATCTGTATTCATAGAATAATTAATTTTAATAATAATTTATATAAATAGCAAGTCATGTAATTAATTAATGATAAATCATAATAATAATTCATAGAAATAATAAAAATAATTCATGTAATAATATGTATAATAATTCATATAATTGGTGAGAAAAAATTAATTTTTAATATTGTAAATTTATTTGAAACATAAATAAAAAACAGAACCTCTTTGCTGTATAATTATTATTATTTCTTTTGTAAAGATAGTTTCTAAAATTATGCATTTTTTAATGACATATTTCAAATCTACTCATGCTTCTGAGTTAAAATATAAAACAAACAAAAAATTTACATGTACTTTTTTTCCCATAATAAAATAAAAAAAGTTGTCAGAAACTTAAAATTGAAAAACAATCATAAAAAAGAAAAATTTTGAAAATTAATCTTCGTTAATTAAGATTTATTTTGCAAAAGGCAAATCGTATGTATTAATAAAAATATGGAAAATACTAAGGAATCTGAGATCATTGGTTTCAATCTACAGTCAAACCCCGCTATAGTGAACAAAATGTATACTCCTGTGCCTTGCTACACACGTATAATTTTATTTTTTGCAGATATAGTGAACCAAAAAAAGCGAGATAGTTGGATATTGTTAACTTTATTCTGTCTTCGACTGATTTATTTTCTTCATATTTTGAAATTTCTACTTCAAAATAAATACATAAACCGATTTTTAAAACTATTTATAGCATGGAATGTAGCAATAAGCATTTTTTCTTGTTTGCTTCATTATTGAATGGGTTCAGCATTCAAAGAAGCCGCCCTCTTCCAATGTCTGGCCACAAGTGATTCAAGTCAAAGTCGATGAATTTGCTAAGCGATTGGGTGAGACTACTTTTATGTGCTCGAATGGCTGGTTAGACAGGTTTAAAAAAAGCGGAATAACATAAATTCAGGAAAAATTATCGGAGAGTAGGGAAGTGTTTCCCTATCTGATGTTGAGGACTGCTCATCAGCTAGAAATTATTAGATTTTTTTAAAAATAAAATATACAAGAATTTTTATACATAAATGTGATTAATGATTTCTTGAAACTTCAGAACCGTGGTTAGCGAAAAATCCAGATGTTTTCCGGAGCACAATCATCTCTGACTATAGTGATACTGAAAAATTAAGGACTTTTAAAAACCTTGCACCAAAACTAAGTACATTTTCTCATTTTTCAAAAAAAAAAAAAAAAAAAAAAAAAAAATAGAAGTTTTTAACGATTGTGGGAACCCTGTCAAATTTCATCCAATGATAAATGTTGTTTTATTGAAATAGTCAATTGAAAATTAAATATGAGCCGTTAAAAATAACAATTATTTTTGAACAGATTTTATTTTGCAACTTGGGTTAGACACAACACATTATTGAAAAGTAGGCACTGCAATCTGTTTTAAAAAATTCAATTATTCAGAAGAATTGAGATTCAAGAGATTCAGATTTATAAAAAATGTGAACAACCACCACAACCTCAAAAATATAACACATTTATTTAAAAAAAAATTTAAAATAGAAATTGCAATTTTATAGATTCTGGGATCTGAGACTAAACAAAAAACAGAAGCATTTTAAACAACTAAAATCAACTCATATTTTGTTACAAAAGAATATAATTTTGCATAATATAGTTTTACAATATAGTCCCTAGCCAAATTATTAGACGCATTGTATAGTATCGCCTGATAATTAAGATTTTACATAGAATCTTATAGTGCGTCTAATAATTTGTCAAGGGACTGTAGATATAATTTATTTTGTTATTAAAGAAAAATAGTCATAAATTTCATCTTTATTTGACATTAAAATAAATTTCCCTTCAATCATTGCATACTATACTCAGTTGTTAATATTTTAAGTTCATCCAAAAATATCTGAGTTCTGAATAGAATACAAAATACTATACTTTAAATAATAATTAAATAATCGAAAAAAAACAAACAAACAAATAAGTAATGAAAGAACAAATGGCTTATAGTCTAAGCATTGGGTGACAGAGAATACAGTGAATGAAAACAATCAGCAATTATTACAACACTCAATTAAAAAAAGAAACATAGACATAAGAGTGTATCATGAAAAACATTTTTTTTTTTTCGATATTCAAAAATTTGAGACCAAAAAAAGTTTTCACTGTAGTTACATACTCTCAAAAAATATTTAGGTCTTTTAGAATGAAACTAAATTTAAATTCTTTTTTAAGCTCAAAAACATAGATTAAAAATTTTTTCCCCTTCAAATCACAATACGAATTTTAGTTTTTAAGTTAACAAATGTACACAGGGGTGATTGTGAGCGCAATTAAAAAATCCTGAACACTTCTTGAGTAAAATCAATAATGATGCATTTCAAAAAATTATTGTCTTTTTTAAATTTAAACCATTGATATTTTCACAACATAAAATTCTAAATAAATTACATGCAGCGTAATTTAAATTAATAATTATGTTTATTTTTATTTCTTATCACTTTTATTATTCTACCAGAAAAAATAGTTTCAAACATAAATTCCAGTTCTAATATTTTTAAATAAAATATATTTTTATACATAAATGTGATCAATAATTTCTTGAAACTTTTGGATTTCTGGAAAATTCTGGATTGCGGTTAGTGAAAAGTCCAGATTTTTTCTGGAGCACAATCATCTCTGTGTACAGTAAGAGTCAGGCATGAGATCAGAAAATACTTATCAACCCAAATCATGAAAAATAAAAAAGCATGTGAAACTATTTTGCCCAAAATGTAACCATTTAAATTATTTACATATTTATTTAAAGTTTTTTTTTTTACTGCATAAGTATTGTTCGTTTACCAGGAATCAGCACTTGGTTCCCTTTTTGTCACCTGACTTTATTACGCCACTTTTGGGAGAAGGATGGGAACAATTCTGAGAAAGGTTGCCAATTGGCGATCATATGACGAAAATACCGATATTAAATATGTAATAAATTCGATGGAGTCAAGTTTTACTTATTATATTTTAAACTTATTATTGTGAGTATTTATAGTAATAATTAGGCTATGTAACAACATTATGCATAATGATTCTTTTTATATGACCATAAACACCTGCTATTGAAGAACTTCTTCCCAGTTTCATTATAAATTCACTATTCCAAATAGGGGGAAGCAGTTAAGAAAAAAAAAATACTCAATACAGCATTTTCTTTCATTACATTAAAGTTTAGGAAATAAGTAAGAAGAGTCTCATGTAAAAATATTATATTTAAACCCTCTGTAATCTACTTAAATATCTGGAATCTGCATAGTAACCTAACCTATAGATGGAGTTGAAAATTGAAAATACAGTTAAACCTGAAAAACAATTATTTCTAATTTAGATTCCAGGTGACCTAAATAATAAATTTCATACATAACTTTTTAAAAAAATTAATTTTCTTTCTAAATCTTAAATTTTTTAACTTAAAAACTAAAAATTTGTATCATGCTTTTGCTTGGAAAAAATATTTAAATTTTAAACTAGGGGTGCACAAGCTTTTTAAGTGAAGGGTCACTTGCACAGCAGGTAGATTAACAAAGGGCCGCACTCATATTTATTCATGTTCGCGGCAAATATGATAATTTTTAGAAAAACATTAACATTCTAAGCATTAGATATTTTTGTCAGGGAACTTAATAACACATTTCAGAAAATTAAATACTTTTAATTATTTTAAAACTAAAACAACCAATACTTTTTTAAAAAAAAAACTTTTCCCATCTTTCTCAATAATTAGTTTATTTACTAATATATATAGGGGAGATATAAATTCTTACAGAATGAAAGTGCAAAAAATATACAAATTTATAGAGTAATATAAATTTGAATTAAATATTTTAATTAAATAAAATTCATAATATTTAAAAGAAACTAAATTAAAAGGAAATTTTTTATACATTCAGAAGCTCCTACGGGCCGCAGAACATGTGCATTCCTATTTTAACCAAACTTTTTCACCTAAATAAAAAAAAACTTTTCACCTAATAATAAATAAAATTTTAGGCCCGTTGTACATAATCAAAATACTTTTTTTAATAAGACTAAATTTTTTTCTCCAAATAGTGAGAACTATTACATTGTCAATGAAAACTTTTTACAGTCTTGAAATTTTTATATGATTACATAACATATATTTTCCATTTTTGTACACAAATGATGAGCTGATACATAGATGATATCTGATGAAAAATATACATATTTCATTCAACAGATGAGAATGTCTGTTCTGTATCACAAGAAGATATTTCATATCTAACAGGAACATCATTAGTACACAACTGGTTTCCGTTACTTACACCCAAATTAGGATGATTTTCCTGTTCAGTGTATTTTTCATTCAATTTCAGGCCAAGGTAAGGAGGATTCAGTTCAACTTCAGGCCAGGCATAGCCCAGTTTAAGATTATGGACAGGACTGGACTTGATATCTGTGAAAACAATTCAGAACAATTAATCTAAAATCTTATTCAGGGTGTGTAGTCGAATTTTTCAACAACAACAAAAACACCTTTTAAGCACTATATACATTAACAACTTTACATGATTATGATAAAATAACTAGTTTCTGACAAATAACTCTTTTCTTGATTCTATTAGCCACCATAAAAAGATTTCGGTTTGATGTCAGAGGGTGGAAAATGAAGCTTGAAATTAAGAATATCTTGCACAATGCAGCAGAATTGCCCAGGAGATCGCAATAATATCACTGATCCCAGCTCACATGCGGACTTCCAAGTATTCATTAAACATGTAAAAACAGGGTTCCCACTCTTTTAACAAAGCAAAAATTAAGCACTTTTAAGTACTTTTTTGAAAATTAAGAACTTTAAAAATAGTATAATTGTTTATCATCAAATATACATATGCCACCAGTGACAGTGCAAAAGTATTACCTTTTCTAAAACAAATCAATAAATAAAAAAAAATAATAACAATTTTATTATAATATAAGCACTGATATAATTGTACTAATTAACAGGGCTCGCCAACGAAGTACCAAGTAATTTTAGAAAATCCGGGTCAGATTTTTTAAAAACATTTTCAGATTATTAAAAGTTAACGCCATTCAGATTGTAAAAGTTAACGTATGAAACTAATCTGTATTCCATTTTCAATGATTTCATTGAAATTGAATTGTAAAATTAAGCGCAGAAATTAAGATTTGCTATTTTTTAATGCATATTAAAATTGAAAAAAATTAAAAACAGTATATTAAAATGCAATGTTAACTGCATAAAATGATTATTAAAATCTAAGGATCTTCTAGTTGAGTAGATTTAAATTTTTATGTGACAATCTGGTCATCCTTAGGAAATAAAAATAATAGAGTAACAATCTATAACTTTAAAAAAAAAAATTGCATTGCAATAAAACAAATTATAAATGGATACCAAATATTTCCAAATACTTAACTTTCTTGTTAGAAGCAAATTATGCTTTCTCATATTAGTATTTTTGAAGGAAAAAAATTGAGGTTTTATCAAAAACCTAATAAACCCAAGGTTTTTTTAAAAAAAAAACCTAGGTTGGCTTGGATTTTTCAAACCCTGTTTCTTACAGATCTGCTTAATTTTTAGTACAATCATGAATTTTAAAAAATGATATGCTTTCTATAAATTTTCAGTTACTTATTACACATCGAAATATTATACAAATTTATTGAATTCTTCAAGATTTTAGGAAATATTTTTTGTTTCAGATTGTCAAATATAAGATATAGATAAATATATTAATGAAAGGACATGCTTTCTTCCTCTTGCCAGTAAAGCGCCCCCCCCCCAAAAAAAAAAAACACACATTAATTGTTGTTTCTCTAGAATGCTTTACCCCCAATGCATGGTCTAATTCTGAGTGATAAAAGAGCAATATTTCGTTTTAAAAAATTGGGCTGAAAAATTGTTCCTATCAACTAAAGCGATGCTAAAAAATTAAGGACTTTTAAAAACCTTGTAACAAAATTAAGTACTTTTAAGGGCCCTTATTTTCTAAAATGAAAATAAAGCAGTTTTTAAGGTCTTTTAATGGGAACCCTGAAAAAGATTGGAGCTTTCATACCCTATGAAATTACGGTTTGCCGAAGTAGCCTGTGGTTGAATAAATTGTGAAAACGTTAAATAGAACAATGTGAAAAGTGCGCTTTTGCATAATTTGTGTCGAGAATTAGCATGGTAAAGAAAAAAAACTCCATTTTCAAAAATGGAAAATTAAGCACTTTTTAAAAGCACTCAATGAAAAAAGCACCTTTAAGGGCTCTTAAAAAATGAAAATCGAAAATAAGCAATTTTTAAAAACGCTACGCATGATGTGAATGATACTTATTTAAAAAGAATCGAAAACAAAAAACATATTTTTAACAACAAACCATCTTAAAAAGAAACTAACAAACATATAAATAATCCATATCTTGTTAAATTTATTCCATATTTGTTAAGTTAAATCAAATAGAATAAATATCCAAAAAAATATAGCTTCTAATTAAACAACATAAATAAATAAATGAAAAATATATAACATTTCATTAAAAATAAATAAGTAAATTATCCTAAAATAAGAAGTAATGCTGCGGGAAAAAGAAAAATAAAGGAAGAACTTATTAATCAATAAAATAGAAGATCAAACTTTTAACAACTAAGTCACACTAAAAAAAAAAAAAAAAAAATACATCACCCTAAATTAATAAAATATTATACAAAAATATGTTAATTAATTGAAATTAAATCATATTTAATCAATTTCAAAGTTTTTAAGAACAGAAGAAAAATTTAAAAAAATTCAATATGCTAAAATTTTCTATTTTAAAAACAAATGAATTGAATAAAGATGGAACCAAATCAACGGGTTGAAAAGGCTCAGAAGTTGAACTGGGCAATATATCGATGAATAGCGAAATATTGATAAAGCACATATATCAGCAGGCCGATATAATGACTTTCGTTTCAGAAGATGCATCAGAAACCCGATTTATGACACCGGTATAAAACAACATACGCGGTTTAACCTGCGGGGATCCTTATGTACGCTAACGCTGTCACTGAGCTGACGAAGACGATTTTTATTTTGTCTAACTGCGACGATGTTGTAGTGTCTAGCTACAAAACAATGTTAGTCTTGTGATATTAAACGACAAAGAGTGAATTGAATCAGAAATATAGAACGCTATGCATAGTTTCTTTATGAACTATGCATAGCGTTACTTGAAGATTATTTTCAGCAGGACTTAAGTTATTTTACAATCGCTGCACATTTTATTACGCTGGGGTTAAACGTTTCTTGTAAATTATTTTCAGTCACACTTTAGCTATTTAGCCACTGTTTTGTTGTGCATTATTTCGTCACTTTTTTTCCTTTGTCTGTTGGGATTTAAGGATTCTTGTCAATTACTATTACTTTGCGATCCTTGTGCAATCGCTAATATCTTAAATTTTCATTCTGAACTCAATTTACTGATGATAAGAAAATATTAATAAAAAAATATTCTTTATTGATTTTTTTAATTATTATTTTTCATTTTAAGCAAAATAATAAAATCAGGGTATTTTATATTTAACTTGCAATGAAAAATAAATTTTTTTAAATTTATTTAATGCACGTAAGTATAATAATCTGATTATTTTTAAACCAATAAATTTTCAGTCATATTTAATTATGAAAAAATTAAAACAAAGCCTACATTTATTTAATTTGCATTTAGTTTTGAAAAAATTAAAGCAAATTGTATGTTTTTTTTAAATTTTTTATTTTCTTTTCTTATTTTATAAGAATTTGGGCATTAGTTAAAATAAATAATTTTTTTTGTTGATTAAATTAGAAGTTAAGAAACTTTTTGACGCTTTTTAATAATTTAACAATACTTGTTTGTTTCATAATTTGTTAGATAGTATCATTTTATAAATCTCTAGCCAATTATAAATCTCTAATCAATTTTATTTTCAAAAAAAGAAAACATTTATTTAAAAGAATTTATTTTTACATTTTTTAAGTATAGAATTTGACCATTAGTTAATACACCTAAATAATAAGTACTTTGAATAAACAAATAAAAAAAGGTCTACCAATGTTTCAAAAGCAAATTTTTTTTCCAACAAATAATTTAAAAAATATTTTTACTGAAGTGAACATTTCTTGGTTTGTTTCTTACTTTCATTTTTCTTCCTTTTAATTTTTAATGCATGTATGTAAAATATTTTGTTACAGTTTTTTTATTATTTTTAAACACATAAATCTTAAGTCATTTTTAATTTAAAAAAAATTAAAATAAAAGCTTGGGTTTGTTTTTACTTTAAGACATCTTTATTATTTTAATTGAAAAAATTAAGCAATGCTCTTGATGTTATAGAATCACTTTTTAAGAATTAACATTTTCCTTTGTAATAGATTTATTCTTTTTATTTATTTTTAATGGATTTAAAGATTTATGATAGATAATTTTTGAACATAAGCTATATCGTGATGTCTAACAGACAATGTATCACAATATAAAATTTCTTACATCGTGCAATAATACTCAGGAGAAAACATCAAGAATAAACAATAAGAAAGAATTACTTGAGATAGGTGACTCTTTTTCCACAGATTCAACAGGATGACTCGTTGAATGAGGTTCAAATTTCGACAAAGCAGGATTTGAATTTTTTGTAGTAGGTTTAACTGGTCCTTCCAACCTAAAATCATGTACATTTTGTTATTTTGCGAGCATTTAAGGATTTTTTTAAAAACAAAATATAACTTATTCCAAGCAAAAAAAAAAAAAAAAAAAAAAAAAAAAAAAAAAGCTTACAAAAAGTGGGTATTAAATGAAAAGATATAAAAAGTTAATTTCACCTGAGTCGGTGACCTACCAATATCGGTCAATGACACATTATGTTTGAGGAATAAGTGGTCACTAAGTTATTTGACACTACTGGCCACTAACATTTATGACAATTACAGGGTATCTGCTACATTTTAGATTTTCAAATTCATTAATTTTTATGACTTTCCATGACTAATTCCAAAATTTTTCATGCCTTAACAAAGTAGCTATTTTCTCTGACAAAAACACAACAATAAATTAAAAAAGTACTATAATAACATTAATTGAAATGATTGGCATAACCAAAACTGTTATACTCTGCCTCTTCATATTTATAGATTTTAAATTTAAAAAACAGAGTAAAGAAAGAGTTGAAGCAATAAAATAGCTGAAAAAAATACAAAAGCAAATAATTTTCTTGTTTTGTTCAGCTAGAATTTTAAATTGATAAAATAAAAAAATAACAAAATTTCTGAAATCACAGAAGTTTAAAAGATAATTAGCTCTAGAAATGATGTTTTTATTCTTATTTTTTAAAAGAACACCATAATTTTTAAAGAAAATGATGAAAAAAATTTTATTTTAATAAAATATGACTATGAGTGGGGATTTTGTTACAAATTAAGATATTCGAAACACCGTGAAATTGGGGGAGGGAGTCCATTTTAAAAATGAGATTTTTCAGCGACCAACTGAGTTATAAATGTTAAAATATGGCATGTTTGCTGTATATTTCACTTGAGAGGAAGAGAATTAAAAATTTCAATCACTTAAAAAAAAAATCAATAAGGGACAGTTTTGTTGTTTACTAAAGATATCTAAAAAGTCGTAACATCTTTTGTTGCTGAAATTTCAATTAAAAAAATGGTTATCAGCTTAATTAATAGAAGCTAATTTTTAATTTCAGCTTAAATTTCCAATTTCTTAAATTTTCAACCAAAGTAGAAGAAACCCTTTTTCAAAAAGAAATATCAAATATCTAAACAGTTTAAAATAGCAATCTAGTTTAAAAAATAATATAAATTTTTTAGCTATTTAATGTCATTCTCAAATAAGAGAAAACAAGAAAAAAAATTATGAATTTCTTAAAAAAATTAAAATAAGTCATTTTTCAATATTTTATGTAAAGAATTTAGGCTATGATTTCAATATTTTATGTAAAACTTTATTTTAAGTTACTTAAAAGTACATGATCAGTTTATCAATACCACTAAATAAACAAATCACATATTAAACATAGATACTACGAAAATCATATATTGAATTCACAATTACAAATACAGTGGAAAGTCGCGTATCCGGAATCGGCGGGACTTTCCGAAGTCCGGATAATCGATTTTTCCGTATAATAGACCCCCAAGGTAAACAGAGATTAAAATGATCTGAATCTAAGAAGCAGAAATTAAATAACATTATTTTTCGGGCAATAATGTTTTAGTATTAGAATGATATCTAATCAATCAAAAACAAAATAATTAAAAAAAAATAATTATTGCTATTATAAAAATAAATATAGGAAACTAAAAAAATTTACAGTTATGAAAATATTAATTGCTCTCTCCGCCATTTTGAACTAGAACGTTTCAAGCAAGAAGGGGAAATTCCTGTCATTCATTCATTAAGGTGGGTAGGTGAAGAAGCAAAATTCATTTCCTTCTTACTTGTCATTTAAGTTGAAGGGGGGGGGGGGGAAATGACAAGTTCTAATTTTCTCTCCTGTCATTGGCTATCAATCAAGCATAAAGGCGTGGCATGCTGATTGGGTTCTCTTTATTTTTTCTTGTGTGACTAAAGGGGATTCCCCCTCCACTTTAACGTTTGCTGTGTTTACCCTTTTTCACAGTACTTCTTTCCCTAACACTTTATCAAAAAGGTTCCAGGAAATGCCTCTTTTACTAGCCAGCTGCACAGGAAAGAAGGGGGGAGGGGACTCAATTGTGCTCTTTTGAAAACAAATCCCCCCCCTTTCCTGCATTCCAGAGGAGGCATTCCTCTTTTCTGTTGATTTATGGGTTTAATGCATAGATCACTAGAAGCTAAGAAAGGAAGAAACCTGTCAAAATATTTTTTTTTTTTTTTTAAGAGAGTGGGGAAGATGAAGAAATGTTTGTTTATTTTGATTGTTAAAAAGTGTCCCGGAAATTGACCCTTCCGGAAAAGGGACGTCCGGATATGGGACGTTACACTGTACTATAATAATTTGCATTATCAAATAATATTAAGTATGAATACTATGATACAGTAAAACCTCACTACAACAATATTTTGGGGACCCAATAAATATATTGTTGTAGAGGGATGTTATATCGAGGGTCTACATACTTTAGGGACACAATAAGAATTTTTTTTTAATGTTATGTATGTAATAACTATAAATGTATTTATATATTAAGCAAGAAATTAATTTACAGAGTGTTAATTATAGTTAAATATAAAAAACAATTGAAATAAATTCGAAAAATAAGATAGTAAACAAATTAGTAACAAATAGATAGTAAACAAATTAATAAAATTGCTAGAAAATTTTATTAAAAAAAGTATCATTTATGAATGAATCACTCACTGCCTTATTTTGGAAACAAGACATCAATGAATGCATCAGCTCATAAATTAAATAAAATAGTGTGACTCTATCTTTACCACACCTCAATATTAAACACTTAGACATGCGAACTATTTATATTAGCTGCTAAAAAACATTGCTCTATATAGTTTGTCTAAAGCAAGAATTCCCCTAGCCATTTGTCTGGGCCCGTGGAACTGACTATGGCAACGAGGTCTAATCAAATAATGAAAATAATTTACAAATTCATAAAAAGACAAAATAAGTGAGTAGCATTTAAAATAATACATCAAAATAGAAAAGTGCTTAAAGCAGCTAAATCCAAATTTGTTTCATTTTAATTTATTAAGTCAGAAGTACAATTCCAGCAGAAAACAACAAAAATTTTAGGATATGTGTGTCAGCAGGACAGCACTTCATCAGGGGACACACTGCCTGCTAACACACAGGAGTCTTTCTGTTGTCAGTGGTGAAAGCAAAAACTGACAGTGCCCTCGAGGCCCCATAATGGAAAATCAGATAAGAAAAAGCAATTAGAAAAATTGAAATGTAACTGCAAAAAAAAAAAAAAATTAATGACAAACAATCAGAATTTAAAAGTTCACAGAGTAAGTCTTAATAATGATTTAAAAATACATAGACTATGATCCAATAAAGAGACGGCCATATATAAGAAAAATAAATAAAGATAAAGCTAGCATTAGAAAAGC
Source organism: Parasteatoda tepidariorum (assembly GCF_982258835.1). Lineage (NCBI taxonomy): Eukaryota > Metazoa > Arthropoda > Arachnida > Araneae > Theridiidae > Parasteatoda > Parasteatoda tepidariorum. The sequence goes on along the minus strand of NC_141759.1, from coordinate 111,327,244 downwards.
CACATCAAAATAAAATAGGAATTGTCAAATCATTAAGAAAAATTTAGAAATAAATCAAGTGTTGACCCCTTTTTTGAAAATCTTGAAAAAATAAAACAGAAAAACATTCAAAGAGTAAAAATTGAAAAAAATTGCTGCCTTCCATATGGTAAAGAAGTATAACTATTTCAAGTAAGGGTTTGGGGGCGTTGTTCAGGAAAGGTTTTGGCTCAAGTTGACGAAACAAAGGGAATCTTTTCCTTCGCCCTAGAATGAAGAAGATTCTTGGTTCCATAGCAGCAAACGGCCTCACACTTTGTAGCGGGAGGAGTTCTTACCGTAGACAAACTATACCCATGCTTATTGTATTAACCAATGTTCATAACAAGTACAAACTGGTTTTACAATTAAAACTTATTTAAAATAAAGTTTAAAATAATGGCCACTTATTTATCCAAACAATTCAACATATTATAAAATAAAATAATGAACATGTCGCATTAACTTTTATAACAAAAAATTAAATCTTTAACAACTAGTATGAATGAGAATTAGAAATGTGATAGGACACACTAAACATCAAGAACACTTATTGTACTCAAAAAATTTAAAAACTAAATAAATAAATATCTAACTATACTTTTCACACACAATTTAAAATATTTGCTCAATACCAATTGAAATCCTGAAATTTTAAGATTATTTTAATAAGTTTTAAAATGCATGAGCAAATAGAAAATGAATTGCATAAACTCAAAGAATAACTTCATCCTTAAATCTCACAACAGTTTTGAGTAATTTGTAAAAAGCAGCTATTTCTTTTAAATATATCTTAGAAAATTCCAGAAATTACAGCTTGATTAACTGCCATTGTCTTAGTTGTTTAACACAAAACTACCTTGCAATGCCTAGTTTTAGACTAACTAAAACAGAAAGGATAAAACCAACAATTTTTAAAAACTTCGATCAGCATTTAATAACAATTTAAATAATGCATGGTTAATTTTGAGTTACAGTTTATTGCTACTCAATAATTATGTAATGCTTAACTTTTATAAAGTCCAACTATGAGGCTGGGATAGCCTGGTTGGTAGGGCACTGGGCCCATGCCTAAGAGTTTCGCTGGTCGAAGACTCCCCGTGTAGTAAATGGTGACTGATGTGCGTTAAATCTGTCGAGTCGAAAAGTTCTCCATGCTCCCATAACAAATCAATACCTCTGGGGGTACTGGAGTTTTCCCTGTCTTCTTGATTAGTTCAAAATTAAAAGGCTATGGAGCTGAACATAAGTAGTCATAAATCCAAAGTTGGGTCAGCTGTTCAACAATGGTTAGGAAAGTCTAACTATGAACAAAAGAATTTTGAGACAGTATTGATGTTTTTAAATCCAAGAAACCACAGGTTTTATGGCAAATTTTACTATCCAAAAAATTCCAAACTCTAAAGATAATAATACACAATTCATACTTATTGTTATCATTTTTAAGAAGCAAATATTTTCTACCTGTGCTGTTTTATTAAAACACAAGCTCCTCCCATTTCAACGTTCAGTTCATAGATATAAAGAAACCCTTCTAAAGAAGCAACCATCACATACGGAACATTTTGTATCCTGAAATAATTCAATAAAATTAAATAATGCAATATGTAATACAAAACTGAACAGTCACAATATTTATTTCAAATTTTGAAAGTTTTATTACTTTATTAAGCAGAAAAATGTTAAAACAAATGTTGAGTACAAAATGTTTAAAGAAAGAAAAAAAAACCAAAAAAAAAACCAAGAGCTTTATTTATTTCCAAAAAAGTAAGAAGAAAAAAAAATATGTAAAATTAAAATTTGTAGATATCTATTTTACTCCCAGACGACAGCCTCAAAGTCGTAAAAAACTTGTTTTTTATGATTATTTCATGGCAGTAAGTTTTAAAAAAATAAAATAGCAAGAGATTTGTACAGTTCTCATTTTTCAAGCGCTCACTTTCAGTGACATAAGTGATTTTAATATATCATCAAATATTAGTCTTTTACCCAGCAGTATTTTTCTTTTCACTTAAGACTTTTCTTTCCGCACTTTAGTGTTTTGAAAATAAAAACTCATCACACCCTCATCAAAGAGAGATTGTGATACAAGACTGAAAAACAATGAAAATTTCATGAGTAAAAACTCGTTAGATAACATTTTATATACTATTCATAGTTAATCTAATTTTTTATAATGAAAAAACTTAGTTCTTACAAGAGTCGTGATATTGGATTTAATATTGGATTTTAAGAACGCAGAAATATAAATATCAAACATGTAAAATGATTGACGCATTCCTACGCTCCGGACAGATGGTCCGCCGAAATAGATTGTGGTTGAATGAATTAGGAAAACGTTGAATAGAACAATGTAAAAAGCATGCTTTTGCATAATAAAACGCGAAAATCGACACGGTAAAGTGTCTCATTTTCGAAACGGGAAAATTAAGCACTTTTTAAAAACACCCAGTGAACAAAAACACCTTTAAGGTTTTTTAAAAAACGAAAATAAGCACCTTTAAAAAATGCGATGCAACATGTTTATTCATTTGACTCAGTTAAGGTTGGAATTCTTATGAAATAAATATATGGTAGAAATACTGGCAAGTAATTTGTTCACACTTACAAAAGTTTACTTCTTAAGATATAAATGGCCCTACCACCAGTTATTATTAGGAATGGCAAAAATCCCAATTCTTTTTTTGTTTTTTTTAATACAAAAAAAAAAAAAAAAAAAACTCGGATTTATTTTATTTAAATCAAATTCCTTTAGATCTAATTCAGATTTTTTTAAATAAAAATTTACTCGTTCAAAACCACCTATAAAATGCATTATAAAACTTAATATAATTTTTCAAAAATAGCTTCTAATAAAAAATATACTGAAACATTTAAAACTCTTATTTAATTTATTTATAACCAAAAGAATTTAATAAATGTGATGGCAATTCGCTAGAATAAATGAATAAATAAAATAATGAACATGTCATATTAAATTTTATAACAAAAAATTAAATCTTTAACAACTAGTATGAATAAGAATTAGAATTGTGATAGGACACACTAAAAACTAAGTGTTTTAACACTTATTGCACTCAAATTTAAAAACTAAATAAATAAATATCTAACTATACTTTTCACTCACATTTAATTTAAAATATTTGCTCAATACCAATTGAAATCCTGAAATTTTAAGATTATTTTAATAAGTTTTAAAATGCATGGATTAATGCATGAGCAAATTTGTTTAGATTAGAATTCATTATTGAAAATTACTCTGAGCAGAGCAAGCCTTCCTTCATTATTGATAGATATTAACTTCATATTTCATAAGTTTCAAAATCACTTGCATCTAAATAAGCATAAAACTAAATGGGTATAACTGCAATACGTTTATTACCAGCAAATTATTTTATTTGCAGCTAATGGAAAAGCATTTTTTAAAAGTTTCACACCACTCTTATCCTTTGCTAATCAATCATTTTTTTTATTTATATTTTGAAATATAATAATTTATATGCATCTCACTTTCCTTATTATTGTTATTTATTATTATTTTGAACAAAACCTTCATTATCAATGAAATTCATCATCATCATAGTTGGTCAGACAGACCAATGTGGACCAATGCCTTCATCTGAATATTGCTCCATAATGAATTCCGGTTTATCTTTGATCTCTAATTCTTTTCCTTAATTGCAAGAAAATTAGACTCCATCGAGTCAGCCCATCTGAACAGCAGCCTTCCCTGTTTTCTTGCTCCAATGGGTTTAAGAAGCAGCATCTTTTTTACTGTATTGTCACCATTCATTCGAATCACGAAGGCAATCCAGTTAATTCTATTCATTTTTATGTATTTAATAATATCGGGATTTTTATAAATCTTGTACAGTTCAAATTTAAATCTCCTACTCCAGTTATTGTTTTAATTTACACCACCAAGTATACTCCGCAAAATCTTTCTCTCAAATATTGCGATACAATTTCCCTCCAGTTTTGTCCTTGTCCAAGCTTCAGAAGCATATGTCAAAGACTGGCCTGACAAGAGTTTTGTAGATTAAGAACTTTGTTTTTCTAGAAGAAAACCTAGATTTAATAAATCTTCTCAACCCATATACAGCCCTATTTTCCAGATAGAGTTGGTACCTATTTTCCAGATATGGTTGTCAATAGTAATAACTGATTCTAATTAAGTAAAACTCTTTACTGTTTCAAATATATAACAATCTATATCAAAATAGTGGTCTGAGACTCTGTTTCTTGAGAATAACATGCATTTTGCTTTCTCTACATTTATGACTAAGCCCATTTGTCTTGCAGCCACCTCAAGGGCAAGAATTATTAATAAAATCAGGTTTTAAAAAAAAATCACAAGCAAAAGAATATATTCATGAATAATTTTTTTATAAAAATATTACCGACTTAATTATTTATTTTTTTAAAAATATCAAATAGTTTAAACATAAATAATTTTATTTTTTTGAAGAAAAATCACAGTTGATTTAAATAATTAATTTCTGTTAAAAAAAAAAGTGATTTCAATTCTGCTTCACAGTGGTTGGATATAAAATTTCAAAAGACTGGTTTAAAGTATTGAATTGTAATTACTTACGTAGATATAGCACTTATTGTCTTCTGAGTGACAAATGGAAGGTGAACATAAGCGAATGACCTTTGCTGCGTGAGGACATCTGACATCTGTGTAGGCAGGTACTTGGCTGATTGAGTGAGAACTCTACCAAACATCTCCATCCAACCCTCAGCTTCCTCTTCAACCTGCCTTCAATAGATTTATTCAACATTATCAACAATCTATTACTTTACAATTATAACATCACATCTTTTTCTCTCCTTGTTCCTATGTATTCTAAATGTTATTTTTAAATCATTTTACTCAAATTTCTTTCTATGCTGAACGTGTTGTCACCAAATATCAATTATTCCAGCAAAATTTGAAATACTACACTATTTTATATTTCCCATGGCAGAAACACAGCAACACGGTGACATTGTCGCAGAACGTTGCATAGTTTTTGCAGAAAGATTCTTGCCGAAAAGCAAAAAAAACAACAAAAAAAAACATTTAGTTTTTTTTTCCTACAGAAATTTACACTTAAAATTTGAATCATGCATTTAAATAATAACTTTTTGGTGCGCTCAAATTGCACCGATAGTACCGTAAATTGATATAATGTTTTGAATGTATTTTCGGCAATTATTGATGTGTGACGTAGCACACAATTCTCATGTAGTTTTCAATTTTATCTATCGGTATTTTATTATCGGTAAATTTATTATCGGTATTTTTTTAACAATATGGAAAACTCGAATTGTGCATTTGAGAATTAAGGCAATGATTCTATCGATTTTTAGGATGTTATTGCATATTGATTTAGCTTTTTAAATCCGATATTATTTATTACAACTACCTAACCTCGAAACAAAACACACATTTGAGTAATCAATTTTTGAGGAGTCCGATTAGCGTGATTTAAGATTTAACACATTGCTAAGCAACGAAGATGAGAATTTTTATGCACTGCTTTCTGGGAGAAAAAAAACATATAGTTTTCTTTTTAATTTCCTTTGAAAATAAAAATTGAATTGATTAATAAATTATCTATGATTTTCCAAGATTTTAGAATCTGAACATTGCACTTTTTATCTGATATTATTAATTTTTTTAAAAGCTGTTTTAACGCCATTGGTATGAAAATTTTGTACTAAAACCTAATTTACGTAAGTTATTATAAATTTATTGGGTTTAAAAATCTATACGGAAGTTAAAAACAATAATTGAAGAAGAAAAATGATAAAATCGTTGCCTTAAAAAGTAAATACTCAAATACATTATTCGAATTCCCCATATCGTCTGAAATATATCGGGATAATTTAAAAACTATGTGAAAATCAATAGCTGCCGAAAATACAATCCAAACTCTACATGGATTTACGATACTGTCAGCATAAATTGAATGCAAAAAAAGTGATTATTTAAATGAGCAATTCAAATTTTACATGAAAACCCTAATTTTTTTCTTCCCAAGAGAAAAATCTTTCTGCAAGATCTCTGTAACGTTCTGAGACAATGTGTCCGCGATTCTGCCACAGGGCCTCCAGGAACCATTAAGACTAACACTTAGTACTTGAAAATCCAATCATTAGAACAAAAATTATTCAGTGTGTAATCCTTTTTCTTTTTTTTTGCTGATTGTATATTTAGGGTGCGTAGCCAAATCTTTCAACAAAAACTAAGCACCTCTTAAGTACTTTTTAAGCACTCAAAAAATATTTTTAAGCACTATACACATTGATAAAATGAAAAATAATTTCCAAAGACTTCAGATGATCATGAGAAAATAACTAGTTTCTGACAAATAACTCTTTTTCCTGTTATATAAGCCATTATAAAATGATTGAGAGATTCAGTTTAATATCAGAGGGTGGAAAAGGAAGTCTGAAATTGAGAATATCTTGCAAAATGCAGAAGAGTTGCACATGAGAATGCAAGAATCTCACCGAACTCAGCTCAGTAGACGCACATGCGGACTAAGTATTTCATAAAACGCACAAAATGATTGGCGCTTTCGTACGGTATGGACCGACGGTAAGCCGAAATGGATTGTGGTTGAATGAATTGTGAAAACGTTGAACAGAACAGTGTGAAAAGCACACTTTTGCATAAAATGTGGCAAAAATCAACATGGTAAAGAAAAAAATCTCACTTTCAAAAAGGGAATATTAAGCACTTTTTAAAAACACCCCATGAAAAAAGCACTCCAAAGGGCTTTTAAATAACGAAAATCAAAAATAAGCACCTTTAAGCACTTTTTAAAAACGCTACGCACCGTGTTTTTGATATATAGTTAATGCCTCTGAATGAGGTGAACCCGGGTTTGAATCCGGTCAGATGATTGATTCACATTCCGTATCCCACTCACACCGACCACAGTGCTGACGAGCAATATTCTCAGTTGTAGACGGTTCATGGCTCTTGCCATCAGACGAACTGTGGAGGATTTTGTGGTTTTCCTCTCCATGTAAGGCAAATGCAGGTTAGTTCCAGCAGTCTTAAAAGATACCCTAATAGAGCAAAACTCAGTATTTTTACACATCAACAGTGTTGAGATATAAAGGCACTATTGAATTAATCATTGCATTAGTAGATTAAAAGAATTTAAAGCTTTTAAATTTAAAGGTTATTTAGAAAATCTAATAGAAATGGTTATTTTCTAAAAAGAGGATAGAAATATAAAAACTTTTAATATTAAAAAAAATTGGTAGAAATTTTTAGTTTAAAAGAAAATCATTAGCTCTTCAAAACTGAAGGAAAGTTTCCTAACAATGCCATTTCCTAAAAATATTGAACTTTTGAGAATTGGAGGAAAATGTCAAATTCATTAGCCCAATAGAAATCATAAATTCTTAAAAATTTGCAGGAGGTATAAAATTTAAATGACAATAATAATCAGTAATTCATTAAAAATACTGAACTTTAGGCTAAAGTTAGTAGAGTATCATACTTTTAAAGCTTTCAAAGCTTCCTTTAATAGAGGATTAGAGGAAGCTTTGAAAGCTTTAAAAGTAGAATAAAGGAAAAAACTTACTCTGCAGGTTCAGTGTTCTGAAGTTTAAAGATGTGAACTGTCTCTGTATTGCTTGAGGCACACAAAAACTCACCATCTTTGTTAAATGACAAGGAGTGAATCTCAACACACCTGAATTTGAAAATTGAGTTATTAATAAGATTACGCATTAAGTTAAATTCAGTAGATACACAACCCTTATTGAGAGCCAAAGGAAAACAAAAGACGTTCTTTGTGAAACAGTATGCAGAAACCAAACTAATCCCACAGTGGATTAAAGACATGGTTCTCAATAAAACACATAAGTCAAGCATCAAGAACCACTTTAATCAGCCTACATAGGGACACCAAAGGTGTGCTGTATCAGTCCTCATTAAATTGTTTTACAACAAAGTACTCTACTTTGTGCAGGTTGTTGGGCCACCGAAGTGGGGGAGCTACACCTTCTGTAGAGGATGTTTACTTGATAGCGGCCAATAGCCCACTGTGCAACTCTATTACTACTACTATTACTATAAGCTAGACTACATAGAAATAGGACAAACTACAGGGTGGCTACAAAATACTGTTACAAATCATTTTATAGCGAATATCGAATCATTTTATTGCACAGATATTACACAGAAATGATAAATGCACAAATATGAGAAACACTATGAATGGAAGTTTACTTAAAATTTTTTTATTCAAATCGACCACCATCTTCATCGATTACTAAAAATAATCTCTTACGCCATTGTCCAATGCCGGCACGATTCATTTTAAGACGTAATTTGTCCCATTTGAGTAATTAAGACGCTCTGAGAATGTTCAAACTTCTGTGCTGCTTAGCATTAACTATAGATTCTAGAATCCCCCAAACACAATAGTCTAAAGGGCTTAGATTCGGTCCACAGACAGTGTGGAAATGGGGTTCAACTGTAATATAATTGGGTTTTTTAAAAATATCCGTCATTGAACAGCTGACGCAATTTTTCGGCTTACGACTGCTAATGTTCAACTCCGTAGCCTTGTAATTTTGAACCTAATCCAGAAGACAAGGAAACTCCTGGATCAGTACTACCAGAGGTATTGATTAGTTATGGGAACATGGAGGACTTGGCAATGATACAGATTTAACGTGCACCAGTCACCATTTGCTACACGGGGAGTCTTTGGCTGGCGGGGATTGAACCCACGAACTCTTGGACAAGGGCCCAGTGCCCTACCGACCAGGCTATCCTGGTCCAATATAATTCATTGTAATATATTTCAATTGCTCATTAATAGATAATACATTTCAACTATGTATAAAATTAAAGAAATACCTCTTCATGCCTCGTCTAAATTCAAATAGAGCTTTACCACTCACTACATCAAACACTCGGATGACTGTCCCCTAATAAAATAAAAGAAATTTCCCTTTCATTTACAGAAATTAAAAGAGAAAGTGGATAAAATTCTATTGTATGAAAAATTTTAATATTGTTCAAATGTTAATGTTTGTTTAGTACACTTTTTTTCAGCCGGTATCTGTTTATCATTTAACCCGAATAGGGTCATTTTTTTCCTAGTGATATTATGTTCCCTGGGGCAGAATTTTTTCGAGCTATCTGCGACAAAACTCCCTATCACTAATATCTTTCTACAAGATACTTTTAATAATAACAAACATGTATGTTACAAATTTAAAATAACAAAAGAGCTGTGTTTACAAAGAAAAACTATAATTTTTTTAAAAATAAAACATGTAATAATTTTTTATTCTAATATTATGGGTGATATTTTTACATTTGGGGGGGGGGGACCAAAATTATTTCCTTCTTCGCATTTTGTTAATAATTATCAAGATAAAAAATAAGATTAAAAGTCATAACATACATCCGTAATAGTTATTGCTGAAAAAAAGATTGGTGACGAAATCATGCAAACCGGGCTCCTCAAATGCCTGTTTCGCTTCGAGATTATGTTGTTGTAATATCGCATAAAACATATCGGATTTAAAAACTATGGAGAAATCAATAGCAATAACTGCCAAAAATTCGGCAGAATTATTGCCTTAAAGAGTAAATACTCAAATTCACAATTAAAATTTTCCATATTGTTTGAAATAATGTCGCCGTCTTGCTATGATTCTGGAACGGGGATTATGTTAAAATACTTTAGGGATTAAAATTGATTTAAAAAATAATACCCATTTAGCTTATTACCGAAAATTAATTTTATTTCTAGGACCAAATTTCATAATAATTGTTGCAAAAATTCTAAATATATTACATATTATAATAATTTTAGGGATTTTTATAGTCATCAAAAAAGAAAAACTGCAATATTTTCCAGTAATGATTTCACATTAAATGATCTTGAAATGTTATGTATTATGTTTATTCATAATTATGAATAGTAATAGGCATTCAATTCATCAAAGATAGTCAACTGAATTTTACAAATGAGGCTCGCTTTATTATGTATTAGCGACACTTATTCAAGCAATAACACAAAAATTCTACTTCAATAGGGATTTTTTAAAGAAACTTACTCAATTTTAGGGAGATTTCTAAAATTTTAGGGAACTCACAAAAATCAGAATTACTATTAAACCAGCAGACCAGGAGAAACTGGCAAAATCCAATAGAGTTGTGAGCTATGTAAAAGCTATGATTTAATAAAGCAATTGTTACATTAAATTAATAAGCTATAAATTAATTTAATAGTATTTATATACTATATGATTTTCTGTTTAAACAAAAATCACAAGATTTACAATTTTTTTTCTCCAGATTTATTTAATGTGACTCAATGACAGAAGCTGATTATTAAATCAAAATAAATAAAAATAATAGCATTTTGTACACAGAGGAAGAAAAAATATCAAAATAAAACTATATTACAAATAAAAAATTTTGAGTGACCATTCAATAAAAAACAACTGCAATTAAACATATCAGAAGTGATTATTTTCTTACACAAAATCAAAAGTTTTGAATTTCTTTTTTTATGGATTTATTTAATGTGGCCTAATGATGGAGGCTGATTGTTTAATATGTATGTTGTATGCTTATTCTTTACGGAATTATCGATATACAATACTAAAAGAAACTGAGATATTTTTTAAAAAAAATAATAACTAGGTATTTATTTTATGAAACTATCAAATGCTGTATTGTTACTTCATGTTTTTTCTTCATATTTTAAAAATGTCAAATTAGGTGTCATTAATTTAATATATCTCACAAAAAAATATATATATTTTATATGCTGCCATGTTGATTTCCTCTTCATCATAGTACTGCAAGTTAATATATTATTATTCTTTCCCAGGAATACACAAACAATGGATTGCAGACCAGAAGTGTTTTGATCTCCAATTATTTTAGGTATTAATAAAAATATGTTGTAAATAGAGGCGGAAAAGAAAACTTAAATAAAACCATATTACAAATAAAAATCTGTGAATGGTTCTTCTATTAGCCTTTTTAAAATGGTATTATTTATTAACGCTTTCAATTGCAAAAAGTCAATCTTAAGATTTAATATTTCGTTAAAATTTTTAATTAGTTTTAAAATTTTTTAATCAAAACTTAAACTAAATTTTTAATTAAACTGTAATTACTTAGTGGCTCTCTTTCCTTTAGTAAATTTGTCATAATAATCTGTTTTTTAATTTGTAACAATATTTGTTTTACTTAAATATTTTAATGAGCTATGCCGAATAAAAAACTAGACATGTTTTAGTTATCCACATTATTTCAAAATAGATTCTGAATTCATTATTTATGATTACTGTTTTATGCAGTTTTTATACTTTTTTTGTGCTTCAGTCACATTTATTTACGCTTTGTTGGATACAAACTTAACTTTTCTAAAAATATTTTGAAAAATTTGTTGTAACTGAAAAAAAAAAAATTATAACATAACATATGAAAAATAATAATTTAGGGAGAAATTTCAAGCCAAAAAAAACTGCGTTTGGGGAAATATGATTATTTTTTGCACCCCTGTTGTGATGTTTTATTAAATAACAGATGGCAAAGATTAAGATGCTTTCGCAAGAATATGGCAGGGAGCTGGTGTGAAATGGGCACACAGTTGAGATGGCTATTACGTAGAAAAGTATTCAACTTTAAAAATATAATACAAGTCCTTATTTCTAAAATTTTTGATGCTCACCTTAATAGAAGCAGTAGCTAGCTTATCTCCTGTCTCATCAAATGCAAGGGCTGCCAATTCACTGTCATGAGCAGGGATTGTAATTTTGGCATGCTGAAAAAGAAAAGAAGAATTACTGAGACAGGCTGTGGCAGAATTTTTTTTAGTCTCTCTGCGACAAACCTCTCTAATATCTTCCTAATGTAAAATATATCTTCCTATAATAAAAATGAATTCGTCTAATGGATAAATTAGACGATATATTATATAAATACAGAATATTAGTAAGAAAAAATTAAAATTATTAAGGAAAGCGGTCAAGAGGGGAGAAAAGGAATAAAAACCGATAATTTATCAATAACTAAAGGCCATAGCGAAAATTTGTTCAATTCAACCATCAACTCAACCCCAACTTCAACTCCCAAGATAACCCCATCCGAAAACATAGGTGTGCTATACTTATCCGAGTTGGAACAACTGCTGTTCAACTCTTTCGCATCTCTTCGAAAGTGTTGAAGCAACTTCACAATTCAACCAATCAGGTGGCAGCAACCGCATGGGGTTATGGGATAGCACAAGTCAAAACAATATGGCGGCAAAGTTTGTTACGAAGCAGCGTGTCTAATTTGTTATATATTAATTCAGGTGAGCTTTTAATTGAGTATTGATTTTAAAGTTATTTTATAAGAAGTATAAATCTGTTTCTAACCATTAAAGAAGTTTATCTTATAAATGTGTTTTGTTTTATATTTTGACATTACTTTAAATGATAAACAAATTTTATGAATTGCATTTAATCTTTTTTGTACGTAACTGTATATTTGTTAGTATTCGCCGAATTAAAATATAGTTTTTTTTTTTCAATTACTTTGCTCTGTCTATAGTTCCAATAAGATTATACCAGCAATTATTCTAGAGTTGGTACTGAATTCAGTGATTTTGAATATTTTTTTACAAAGGAAAAAATTTTGTTATAAAAAGAAAACTTTTCTGAAAACTTACTCATACCTAAACAATATGCTGACAGAATTAATTTCTTTGTATTATTTTATTTTTAAACTGTATATTTGTCAGCATTAGCGGAATAAAAATTTGTTTTTTTCCCAATTACTTTGCTCTTTCTATCAGGGTTCGACAAGTGGGCCCACCTTGAAAAAACCCACTGCTAAGTGAGTTTTAATAAAAAAAATAAAAATAATGTTTTTATTAAAACTTATTTACTCACATTTAATTTTATGTAATTTATTGTGTAGCATAAGTTTGTCAAATAGATTTGCATGCTTTATATGATTAAGTTTTTAATATTTATAAAGTTGAAGAAACTTGAATCAGTAATTTTATATTACTATTAAAAACTTTAAGAGGGTTTTTTCAAAAAGTAATATTTAATGAAATTAAATTAGATGGAAATTTAAATAACATAGTCTGTAAGGAACAATTTTTCAAATGCAGTTGCAGGCTTTATATTATTAATAAGCAGGTTTTGAATAAATTATGAAGGAAGTTGAAAATAATTTTTTTATCCGTTAAAGCACTTAACAGGTTTTTTCAAGGTAATAATTTTTAATAAAAAAATATTAACACACGTTAAACTTTAAATATACTAATATGTAGATACTTTTTATATCTGCTTTTTTCATAATTTAATAGATTAATTTATTTTTTATTATGGTAATATTTTTAATAAAAAAATATTAACACACATTAATATACTAATATGTAGATACTTTTTATATCTGCTTTTTTCATAATTTAATAGATTAAATTTTTTGAAATTAAAGATAAAAATAAAATTATTTATCAAAAAAATTATTTATCTTTTTCTTAAGGTAAAATATTTGAAAAAATGGGACAAGTAACTGATACTCCTTGTACATACATAATTTTAATTTATCTTTCTATTAATCTTATTATAAAAGCATGGAAGACCATTAAAAATTTATTTCAGTTTTTACTGATAATAAAAAACATACTCATACCATAACAATATGCTGACAGAATTAATTGGTTGGTATTATTTTATTTTTAATGACTGTTCCTTATTGTCTGTTGCCTTAAATACACTTGCTTCACCTTTCTTAATAAAATTTTTTACTTATATTGCAGCAAAGAGGAGTCAAAGTTTTGAACAAGCTCTCTATGGAGAAACTATTAAATGGAGCATCAAAATGGAGAACACATTTATTGAACTCTTGAAGAAAAAAGAGAGCATTTGGAATGTAACATCCTGTCACCACAGGAAATATCATTTAAGAGCTCATAAAAAATTCACTAAATTGTTCACTTTTATCAGTTCTTGTTTTTCCTAATTTTTAAATAGTTTGTGTTTATTCATGTTGAACCTTTAACAAAACGATAGCTTTCTTTTTTTTAAAATTCAGTTTCGCATAAACTTTTAATTTTCTATAAATAGCACAATTTTTTTCAAACTAGAGTACTTCACTAAACATATATATATAATAATACTTATCGAACTCTTAAAAAACTATTTTAATAATTTTTCAAAAACTTCAAAGTCAACATTAAAAAAATTAATTGCATTAATTTGGTGCAAAAAATTATCAAACTCCTGAATTTTGTTCTTACTGTTTATTTTTACTTTTATATTGGATTTTGTTTTCTCCGTTGTAAAATATACATAGTAAATATAAGTTGCAAAAAGCTATATTATGTAATTAAATATATGAAAAACTTAAAGGTAATTTATTTGAATAATTTAAAATAAGTACTATATAACTAAAGGTAAAGAATAATCTAAAAATATATTTATTAACTAAAGATAAAAATCCATTGCGACTTATGTGTTTAATTTATGGTAATAAGTGAAATTAATACAGCGTGCAACGAACATATTTATAACAAAATGGGGATTCTTATTTTCCTAATTTACTTTTCCAATATTAAAACTAATTACATATTTTTAACTCTTATGTCAAAGATTGCACAAATGAAAACAAACAGTTCTCTCAATAAATTTTCATAACAGCCTAATCTCTGTCTTCGTAAGCGCCATGCTTTATTCCAAAGTGTCCTTCTCTTCTCTTTTTTTTTCTTTAGCAAACTGTAAATGATCAAACTTGAAATTGCTAAGGAAGGATCCATTGCCGTCGATTAAATTAAATTTAACTACCACACGCACTGAAAGAGTTGAACACGAGTAGTCTTACATGAGTAGTCTTACATGAGTAGTCAGAGTTGAACATGAGTAGTCGTAAACCCAAAATTGGGTCGGCTGTTCAATGACGGATATAATAATTACAGGGAGCAGCATTAATTGTGAATTCTTATCTGCGTGTATCACACACACTACCCTATAAATGGAAGAAACGCTTTCAGTTTTTGTCATTTTTTTTAACTTTCTCAAGAAATACTTCATTATTTTAAAACTTTAACAGTGTTTAGATCATGGGATTTCTCATAGTTATCAATAAATGAATTAGGAATAATAAAAATAAATTACGAACGAAATTAATTGCAAATTTGAAAACCACATGACAACCAGAAATAAGCTTATAACTCGTTTTGATAATTGCATGAAATTTTCCAAACTTCATACATTCATGAAATTTCATATATATATATATATATATATATATATATATATAAATACAAGAAAACACTAAGAAAGTTAAGAAAAACAATAAGTTTCATGTTAAGTTTTATTCTTCATTTTGAACTTATATATATACTTGATATATATATATATATATATATATATATATATATATATATATATATATATATATAGCACAATAAATAAATACAAAAAGGACGGACAAAAAGAAAAAGAGAAAAACGAAGAAAATTAAGAAAAACAATAAGTTTTATTTACTGAGCATAAGCTGCAAGTATATAGAACTCATAAAATAAGTTCAAAATGTACACAAAACATGGAGAAAATTACAGAATAATAAATAAAAAAAAGAAAATTTAAAATTAAGAAAAAAAATAATAAAAATCTAGAAAAGAAAAATATATACTCTCTTTATCAGCTCACACGAATTATATCCGCAATTCTATTTTGTTTCAAAAAAATTTTTTTTTAGTGCACCTCACACTATTGTGTTGATATATTTTGCCTTAGCTATATTGATACAATATTAGAAAACAACCCTTTTTGTGGACATAATTCTGTGAGCTCATGAAGAGATTATACCTTTTTTCTTTTTTTCCCCAGATTTTTATTTATTTTTTAAATAAATTTTTCCTTCTCCTTTCTTATTATTCTGTAATTTTTTCCATGTTTTCTCTACATTTCAAACTATAGATATATACAGTATAGCGCCGATTATCCGAACTCTTATTATCCGAATGCCCAATTGTCCGAATTTTTTTTTTAAAGTTTAGAATAATTTTTAACTTATCGACAATTTTTCTAAATTTAGAAGAATAAAGAATATCCGCTACATCTGAAGACCATATTTAATTTACAACCTTTTTTAGTAGTTTTCTTATAGTGGCCAATACGTACACGTATTGTTATACAGTTAAACCTACATACCCCTTTAGCCTTCTTCAACTGAAAATTATCTTCCAAGAATGCGAGCTTCAATGGTTGAAATTAGGAAGGAGTTTATGAATAGATATGTGCTGAAGTTCTACTATTGGGGGATGGGTATATGTCACTTATGGTTAATGATTAGTGATTAGAGTGCCTGGAAGCAGAAATCTTGGAGTCTTAACAAAAAAATAAACGAAACTGAAGTTTTAGAACTAGTAGATCTTCCCGATGAAAAGATGCCAGGTTATACAGCAGAAGAAATAGAACACTGGTGTCGAGACACAGAAAACAATCCAGGATTTCAAATTTTAAATGATGATGAAATTGTTGCTGAAATTTTGAATGAAAATCAGAACTCCACAGACGAAGAGGAAGAAGTAGGTGATCAAATTCAAGATAGTGGACCTTCTCATACAGAAGCATGCAATTCATTAGATATTGCAATGAATAGGTTAAAACGTCAAAATGACGCTGATCCAGTTCAGTTGATTTATTTAAAAAGAATAAGGGACATGGCTGCTCAAAAAAGAGCATGTTCTTTGAAACAAAAGTCTTTGCTGGATTTCTTTTGCAATGGAACATAAAGAAAAATGTTGTAAAATCCGTAATTGATTAAAAAAAAAATTATAAAAAGCTGAAATATGATGAAAATAATTCAAAATGAAAAAAAAGTTTAAAAAAATAAATGAAAAAATATTTAAAAATAGGAAGAAAAAAATTTTAAACACGCCAGAGCTATTTTAGATAGTACTACCAATCCTAAGCCTAGAAAAAGTGTGAAGGGAAGTTAGTGCATAAATAATAATCATTTAAACTAGATTTTAAACAACTTTCCAATGATCCGAACTTTTCATTATCCGCACCACGTTCGTTCCCGAGCAGTTCGGATAATCGGCACTCTACTGTATAGATATATATATATAAAACAATAATTATAATTAAGTACAACAGAAGTTACTGATTGTCAGTTGATAAAATTTATCAACACACAATTAGCAACTTATTTAAAATATTCCAGTAACAAGGAATTTTAGATAATTTAAAAACTATATTACAATAGTAAATTTAAAAAGAGAAAATTACTGTAATTTTTTTTCTACTGAAAGACTCACATAAAAAAGTTTTTATTATTATTGTGAAAATAATATTCTAAAACTCATAACTATAAACAGGGTATCTGCTACATTTCAGATTTTCAAATTCATGATTCTCCATGATTAATTCCAAGAATTTTTCATGACTTAACGGAGTTACAATTTTCTCCAACAAAAACACAACAATAAATTTAAGAAAGCATTATAATAACAATCTTGAAATGATAGATATAACCAAAACTGTTATACTCTGCACCTTTATATTTATAGATTTTAAATTTAAAAAACAGAATAAAGAATGAGTTGAAGCAATAAAATAGCCGAAAAAAAATACAAAAGCAATTAATTTTTCTGCAGAATTACATTCTAAAGATACTTTTCTTGTTTATCGGAAAGGAAAGAAATACTCCTGATTTTTCTGATCTCATTTTGGAATAAAAACTTTCGCCAATGACTGGCTTGCTTCAACTAGCCATAATTTTTAAGGAACATGATAAAAACATTTTATATTTTAATAAAATCTGACTGTGAGTGGGGATTTTGTTACAAATTCAGATATTCAGAACACCATAAAATTGTGGGAGGAGTGAATTCCATTTTAAAAATTAGATTTTTTGGCTACCTAAATCCATAACTTTTCATGATTTTTTTTAAAAAATAGTTAAAATCATGACGTTTCATGAAAAATTTTGTTCTATACCGAAATTCATGACTATCCATGATTTTTCACTACTTTCCAGGTGAGCGGATACCCTGTATAAATTAGAAATTTTTTAATAAAAAGTCTTATTATTTTTTTTAATCTCTTTTTTTTTCTCAATACAGATTAACTTAATTAAATGTCATTTTTTTTAAAAACTTACTTCCTAATTTAAAAGTGCAAATTACATACTTAGCAAACAGATTTTTTTTACAATACTCTCTTCAAATTTAGTAAGCATTCCCATGCTGTGCAAATAATGCTGCATTATTATAGTACATAAAAATCTTACCTTAGATGTGGCATCAAATATTTGCACATCCCCTTTCACAGAGCTAGCTGGATATGCCAATAATGAATTACCATAACCATAGGTGAGGGCAATCAAACCTTTTACATTGGTTGCAGTGCCTGTAATTGCATGCATATTGTCCTCTTTCAAGTTCATAACATCTAGTATAAATATACTGTCTTCTAGGCACACAACAACATTCTGGAAGACATTAAGATTATTTTAAGAATTTTGTTGTGAAATAAATAGAAAACATAATAATCTTTTCAACTCCACATGCAAACATGAAAGTAAGTTAAGATACGTAATAAGATAAGTAATTGAGAATTGCATGGTCAGCCATAATCGGAAATTTTGTGGTCAACTCAAATCAGGAAAAAAAATTAACTGTGTTTTCCCTATTTATAGTATACACAATATATTAAGAGGAAACACCAATTACTGTGCTCTTGTGTGAGATATAGTGGGCTAACTATATTTATTAGTTTTAATTGCTGGAAAAACATCTGAACATATTTAAATAATGCAATAGTTTAGTATAGCTGAAATATCATGGTTAAATATCCCATAGATCACTCTTTGAGTGGTCATCATTTTTTAAAAGATAAAAATAAGAAACAAAATTCCATGTATTTTCCCAGTTTGTAAAGAAAAAAATCAAAATTCCCAGCATTTTTCTTGTTATTTTAGGTGATTTTTTAAATTCCCTGTATTTTCTAGATTTTCCCTGTTTTCCATGTGCAGGGATGAGAGTAGTCAGAAAGTAAAAAAGAGGAAATCCAAAAAACAAAAAAAAGAAAAAAAAAGAATATATATATATATATATATATATATATATATATATATATATATATATATATATATATATATATATATATATATATATATATATATATATAAACAAAAATTTGACAAAAAAGTGCGATTTTTAAACTTGTAAACCATGTGAATATAAATCCCGATATGAGACTTTTAAATCACGTAAATATGAAACTCTACATCGAATTTAAAAAATGCGAAAATACAAATCATGATTTTTTAATTTTTTGATCACGATGCATAATTTTTAAATCGCACGATATTACAACCACAAAAACGAATCACGATATTGGATTTTAAGCTCACGTGAATACGAATTGCTACATAGGGCTTTAAAAGCTCGTAAATACAAATCGCGATATTGATTTTTTAAATCTCGTAAGTAAGAATCGCACTGTACAATATTTAAATCGCCTGAATAAGAATCGCAACGTTCAACTTTAAAATCAGGTAAATACGAAAATCGAGATTTGATAATAAAATCGAGATTTTAAAAATGCATAAGTACAAAACGCGATATTGGATTTTAAATGTCGTAAATAAGAATCATAATATACGATATTTAAATAGCGTAAATAAGAATCGCAATGTGCAGCTTTTAAATCAGGTAAATACGAAAATCGATGATGGATATTAAAATCGCGTGAATAAAAATCGAGATCTGAATTACGAAAATACGAGCTATCCAGCCGACGGATAAAAAATACGGAAAATCTTATTTTCTGTGCGTGAAATCGGAGAAAATAACTAAAATAAGTAAAAATGCGGAAGGGTTAGCAGCTAGGGCGAAGATTGAATTTTCTGTTTATCTTTGAAAATCGTAAATAAATATAATTATTTTACTTCAATGACTGAATTTAAAAAAAACGGGATATTTATTTAAAAAAAACGAAACTTTTAGAGAATCGGAGTTTTTGATAAAAAGGCTGAAATTCGAGAGACAAAACAAATCTCATCCCTGTATAAAGGTCAACCAGTTTTATCCCAAGGAAATGATTTTTAGAGAAACTTCAGAGGGAGGAAAAGGGACTTCAACAATTTCCCTCCGCGGAAAATTAAATTCCTCATAAAACATTTTAACTTGGGCAAAAAAAATTTCAGCGGAAATTAGCGGGAAAAATGGAAAAATCTGAAAAAAAGCGGAAATCCGCGAATCCGCGGAAGAATCTCATCCCTGCATGTGGAGCGGCAACCTTGAGCTAGGGTCACCTCCCCATTATGAAACGGTTGACCGATCTCATTTGGAGCTTTACTTTTATCTATTTTGTATTAATAATTGTCGAAACTTGAATTTAAATACGCCAATAGTTGCAATAGCTTTTGGGATAGAATGCTCATCTCCCAAATTTGAATTCCATTAATGATGGCCAATATGAATTCTGCTGACCGTTCACAATGACCATAGCATTATCCCCAGTGGCAGACGCATCAGGAGTTATAATCCCCTTGCCTTCGGACCGTGGGTGGTTTTTATAGTTCTTCTCTCCATACATAATGCGAATAAGTAAACTCCTCCATAAAGCTTACTTTGTTCTAATGCTTAATATAGGAGTTCTCTTGTTTTCTGAGTTGAGTGCAAAATAACAAGGCTACTAGAGATAAGTTAGAGCTTTTTTGAAGGTCCGACCCTGCCAAACCCCCAGATCAATAGCGTTACTTAGAGCTCGAGATATATATGTAGGATGAAAGCTAAATTTTTCAGCCTTGCTACTCAAAGTCTAATCACTTGCCACTTTGATGTTTCATCGAGTGAATTAGTCATTAAAACCTTTTATATCACTAACTGTGAGAAGAAAAAAAAATACAGAAAAAAGAAAAATCTATAATTGAATGTGAAATTATATCATGAGTCCAAGCTCACCAGAAAAATTTTCAGTAAACAAGCCGGAATCTTATGTCCCAGTCTGGGCTTATTTTGTCTTATCTCTAAAGACTACATAAATAGTTGATAGTTCAATACAGTTCCCAAAAATAAGTTGGTTGTTCAATGATGGTTATAAAAATAAAAAGAAATAGGCCAAGAAATCAATTAATTTAGCTCTTCACTTACAGCACTTACCTATGAAGCCAGTCATTTTTGGTTCACTTGTTGTACCAGCCGTAATCAAAAATTAAATAATTTTGCAATCAATTTAGCAAACTCAGCAAGTTGGTTTTAGGTTAGTTAACGAGCACATTTTTCAAAATGAAATTAGTGTGGACAGTAATTTTGAAGTTATTTAGTGCTCAAGTGGAAGTTTTTTTTCTCTTTCCCCCACAGCATAACACAGTCTATCAAAAACTAGACAAGAGAATTTTGAAAACTTCATACTTCAAATCTAATAATGTAATCAATGTCTCCTTTTTTTAAAAAAAAATTTAAATAATTTTTTTGTGTTATAAATTAAATTTCAAATATTTCCAATTTTGCTGGTTTGTCAACGTAAATAAATGAATAAAATGCAGTAGAATTATAAATTTTTAAAGTCTAAAAAGTTCTTTTACCAGATAAGGATGAGCAAAAACTAAAAAGAATGCCCCCTAGTTCCTTGAAATAGAGAAAAGAAATAGCTTCCAAACAGTTCCAAAGAACCAGTTATGCTTACACAAACTATTAGTATCATAGGTTCATATTAAAGAAAGTATTATTAAAATAGGAAGGAAAAAAAATTGTACCTAAGAAGAAATACTCAAACCAGTGATTTGAAAAATTAAATTTTTTTGTAGTAAACTACAAGTACTTTATTACAACCACGAATTTAACCATGTAGTTAAACACGAATACAACTAGTTTACTTTAAATGCAGAGATTACAAGCTACTTTCTTAATGCAGTCTCTACTTAACTAATGTTAGGAAATGATTCAATTCACAATCATATTATAAAATTAAAAAAAATTTAAAATGAAAGAAAAAATTTGAAAAAAAAAATGGTTTAGAATAATTAATTGGCTTATTTCAAACATCGGAAATTATTAAGAGATATCTGTTCATGTTTATGTAAGCCAATTTATTATTCTAAACTACTTTTTATAATTTTCTTCTGCCCAACCTTCAACTTCTTATACTGTTCTTAAATTAATTTATAAATACCACAATATTAGAATACAAGGTAACCGATAAAGTTCTTGACGTTTTTAATGGCCAAAAAGAAAATGAATCATAGAAAATGTATTTATCATCAACACATCTTAATACGTAATAACTCATATATTAATCTATAATTTGCTCATATTAATGTGTAATATGCTCATAACCCTCCTTCCTTGTCAGAAAAATAAGCAAATTTCCTTCCGCCCTTAGATGTTATTTGAATGGGCCTGTGGGGAGAGTCGTTATCGACAATGTCGACCATTATCTATGAAAAGGTACCCCAACATAGAATCGAGTAAACATGTCTCATATTCAAGTGAATTGGAATTGTATTTTTGTAGTGGTAGGCACACTACAGGCTACAGGGTCCTAATTCCTTTCCAGTGCCTGCTTTACCGAGGTTTCACTATATTTTGCTTTTAAAAACATTTATAAAACCTGACATTCTCACCTTCCTATTCAGCTTGACAGATAGAACTGTATTAGGAAACAGTCTGTCTATGAGGATAGTTCCTTTATTGTAATTGTAGAGTATAAGACTTCGGGGGGAATTTAATGTTACATAGGCAATCAAACTTGTGAGGAAATTTCTCTCTATAATGCACACATCAGTCACCTGACCTTTAGCGGGTGTCAAATCTAGTAAAAAAAAATTATTATAGAAGACAAATTTTATGAAATTAACATTTCAATTTAATGCAAACAGAAGGCGAAAATGACAATTTTTGCATGAAATCCTAAACATTCCTCAAAAATTTTAATTTCCCTGTTTCCAGGTGTAATTGTGAGCCTAACTCAAAATTCCGGAAAATGATTAGAGTAAAGTCATTAACGACGCATTTCAAAAAATTAATGTCATTGTAAACTTAAATCACCGATATCTTCGAAACATGAAATTCTAAATAAATTATATGCGGTGTAATTTAAATGAATAACTATTTATATATCCCTAATCACATTTATTATTCTACCAGAAAAAAAATATTTACAAATGAAAGAGATGCCAACTATAAATTCCAGTTCTAATATTTTTAAATAAAATATAGAAGAATTGCTATTTATAAATGTGATCGAGCAATAGTAGTTCACGTCACACTAGACTTGCGCACTTTGGGCTGTTTGGGATGATCTGGGAGGAGACATACCTGAGGATGATTCAAAGACATGTTTTTACAAATTTAATCCTCCTCAGAAAGGATGGCCCCCCTGCTTTGGTAGCCCGATGACCTGCGCAAAGATGAGCACTTTAAAGTAAGACAATTTAATGGTCAATACCACACATTCTTGGTCTTTTCGTGAAACAGGGCTTTGAGTTCCAGACATTGTGAAAATTTATCAGATGCCTTTTGTTATATATGTGGTGAATAGTGTTGTCAAAAACTGCACGAGAAGCTTTACAGACTATGTCAGACAACTTTATCTTGCATATTTTGGCATGAAACTCTGAGACCAGGACAAATCGTGGGCTCCTCGTAAAGCTTGTGTGCAGTGTCTCAATGATCTACGCTTATGACACCAAGGAAAGAAGACTGCTTTACAATTGCCCAAAAACAACTTTGATGATTATTTTTGTTCCTGCCATATTCGTGGGTATAACCGAAAATAATCAAAGGCTAATATCTTATCCTGATAACATTCCATCTGCCATACGGCCCGTTCCTCATGGACCTGATGTGCCTGTGCCTCCAACTGAATTGCGGATCATCTCTTCAGAGTCTTCAGACTAGAAACATCCAGAAGTTCAAGGCTCCGATATTGAATATAAGCCATCTGTAGCCAGTTGATAAAGGCAGCTGAATTGTTAGGCTCCAGACTCAAAGAAAAAAACTTATTAGCCAAAGGAACATCTTTTTATTAGTCAGGAAATCTAGAAAAGAAATTTGTTAAGTACTTTGATGAAGAGGAGAACTTGGTCTGTTGTTTCAACGAAGACGACAGTTACCAGATAGTACATGAAAAATTGTTTGAGAGAATTCCTCTCCAAATAGGATTTTAGTAAAAACATTAATATCGATTTTACAAAAAATCCTGAAGTGATTGGGGAAAATGAAGATCATTTTCGAAATCAGCACATCAAATAACATACAAATCACCAATAACTTCTCTTGTATTTTTCAGAAACTTCAATTTCGCAGGCTTGTGTTATTTAACCACTAAATGCTTTCAGCTAATATTTAAATTATTTGTATACATAATTAAGATATAATTTGAATAAGAAATACAACTTTTTATTCAGACCTGACCTAAAGATGGTGTCTTGAAACTATATTTATGGCACTCATTAAAGCATAAGAAAGGATAAACAAAAACAAAAAAAATATTGAAGTAATAATTTTAAAAAATTGATAATTGATCGATAGTACAGTACAGAACTCGTTACTCGGAAATCAGAAAACCGGAAAACCTAAAAACCGGATCGAAATTCGATACATTTTCCCGCCATTTAAAAAAAAAAAAAAATTCCCTCATAAGATTTTAGGATTTTTCTTTCTTTTTTGAAAGGTGTTTATCTTACCATCATTTTGGAAATAATCATTAGTGTATTACTTCACCGTTTTTTCTTCTTTTAAAGATTATTTCCAAAAATTTTCCTTTTAGTTGGGTTTAACAATAAAAAAAATTTCTTTTTGTAGCGATTCAGAAAACCGGAAAAATCAGTTATCCGGAATAGCGATGGCCCCGATCATTCCGGATAATCGGTTCCCTACTGTATAAGATAAGTAATTAACTACTTATCATGTAGTAAAAGCATAGCAACCAGCAAGCTCAATGGGGAAAAAAAAAAAGAAATATAGCAGATTGTATAATAAATAAATTTTAAGAAAATTATTGCTCAATGAACTATAAAATAATCCAACTGTAGCGGATTTCAGGGTGTAATGCACTATGTCCTGTGACAGAATTTTTTCGGGATTTCTGCGACAAACTTCCCTAGCATTAATAATATATTTTTCTTTAAGATACTTTTAATTATAACAATTGCTAATTTAAAGTAACAGAAACATTGTGTTTACGGAAGAAAGTATAGAATAAAAACGTATAAAAAAATTTTATTGTAAAAGTAATATTTTTTAAAATTCTAATATTAAAAAGGCATTTCTCGCATTTTGTAGGTCGAAAAATGCCCTAATTATTTCCCCCTTCTAATTTTGTAAATTATTACAAAATTTAAAATTCATAAATAAATTATACGACAATAAATTAAAATTTGTACATAAATTAAAAATCATAAAATCTAAATTGTTAAATCGTAATTCCAAAATTAAGATCGACTACAAAATCACACAAATAGGATTAAAATCTTTCTACAAAAACTGTAACATTCTGCGACAATGTCGCCACAGTTCTGCCACGGGGGCACTATGCATGAAGAAATATGATGCTTACTTGTGTCATAGGTGGGAACGCATTCATAAACTTGGTTTAAATCATACAACATGTATCCATTCTTAGTTCCAACAGAAAGAGCACTAAAAATTAAAGAAAATCACAATATTACAAAGAATAAATATCTAGGATACAGTCAGCCTTTCATTAAGTTGAGCTTCAATATCAAATTTCTTTTCATGCCTTGAAAAAAATTTGATTCCTCTATCAGAATGAATACATTTATATATATATATATGTATATGTATGTATGTATATATATATATATATATTCAAAAATTTGACAAATAAGTGCAATTTTTAAACTTGTAAACCATGTGATTATAAATCCCGATGATTAATTTTAAAATTGCATCAATATATAAATATGAATTACATGCATGATTTTAAATTAAGAGAATATGAATCCCCAAATGAGGCTTTTAAATCATGTGAATATGAAACTCTATATCGAATTTAAAAAATGCGAAAATACAAATCATGATGCGTAATTTTTAGATCACGTAAATACGAATCACGATGCGTAATTTTAAAACAGCGCGAATACCAATCCCACTGTCTAATTTTTAAAGCACACTTAAATAGGAAAATCGATGTTTGATATTACAACCACAAAAACGAATCATGACATTGGATTTTAAGCTCGCGTGAATACGAAACGCTACATAGGGTTTTAAAAGCGCGTAATTACAAATCGCGATAATGGATTTTTAAATCTCGTAAATAAGAATCGCAATGTACGACATTTAAATCGCCTGGTTAAGAATCGCAACGTTTAACTTTTAAATCAGGTAAATACGAAAATCAATGTTTGAGGGAGGAATGAGGACTTCAATACTTTCGCTTCGCGGAAAATTTAATTCCTCATAAAATATTTTAACTTGTGCAAAAAAAAATTTCTGCGGAAATTAGCGGGAAAATCTGGAAAAAAAAAAACGGAAATCCGCGAATTTGCGGAAGAGTCACATCCTTGCTCTATGCATTTCTTCAAAATATAGCTGTACGTACAGCACGCAAAATTAGAACAAACACCCTAACTTTTGATCTAATGATTGGATTTTCACAAACTCCAATGATTAACAGCCAGTATAGTCTGGTTGGTAGGGCACTATCAATAAAAAAATTTTTTTTTAAAAATTGATTTGAAGGTCTAACCATAAAGGGACTTTCAAAATATGGGGGTAGGCTGCAATCTGGAAAATAACAACACAAATATGGCATATGGGTAGAAATTCCTAAATTAAGTCTCAAGTCAAAGGAACTAATAACTAAAAGATTTCACTAGTCTGTAGTATCTTCGCTTGTTTCATTTAGATATTAATAAAATCAAAAATGGAGTAATTAATTAACATAGAAAATATACTTTTTATATTGTCAATTAATTAGAAAAATGGAAAACAGAATTTTTATAGGCTTTAAACGGGTTAATTGTTAGGTACAATATTAAACATTGGTTAAACATTATAACAGAAAAAAATATTTTTAAAGTGAAATTAATTGAAGAATCATGTGTAATCTCAATTAACTATTTTGTGAAAAGCTAATAGACCAGGGTTGGGGTTTTGGACGTCCTAAACTGGTTTTGAATAGGACACATGGGTTTTACTGCCATAAACTACTTAAAACTGTCCTAAAGTGTCCAAAACCTTGCACATTTTTAAAAGGTAAAAATTTTACATGTGTCACCATTGTACACATAATAGTTAAAAATAAATATTCGATACTTTTACTTTAGTTTACTTTAAATTACTAACGGAAAATAATATAATGTAATATATTAGGAAAAGATTTTTTAAATAACTTTTGAAGCTTCACAATTCACCAAATAATAAAAGTGAATACCTTATCCTTTAAATACTGCTTATAATTATGCTTTTGCATAAGGATGAATAATGCAATATTAAAAATATTAATAAACTTTTTTAATAAAACATGAACTTGTCTTCATTTTTTTCCTTGTTTAAAAAATTAAACTTTTATTTTTCACATTTTTATTAAAATTGTGACATAATTTGAACAAAAGGTTTTTTTGGACAGGACGGTTTAAACCATGGATTAATCTATTCTGTCCTAAACCTTGCCCTAATTAACCATTCTGTCCTAAACTCTGATTAATACTAAGTAAAATTATTTTGTGGTTGTCCCTGATGGATTAAGTGGTCTTGAATCATTGTTAAATTCAATCCCTGTGCAATTTAATTCACAAATATAACATTCAAAATTACAACTCTTCAATTTCCACTTCAATATGAAATTGAATATTTTTAATTCAATGCTAAAATATTTAGTCCAGTTCCTTAATAGTTTTTTAAAAAAAAAAATTATAAATAGCACAAAAATTCGTAATATTTGGATTCGATGTTGGCGACAAAAATAGGGGAAGCACCCTTTTGTAATGTATTCCATTACCTAACAATGTTTTATATCAGATACTACGAATTTTACAATTAATAACCTCAGCATGCAACTAAGATCAAACTAGGAGGAATCTAAGTTTAGATATATACAATGACGGCAATAGATTGCTGCATAATACGTGCACATATCTCGACAAATAGTAGTTAATTAATGATTGGATAAGTCTGTCAAAATGTTACTAATGTAACATTAAATGAAAATGACAATATATGTCAATAAGTGAAACAAAACATACGTTGCTATCTGATTAAAATTCAGGTATAAGATGTCACGAGCTGATTCACTGTCTGAAATATTCATTTTACTCCAAATTTTTATACTTTAAGCATTTAAATATAAACGTCTAATTTTAACGATATTAGAGCATTTTCCTTCGCACGCCACAGATTTTTCCTTATTTTTCAAGTTGATGTTAATTACTTTTTTGACTAGGGCTTCGAATCATACGTTTCCGACTGTTTGATTTTGTGCAGTTTAAGACTAGCTTAAATATGAAATGCAAACAGATTTTTTATTAAGATTAAAGGTTATAAGCAGATGTTTAAACCACTCTTCATACTGCTACAACTTCTACTTTTACTTTTATAAAGCTAAGTTTACTTGTTATTGAAAAAACATGTTTTATTTTAGAATTTTGTTTGATTTATGATGTATTTCATAAATAAATTAGAAATATAGCTACACTCTCTTGAAATGGCTGTCCTTTTAAAGGTATCTTAAGATTTTAATTTGTCCCAATAACCTGCAAACGACTATTTGGAAGTTAATGCTTTTGCAATCTCATTGAATAAAGTTGTTGCTTTGACAACCAACTTTTAATTATTTTTATTTTATTGCATAACATTTGTTGTTTTATAAAAGCCATAACTATCCTTTCATCGAAGATTAAGGGAATATTTTTTTGTCTTTCTTCTCCAGTGTAATTGAGAATCTAAATTTCTCGATACGTCATCAACATAATCTTATTGTTCTAATAATCTGCTATGTTATATGAGGTATTGATTTTAAAAATTTCATAAATATCAGTTTAGTTTTGTTACATGATTATGAGATGGAAATCAATGATTGGAGCGTTGAAAAGGTTGCCCCTTGGATAGGGCACTTTAATTTGGAGCTTTTACTGTTTATGAAAGTACGAAACGTATCTTATCGTTATCGAGAAAAAAATGCAAATTTTGAAGTCTGTAGCAAATCTGCTGTATCAATACATAGAAACATACTGATGAATAAAGAATAAGAATGATATATGTCAAGTATTTAAGGCCATAAATACTTGCAGAAGAATCTGCAAGTCTTAGCAACTTCTGGGCAGCGAGAACTAAACATCACGGAATGGGACTAGTTCGAAAAGTATAAGTGGTAGCCACCTTTGAGCAAACCTCTACTTTTGTTTTATTTTTTAAATTTTCCTGTTTAAAATCCATTTGGCTCTGTGGCATAACTACCACTATAAATATTGAATACCAATTCCTTTCTATGTAAGATAAGACATGTTAACTTGATTCTATCGTAAGGTACCTTTTGATAGATGAAGATTGATATGGTCTATAGTTAATTTTCCTCAATGGTGACCTGCGGACGTGATATGAACTCGTCAACATCGATGGATGGTCCATATTAAGCAGTTGATTTGCTTAAAAGTATACTACTCAAAAGAAGTAAATCGGGTAAAGTAAACAAAGTCTCCCAATCAATAAACAATGTTGAGGAAAAAAATAATAATAATGAGCTCAATGCTATAAACAAAAAATGAAAAAGATATAATGAGCAAAAATTATATCAATAGAAAATTCAGTATAAATCAACTAGTGGTATTCGTTCATCGAATTCTATCACAGATAAAATTCTGGAAGGCGAGTAATGAGGCATAACTACCACTATAAATTTATTAAATACCAATTCCCTAGTATATAAGATATGTTAACTTGATTCTATCATGAGGTACCTTTTGATAGGTGAAGGTTGACATAATCGATAATCAAATCCGTTTAGATCCTTGTGATTATTGCAGTTTTCGCCACAGTCCATAATAAAAAAATGAACCCAAATGTCCTGATATTTTCTAACAAAGTATGCATACATTAATAAAAATAGCTATATTAGCATGATTATTTTTAATGTTCAACTAAAAGTTATATGGATAACTTGAGTTACAATATTATGATGGATTAGGAATGATGGATTAGGTATCTCAGCTTATTAGTTACTTATTTCCAACAACTGGACTAAATATTTTCATACAAGATCTTTACAATTTGTATTTATATAATATTTGCTGATGTTCATAATTTTAAAATTTGATGCTTATATATTGCTTTGTTTATAAGATTTAATTAGTAGAATTACAATGGATTCTTATTGTAAAATAAATTGCAGCAATTTTGAGATGACATGCGATTATGTAATTATTAAATTTGATTGAGATTTATGCAATTATTAAATATGAATTGGTTAAGTTTAATATAAATCAAAAATAGAAATAGATTTGTGTATTTAGAACTGCTAAAAACACAAATCAAATTTTTTTTCTCTAATAATTTTAACTTTAATAAAATTAATTTTGTTTTCTACGTAAAATGCATTGAATCATATTTTTGCTTATATCAAACAGTGACTAATACAGAAACATTGTTTGAAATTTCTAAGATAAGACTATTTCCATTGTAATTATTTTTATAAAATTTATTTTGCTGTAAATTGAAGAAAAAAATCTGATCTAAATCAAATAAGAATTTTTTTTATAATTTTTTTTACAAAAAATCACTAATTTTGTTTTTTATGAATCTTAAACCATGGTGTTCCCCATTTAGGATTAATTTCTGATAATTCTTAATTTAAAATGTTTTAAATTTTATTGTATCTTGAATAGTTTTTTTCACGAAGTGCATGTTTGCAAGTTTTGATTTTAAGAATTATCCAGCCCTTAAAATTTTTTTATAGTAAATCATACTAATAAACTCTCATCATATTATATTAATATGCCTTTAAAATCATCTGATTTCTGTATTTTGTCTGTCACCAGTTAATTTCTGCTGAGGCAGTTTACCAATATTTTTTCCACCTAATATATCAACTTTGATTTAATCTTTTTTAAACAAGTTTTAGGTAAACTTCCTATAATAAATATTTTATTTTTGTTAAATATTCTTTAAAAATATTTTAAACTTTTGCTGAAAACATCCCTATCATTTACTATATTGACAAACCTTGGCATTTTTATGTCTCTTTCAAGGTTTAAAGCTCATTTAAAACTTTTTACGCAAATATTTTTTATCCCTAGTGTAGATAAAACCGATTGGCGTTTATGTTTTAACAAATTTATGTTTTTTAATGGCTACTTCTATTCAGGGTTGGGCTTTTGTACATCCTAAACTTGTTTTGTACAGGACACATGGGTTTTACTGTCCTAAACTGAAAACTGTCTTAAAGTGTCCGAAACCTTGTAACCATTGCACATATTAATAAATATTTGATACTTTTTATACAATTTGCTTTAACTTACTGAAGAAAAATAATACAAGGAAAATATTTATAGCTTTTGGGGCTCGACAATTCAATGAACAGCAAAAGTGAATACTCTGTCCTTTAAATACGAATAAATGTGCTTTTAATACTGATAAATTATGTTTTTGCTAAAGGAAGAATAATGCAATTTTTAAAAAAATAGGATGACACAGGATAATTCACGATCACTCTGTTTTTGGGGTAAATAATGATCACCTAAGTTTTATTTTTAAAAAAAATTTCTTTTTTAAATTTAAGACATTTTAATAAACTAAGTATAACTACATTTACTTAATAATAATTACTTAATAATAAGTTACTAAAGTATAACTACATTTACTTAATAATAATTTTTTGTTTAATCTAACAAAATAAGTATCTTTTAAACTGCTTTCTGTATTTTCCATTTCAAAGATGAGTTTCAAAATGTGCACATTTTTGCAAAGATCCCCCTCCTTCTCTTAATAATAAATATTTTGCGTCACTTTAGTTTTCTTTGATATAAAAGTGGTGTAAACTTTTGTTTATTTGTTTCACATCTATTGTAAACATTATAATTGATTATAGGAAACTATATCAAATGTTGCCCCCTACAGATGGGGTAATTATTGATCACAGGGGTAATTCCTGATCATTGTCATTTCTTCTTATAAATGGTATATGAAATAGCTTATAAATACCTAATTGTCTTTTCTTAAATAGCAGTTCATATTTATTAAGTGGAACAACTATAAAATGTATTTTAACTGTCAAAAATTTTTTTAACTGTACACAAGACTGTATTCTGATTTGCACCATTTCTGATTTGTTTTACCTTGCTTCTATCTTAATTTTATGTGTGTACATCGTTAGAATAAGTTTTAAGTTTATAAATTAGCCTAGTATAAATATGGCGGGAAATTATGAGCCTAAAAAGGATACTAAGCTTCTAGAAAACAAAATTAGTGAATTTCTTTTAATGATTGAAAATGGAAATTTCAGTGTGAGAGCTGCTGCCAGAGCTGTTGACATACCTTACTTAACTTTACACTTTCCCTTAATGAAGTTAAAAAATCCAGCAAAAGTAACCCATGTGGGAACTCTCTTATATTTCAGAAGAACATGAGAATAAGTTGGCTGATTGCCTAAAATGTCCGGCACGATGCAAAGATTTTTGAAAATTTAAAGTGTTAATCGTTCTTCTTGCTTTTAAATAAATCATTTTATTAGCTGCTTAAACATATCTTTTTGGTTTATTTGTTTGATCTTGATGTCTTATTTGTTAATTACCATTATATAATTATTTTTAAACAGCCCCTTTACAATAAATACTGGTGATCAGTAATTACCCCAGAAGTGATCAGGAATTACCCCAGAAATGATCAAGACCAGGCGTAATTCCTGATCACTGAAAATTTAAAATCTTTTAAATTCTAATTAGATTTTCAAACAAAAGAAGGTGACATTGGACTCATCTCATATAGCCTCAAACTTCCAGTAAATATTAAAATTCTATTTTGAATAGTTTTTTCATAAAATAGATGTTTGCATTTTTTGATCAGGAATTACCCCAGGTCACCCTAATTATTGCCTTCATTTTGTTTCTTGTTTTTATTTTTTCCACTACATATTTCTTTTAAAAAAAATTGACATAATTTGAATAAAACGGTTTTGGACAGTTTTAGACAAAAGGGTTTTGGACAGAACAATTCAAACCAAGGATTAATCCATTCTGTCTTAAACCTTGGCTACTCTGCTTCTCTTATTTTCACAGTATTTATTATTTAATTAATAAATGAAATCAGATATTACTAACATAGTTTTTCTTCTTAGGATAAAAATGTTTTGTCGTTTGATGAGCATTGGCCAACAATGCGTCCCATTATTTTAAAATTACTTCATCAAGAGGATGTGACTCGTGCAGAATGGCAAGACTTATTTTGGTAGGAAAATTTCAATGGTTTTTTTAATTGTTTATTACAGTTGACTTGTATTTTTATTATACAGTTGACTTATCTTGTCGCTGGCCGACCTATTTGTATTCACAGTATCTAAAAATCATGATTCGTATTTACTCTTTTCAAAAATCTGCTATTGCTATTTGCATCATCACCTCTCTAAATCCAATATCGCGATTCACATTCACACGATTTTAAAACCCAATATCGTAGTTTTTGATTCCGCGTTCTTAAAATCCGATATCCTGATTCTTGTAAGAACTAAATTGTTTCTTAAATTTGTTGCCATAAAAGGGTGCTTTATTGAAAAGTTATTTAATTATAAATCTTAGTTCAAAAAATTATATTAAATTTGAATAGTTTATAAATTGATATCTTGTTATCGAATTTTTGCTCATAAAATTTTCAGGGTTTTTCACTTCATGTCACAATCAGCCTTGTTTATCAGTTATGATGATTTGCTACTGGACAAAATCGCTTACTGGTTAGCATTATTTAGTTTTGGATAAACTCATTCCTTTCGCAGCGCTGGAAGTAACTAAAAGTAACCAATACAATTGTTTAGCAATAACTTTAATATAGTACAAGATGTCAGAGCTCATTCTAGGCAGAAAAAAGGGCAGGGTGCAGAAGTTTAAAAAAAGGGCATTATTATTCTAAAAAGGCAATAATTCCTTTCTATGGGCTTTACACGTTCTATTAAAAGACATTGTCAATTAGTAAAAGAATTTTTTTTTTTACTTTACTAAAAGTAGCAAAGCGGTAGCGCTTCGCGCTGTCGTGCCACAGGTCCTTGGTTCGATCCTTGGGCCGGGCAAGGCCGACTCAGCCTTTCATCCCTTCAGTGGGTCGATAAAATGAGTACCAAGCATGCTTGGGAACTAACACTGGGGGTTCCGCGTTCGGCTGACCACCTGACCGGAACATATGCTCCCGCACCCCAGAGCCCAAGGTCAAGAAAACTGAGATGGGCACAGTCGGCCTTGGCCCTCTTAATGGGCTGTCGCGCCACTGAGTTAGAGTTAGTTAAAAGTAGCAAAGCAATCACATTAATTACTCATTTTTATTAATAAATTAAAATATTGAGTTAATGAGCTAATTAGCTTAGTAATTTATTTAAAATGCATGCATACATTAATAAAATAATAAATGTATTTTTTAAGTGTCTGTAGTTATGATTTACTAATTAAAATGATTAATAATAATTAAGATTTAATGATAGTGGAAGTAACTGCAAACTTTCAAAGAGAAGTGCAACAAGGGGGTGTGATGGCTATTTTTCCTTTCCCATATAAATCTAGGTATTGACAGCAATGACAAATCAAAAAAAAAAGAGAGTTGAAAATAGCAAAAGTTAAAGAAATCCATTTTAGAGTTTAGGGGGAAAATAAAGAAGGGTTGAGGAAAGAAAGGGCAAAAAGGGTATGGAGTATTTTATATCAGGGCACTAATTTACTTCAGGGGCAACAGGGTGGATTCTTTTGACTAAAAGGGCAGCAGGGTGCTGCACCCTGTTTACTAGCCTAGAATGAGCTGTGCAAGATGTTTAGTTAAAAGTTTTTTACTTTAAAAAAAAAAGTTTTTTTTATAAAAACAACTCATTTTATTTTCCAAATTTAAATTATCTATGAATTTGTTTAAGTATTCATAAACAGAATTTAGAATTTGTGTATAAAAATAATTGTATGCTATTTGTAGTTATTTTAATATTTGGTATTTCTTTATGGAAAAAAAATATATTTCTGTATGAAATTTTTTTATGGTAGTTTTTTCCATGGTTTTAGTGCAGTTTTTTCAATTTAGGGAGAAACTTGCCACTCCTATTTTTAATTAAACCTTTCCTCCTGTTATATTAAATACCAGGATACTATTGTTTCAGGAGCAGCTTATATTGAACTAATTATATAGTTTGCCTAACTATATTTAACTTGTTCATTGATTGCTGTGTGTTTTATTTCAGGCTTGTCCACACAGTTTGTCTCTGGGATGATAAAGGACCCCCTAAAGTTTACAGCCATCTCCAAGATAATATTCTGGACTTCATTCGTCAAGCTCAATCTGTATGTCTTCCTCTTTTTTTTTTTCACTCAACACGTAGGATATCCCGGCCTTTTAACCAAATATTCATATAAAAAATAACTAACACGAGACATTTTTTGAAGCTTGTGTCAGTTTTAGTCAGTCGATTGTCAAACATACTGAAATTAAAATTTCAAAATATTGTAATATAATAGAGGTATCAAACAATTTAAATTTTTTAACTTCTCTACTTTCTTTTTTTCTTTCTTTAAGTTTCTTTTAAGAGAAGGTACCTTGAGTCTATTAACCCCCTGTACCGGATTTATTTTTTTAAATATTAATGTAAAAAAAGAAGAAAAAGAATTCGAACAGAATATTTTTATCAAGCATAATATTTAAAAATTATAAATGGTGAGAAGTAATTTGTCTTGTAAGATCAAACTATACAGAT
This sequence comes from Parasteatoda tepidariorum, assembly GCF_982258835.1. Classification (NCBI taxonomy): domain Eukaryota; kingdom Metazoa; phylum Arthropoda; class Arachnida; order Araneae; family Theridiidae; genus Parasteatoda; species Parasteatoda tepidariorum. The sequence goes on along the minus strand of NC_141759.1, from coordinate 111,291,337 downwards.
AATTTTCTTATGAGATATAAAATATAAATTTAGAAATAAACATACTAATTCCGAACTACCCAACACACTACAAAAGACATATAGTTTGTCTAAAATAAGAACTCCCCCAGACGTTCGTCTGGACTATTTCAAGTGAAGGAGCAGGGTCAATGTTTCAAACAAACATCAACAAACCATCGCTAACAAACATCATATATCAACTTACAAAAGTTTTGCATAATGTTCTGTCTTAGACTTCCAAACTTTCCCTTTAAGCATAATTCATGGACTTCTGATTTGTAAGCATTAATTTCACTCATCCTCAACTTTTGGGATATTCTTAAAAATTGATCTATTCTCTAAAAGTTTTATCAGTTATTAATTTACTATAAATATTAAAAGTTACAGAAAAAATACTAGCACTATCTAGATTTTTTTGAGAGGTACCTAGTTTGTGAAAATTCAGACATAGCTTGTGAAAATTAAAAATTATATTAAAAAATGAACACAAAAAATATGGTAAAATAAGACAATGTTTTCAAAAGTTGTCACTGCAAATAAAAGTAATTTATGACTGGTGAATTTCTGTATATTTTTCCTCTGATATTCAGAAACAATTTTGTAAAATTTTTGCCATAAAATTGTATCCAAATGTGGAAATTATCGTCCATAGTTAAAGTTCAACTTTAATAAAAACACGCATTTAGCAGTACTACCACTAAAAGTTATTTTCATTATGAGAACATTTTCGACTAAGTCATATGGAAAGAAAAAAAATTCCATTGAGTAAGAAATGTTTCATAAAAAAATAAAGGTCTGTTAGAAAAAGTTTACAATAGTGCTTAAGATTGTGTTCGAATGTTTAGAATTATGTTTGAATTTCGACTTCCTGTACAGCTTATAGAGGGAGAGACTGATCATTGTAATTTTTTTTTTAAAAAAAACTTGCTTTGATATTGCGTAAACGACCTGGTAGGCTTACCACATTGCACTATCTGACGAAACTCGTGTTACCTTTTCTTATAAGACAGCTGGCGGAAAAGCCCCTCTTTTCCATAGGTTGCAATGAGAAAGGGGTTGGCATGAGAACTTGCTTTTTTAAAAGTATTTTGTGGAACTACCGTTTTTCCTCAAGTTGAATTCGCGAAGGTACTGCTAAATTCTAGTATTATAAAAAATGTATAGGTCTTAGAAATGAAACTAAATTATTACAGAAATTGTAGTAAATAATAGCGACAAACCTGCAACCCTAATCATATGTGTTATTTCTTGTTAGAATGTCTTAGCTCACCAGGAAGATCAAGCTCTACTGAAAGCTTATATTGCTGAATGGCGAAAGTTCTTCACTCAGTGTAACTATCTGCCAATGCCATTTGGTCAGTTAGAAACAACTTTGGCGGGAAAATCTGCCTCCATACAAAAAAAGGCAAGAAGTGAAGAAAGTGCTGTTCGTAAAGTATGTTTAAAAAGAGAATTTATTGATTTTTGTGATTAGAATTAATTGAATATTTTTAATAAATTTAATTCACGCTTTTTAATTTCACTCATATTATCATGTCTAACAGGCAGGGTTGCCACTCCACAGGGAAAACCTGGAAAATACAGGGAATTTAACAATCACTTGAAATAACAGAGAAAATGCTGTGAATTTTTATTCTTTCTTTACGAACTGGGAAATTGCAAGGAATTTTGTTTCTTATTTTCGTCTTATAAATAATGTGACCACTCAAAGCGTAATCTATGGGATGTTTAACCATGATATTTCAGCTATACTAAAGCACTATTTAAGTATGTTTAGCTGTTCCTTTTTCTTTCTCTGAGAATTTCAAGTATATTAAAACTAACAAATATAGTTGGCCCACTATAGTTCACACAAGAGCACAGTAATTGTTGTTTCCTTTTAATGTATTGTGTATAATATATACATGGAAAACACAGGGAACTTTTTTTTTTTCCAGATTTGAGTGGCAACCCTAAAAGGGAATAATGGGATAAATATTTATTGGAATGTTATTAAAGCGGGCTTTCGGAATTGGGTGTTTCGCGTTAGGTCAGTGTCAATGGTGATTAGTAAGAGTTTAATGTGCTCAGTTTCTGCAGTGTTAAAAAAATTGTTTTTTTTTTTTTGGTGTTTTAATATGTAATGTATTTCCATAAAGTGAAAGTTTCAAGAACATATTAAAAAAATATTGGTCAATTTTTTAGAATATAATGAAGATTACTTGTTTAAAACTGATAAAATGATTTGAGAAAAATATTCAAGAATGTGTAATATTTTAATAATTGCAGTAATGACAGAAAAAAAAATTTGGCAAACTACTTTGTCATTAACACCTAGTTTGTTTGGGTAGGGCAGGTGGGTGGGTAAACAGCCTTGCACTTAACTCTCTTTCTTCTACCCTTCTATTTCAGGTGTTAGGAAGTTCTGCAGTTAAAACTATGCCTTAACTTTTACAAATAATAAATAAAATAAAAAATTTTTAGAAAATTAACTTAATTCTGCTTTGATTTTTAAAGATATCAACACTTCTTTTGGATCAAAATTTCCAATTATTTATCAATTTTACTTACTTGTTTTAACATTCGCTGTGAGAATATTATGAATTGTGATTTAGTCTTCTTCCTCTCATAGCCTAAAAACTTGAGATAAAAAAATATGAAATTTTGAACAATTTTAGAGAAATATTGCAACAAATTCCTGATATGAAAATGTTATTGATGTGAGACCTTAATTAATGATTTATTTTATGCAAAAGTTTCAAAACAAAATTATCTCTTTAAAACTATAAGCAGTGCAAAACAAAGCCACATATTCTTATTATTGAGCGTGGCCATTATACCGCATGCCTTTTTATCTACACAAAAAAAAAAAGCTACACAGTCAGTTACGGGGGTGCAATGAGCAATGGATAGAACTGCCTTCTCATTGAAACTACCTGTAATAATAAGTGTAAAAACATCTAAATAAGACAACTCTGAAACAGCGTTTTATTGACAGGCCAGGGAACTTTGAAGACAATAATTTTGGCCAATTCTCTTTTGGCATCTTTTTTATTGTATTTTTGCTAGTTTTTTGTATGACTATTTGTATATTTGCCTTACCATTTAAAATATTTAAAAAAATGTATGGCTAAAGATGTTAGCATATGTAGTAGTATGAAGAAATTTCAGTGACCAAAAAGAATGTGATTCCAAACATTGCAGTATAATAATATTAAATCAAAAAAAGGTTGGCTCAGAATTGAATTCAACAATATAAAGAATATACTCTCTAGTCTTAAATGATCGCTGACTGGCATGTGGAAATTTCCCTCTGTATTAAGCAGTTTGTTAAAGCCTACTTGCAGTTTGAACAATCATTTATTATAAACTAAATATGAAGATGACAAATGATTGTTAAAGTAGACAAACAGATATGTGCCAAAGCTCAGAGTTCCTAGAACTCTCCACGCATTTAACTGCAGCATACATTATACAGGGTTGCTACTCCACAGGGAAAACCTGGAAAATACTGGGAATTTAAAAATCACCTAAAATAACAGGAAAAATACAGAGAATTTTATTTCTTATTTCCGTCTTTTAAAAAATGGTAACGACTCAAAGTGCAATCTATGGGACATTTATGGATGATATTTCAGCCATATTAAACAAGTTCATTTACTATAGCATTATTTATTTTATGTATATTCAGCTGTTCCATTTTTCTCCAAGTTTTTTCAGCAATTATAACTGTTATAGTTGACCCAATGCAACGCATGCAAGAGCACAGTGATTGTGTTTTTCCTCTTAATATAGTGTGTATAATATGTGCAGGGGAAACACCAGGAATATTTTGTTTTCTAGATTTGAGTGAAAACTCTGTACGCACCCACCTGCTGACATCAAAACTTTGATAATTCTATTCATTTAAGTACTCTACCTATAATTTGGTCCTCTACCTGTTAGTTCGTTCGTAAAAATTTGCTTGAAAATGCTAAAATATTTTTATATTTAACTGTAAAAAATAAAAAGTTTCGAAGAGAAGTTATTTGTTATTTTTTTTTTTGTATATATACAGTCCCTAGTCATATTATTAGACACACTGTAAGATTCTATGTAAAATCTTAATTATCAGGTGATACTATACAGCATTATTGTTTTTACGAGGCTGATACCGGTTTGTACTCGTTTATGTTCGTGTATCAATTAGTTAACATTGTAATGCGATACGTTAAAAAGTATATAAAAAATCTTCTAAATAAAAACCCATTACATGTGGGTTTAAATATAAAAGTATGGCATATAAACTCGGGCAAAATGTGTAATTATTAAAAGAAAACTACAGTGCGTCTAAAAATTTGGTCTAATTATTATATTATACTAATATAATACCTGATATAAAAAGTATTCCTTATTTATCTAATATATCGTCTAATTTTACCCATTGATGCACGAACGTAAACAAGTGCAAGCAGTCGTATGAAAGCAATAAAGCTGTTTAGTATCACTTGATAATTAAAATCTTACATAGAATCTTATAGTGTGTCTAATATTTTTGCAAGGGGCTGCAAAATGTGTGTTTGTAGTACAGTTAAATAATTCTCTTTTATTTTCAGCTAATGCTTGACAGTTGGAATCAGAGTATATTTTCCAACATAAAGCATAGACTGCAAAATAGTGCGATGAAGCTTGTACATGCGGAACGGAATGGGGAAGCCTTTGACTCCCAACTAGTAATTGGTGTTAGAGAGTCTTATGGTAAGTATATTGTTATTCTGAATAAGAGTTTTGCTTTCATCAGAACCAATAATATTCTCCAATTTGGTAACAGTTCAACATATTAACAGTTTAACTTCAATTTTATTTTTTGAAAATAAAAAAACTCTTTAAAAACAGTGTGTTTTTAATATACTTTCATAGGCAATGATTTTTCTGAACTTCTGCGAAATTTAAAAATATCGAACAAAACGCAGGGTTTTTAGATGACCTAAAAAAGTGATGGGAAATCTCAAATTTCTGAGTGCAGGATCATTTTTCTGTTCAAACATTTATGATTATAGTGTCGGGGGGGGGGGGTTGTCATACTCTCATACAATGTCTTTTTTTATGCATATCATTAAATATATATTAATATAGTTCATCTATGAAGCTATATTCAAATTTTGTTGTGTGAGAAATTTTATGGTAAATATGTTTATAAGTTTTTATTTCATCATTATTAGTTAAATCTCCATAAACTATAACGGGGCTGTTCGAGACCATTAAAAGCTGGCTCAGACTACCGTAACATAATCAAAAGTGATCCCCTAAACTAGTGTAAAATAAGATTAATTTAAAATAAGATTATTGTAAAATAAGATTAATCAAATGCAATATTCAAATGGGATTTGATAATGAAAGAATCTGAAACTGCTTATATGTATTCTATAAATCTATGACAAATATTGTGTACAAAATATACCGTTTTATATTTTCTAATATTATTTTCATGAAAAAATCTTAACAGTCTTATGCTTGGAAATTTTATGTTTGTATGGAAATGTGGAGGGAAAAACATAGTGAAATTTGTGGCAGATCTGGAATTGATATTTGATTTAAGGTATAAATTAAAACTGTTAAAGAACCGCATTATGACAATCTTACATTAGGTGATTGTGAAATAGTCATATCATGGTGCGTAGTGGTTTTAAAAAGTGCTTAATTTTCCCTTTTCAAAAATGAGATTTTTTTCTTTACCATGTTCCCATGTATTGTGCAAAAGGGTGCTCTTCACATTGTTCTATTCAGCATTCATTATTCATTTAATAATCTATTTCAGCTTACCGCCGGTCCATAGCGTATGAAAGCGCCAATCATTTTTCATGTTTGCTGAAAAAATTTGCAAGTCTGCAGGTGCGTGGACTGAGCTGGGTTTGGTGATTGTTGCACTCTCGTGTGCAACGCTGTTACATTTTGCAAAATATTCTCAATTTCAGGTTTCCACCCTCTGATATCGAACCTAAAAACCTCCACATATTTTTATAATGGCTAATATAATCAAGAAAGTATTTTTTTTTTTTTTTTCGTCAGAAACTAGTTATTTTATCATGATCATGTTAAGCCTTTGAAAATTATTTTGCAGGGTATCCGCGCATCTGGAAAGTCATGGAAAATCATGAATTTTGGTATTGGGCAAAATTTGTCATGAAATGTCATGATTTTAAATATTTTTTAAAAAAAGATCATGGAAAGTCATGGATTTAGGTCACCAAAAAATTTTATTTTTAAAATGGAATCCCCCCCCCCCCCAATTTCATGGTGTTGTGAATATCTGAATTAGTAACAAAATCCTCACTCAGAGTCATGTTTCATTAAATTATAAAAAGTTTTTATCATGTTCTTTAAAAATTATGGCATTCTTTCAAAAAAAGGAAAGAAAAAACATCATTTCTAGAGCGAAGTATCTTTAAAACTTCTATGATTTCAGAATTATTTTTATTTTATCAATTTAAAATTCTAGCTGAAGCAAGCCAGTCATTGGCAAGTTTTTTTTAATTCCGAAATGAGAACAGAAAAATTAGAAGTATCTTTAGAATATCATTCTGCAGGGGGGGGGGAATTATTTGCTCATCTATTTTATTGCTTCAACTCTTTCTTCACTTTTTTTTTTTTTAAATTTAAAATCAATAAATATGAAGATGCAGAGTATAACAGTTTTGGTTATACAGTAAGACCCCGCTTAACACATAGGATATGTTCCATCAAAGTAGAGCATGATGGGAAACAGTTAGGGGAAGAGGGATGGAAAATTGTTTAGGTATTATATTTAATAATTATGTTTTATTTAATGAAACTAAAACCAAACATTTATTTCTTACAAAAATAAAAACAGTATAAACGAATATATGTACTTATAAAAACAAATAAAATTCTGAGTCAGTCAGATCATTCAGTCTATTTTGTGTTTCGAATTTTCTGCCTTTTTGTCAAGAATGCATCTAATGTAGTTTGTGTTTTCCGTTTGCATTCTGTTAGAAGTTGTAGATAAGTGGATAAAGCATCTATAACACTCCGTCTTGCTTTTGAACTCCTGTCAAAATTTGGATCATTTTCAACAAATTGATCCATAATTTCAGTTGTAGTGGTCAAACTCCTTTTTACAAACGCCATCGAAAGTTCTTTTTGCTCTTCTTCGAAATCACTACTATCAATATTTTTGTTTTCTTGCTCAGTTAATTCCTTGAGCTCATCATTAGAAAGAATAGCTGCTGTTTCTTGAACTATTTCTTCTACGTCTTCCACATTTACCTCATCTAAGCCGGTTTGTTTTGCTGATTCCACTATTTCATCCATATCGACAGAGTGTCCGATGTCTTCGCTCTTTCTTAAATCTGGCCAAATGCTCTTCCATATTCCTTTCAAAGATCTTTCTGTTATCTCATTCCAAGAAAGGTTTATATTTTCTACAGCATTCGTGATATTGTGGTTTTTCCAAAATTCTCTTATTGATTGCTTCTCTTCTCTGCCTATTTTGTCAAACATCTGCTTTAATGTTCTTCGCAAGTAATAAGCCTTAAAATTGGATATAATGCCTTGGTCCATTGGTTGGATTAAGGCAGTTGTGTTAAAGGGCAAGAAAAAAAAACACTTTGACTGGAATGCATATTAAGTCTGATAAATTTGTTGGGTGGCTTGGAGCATTATCAATTAATAGTAGTGCTCTTTGTTCAAGTTTTTTAATTTCGCAATAACGTTTAACAGACAGGCAGAAATGTTCAGTGAACTAATCCTGGAAAATGTTCATAGTTATCTATGATTTTTTATTAGACTCCCAAATTACAGGTAAAATTGATTTAGATATGCCTTTCATTACTCTTGGTTTTTTGGAGTGGTAAACTAGTAGTGGTTTTAATTGGAAATCTCCGTTTGCGTTACCACCCAGTAGAAGTGTTCAGCAATCTTTTGCGGCTTTAAATCCTGGTGCTCGTTTCTCTTCACAGGATAGCAATGTTCGTTTTGGCATGCTTTTCCAAAACAGGCCTATTTCAGCAACATTAAAAACCAATTCTGGAGGATAGTTTCCTTGTTCAATTATTGTTTTTAATGTCGCTGGGAATTCAGCCGCCGCTTTTGTTTCACCACTTGCTGCTTCTCCTGTAATCTTCATATTGTGAAGATTATTTCGATGCTTAAATCTATTAAACCATCCTCGATTAGCAACGAAAGTTTCAGTAATGTCACTTGCCTCAACCTGAATATAATTAAAAATTCTTCTAGCTTTTTGGCTTATTAACTTAATGGCATATTGCTTTCAATTTCGTGGTAGTTGCAGTTGCTGATGACAGTATTTTTTCTTTATTCTTAAGAATTGTTGAAGTTGCCAAATTCAATGCAGCACTAATTTGAGATTGACGTTCACCAGAATCTTATCTTCTAATCACTTGCATTTTAGTTTCCAGTGAAATGCTTTTTCTGGTTGCTTTCTTTTCTTGTTTTTCATTATCACCCATGATAAAAACTAAAGATCATAATATTTGTCACTGTATTAATCGTTATAGTATTATATAAATTTATATGTACTTACAATAAGGTCAACAAATGTTTCAAGTGCTAAAAATGCATCCGTACAGCACCGCACCAAACAAGAAACACAACTACACTGTTTCGGATATGTTATGTACATATTTGGTGGAGTCCCCACCCACAATTTCGGGAAATCCCCGGGTTGAAATAAAGGAACGCTAGGCCGAGCTCTTAGCCGAGCTTAGCCGAACTCTAGGCCGAGCTAAGCGGGGTCTTACTGTTCCTATCATTTCAATTAATGTTATTATAATGCTTTATAAATTTATTGTTCTGTTTTTGTCGGAGAAAATAGTAACTTCGTTAAGTCATGAAAAGTTCTTGGAATTAGTCATGAATTTGAAAATCTAAAATGTAGCAGATACCCTGATTTTGTTAATGTATAAAGTGCTTTAAAATTACTTAAAAGGTGCTTATTCTTTGTTGAAAGATTTGGCTACGCACCTTGTCATATAGATTGTAAATGCATCACTTCTGTCAGTGCAGTTTCATACACAACATTCTGTCCGGAATGTCTGTGTATGAAAAGAGGATTGTTTCTGAAAGACCCTGATGTTATCACTAATTTTGCATTAATTGTAAGCTGTATTTTCTTTATGAAATTTTATTTTGATGAAAGGAAAACTATTCCCTTTATGCACGCCAAAAGAACTTACTAAATAATAAGCTCTAAAGAAATTAAGATTTCAAAAGAAAAAAAATTGAGAGAGAAATTTATTTAAAATTTTTATTAAATGATTTCTGCTCAATCTAGCTCTTATTATAGATAAAAGTAATGACAATTTCTATATATTAAGGGTTAAAAAATCCAAATTTCTGACAATGTTGGTTTATTAACTCTTCCCTGACTATCCCGAGTTAACTCGGGTATGTATATATTGCAAATATTTATTATCCCGAGTAAACTCGGGCATAGCATAATGCATCAATACATTTTGTTTTATCACGTTTTTACTCGGCCAGGGGCAAAACAAAGAATAATAATAATCTTTTGTAATTGGAAGTTTGCTAATTTTGTTGGGGAGTTTTGCTATTTGTGGGACTGCAGATCTGTTTTGTACAATCGTATGTACGGGGATTGATGAATTTACATAGAAAAAAAAAAGAGTTAAAAAAAATGGCGTTCACGAGCAAATGTAAAAGTAATGTAGATGATTTTTCCGATTATGAAAATGCAAACGTATGCAAAGACTGATATTTAACTTTTTTTAATTTTCCCGAGATAATTTGGGATAGTAAACTGATGGTGAATTAGACATTTTTTTACGCATAAAAAAATTAAAATTTCAATTCAGAACTTCTGTATTATTTTTCGTTTCATAATTTATTTATGAAATTAAAAAAAAACTGTTTATTAGTCACTTATGGCCAGTTAAGAATAGTGCTTCTAGTTCTATCTACTTTGAAATAAATGTTTTAATTGTTTGTATTTGCAGTCAATTTGTGTTCCAATCCTGAGGATAAACTGCAGATTTATCGAGAGAACTTTGAACAAGCATACATTGATGCAACTGAGGCGTTTTATCGTGAAAAAGCACCTGAATATTTGGAATCAAACGGTGTACAGAATTACATGAGGTATGCAGACCAAAAACTGAAAGAAGAAGAACAGCGTGCTGCTAAATATCTGGAATCCTACTCTGGATCTATACAAGCCGTACGTGTTAAACTTCTTCTTGTTAATTCCTAGTAATTAATGAAGATATAAAGTAAAATCTTTCATATCTGACTGGGTGAAACTGTCATGCTTTTGTATTGCAAAGTAGAAAATAAGGTTTAGATAATAATTGAAACTAAAAAGTTCAAAAATTGTAGATCAATTTTAAGTCTCTTAACTTGAACTTGTCTTGCAATGTTTTGGACACAACTATGTTACAACTCTTGTTTTTTAACGGAGACTCCTGTATTTTACCATTAGCTCCTGTTTACCCATATATTCTCAAATTTCTCTGTATTTGTAGAAAAAATTAAGAAATGAAATAGGCAGGAAAATATCCTCTGATGACAAAAATACTTCTCTTATTCCTCAACAGATAGTACTATTGCCGGTACTGCAGTATGTTGAGTGTTAATAGTTTAAGTACCCCTTGCAGTCAGGCTAATCTTGTTCAGGATTGTTCACATCCTTCTCCCCAAAATGGCGAAATAGTATCGTCGGATACCGTGTGATGAAGGCAGAGCCAAGTGCCAACTCCTGGTGAACAAACTATGACTGTAAACCCAAATTGGGCCGTCTGTTTAACAGCGGTTATAAAATAATTTAAGTGATTATTAAATAATAGTTTGAAAAATCTTCTTTAGATTAAGATTTATATACATATTTTTTCCTAAATGTTAGGGCTTATATCATTTCCAATTTTGAATTTTTCTTTTTGACTTTCTCTTTTTTTTTTATGCATAATATGTTAAAACACTTTACTCATAGCCTAAAGAATGTCGCTGGTAAAATCTCCGTTATTTTATTTATATAATGTTGGTAGGTATGGCTTTCCACCCAGAAACTGCTTTACATGTTCCGTTAATCTTCTGTTCTATAAAGCTAGATTTTGTGAGATATCTAAAAATTATAAAAGAACATGAATAGGCTTTAAGAAATTTATTTCATTAATTGTTATACCATCATCACATTAAAATACTCCATGTCTTTTTTTTTCTCATCAGGTTGTTTTTACCTATTTTATTTATCTAATTCGGTATTAAAGTTATCCAATCAAACTCAGAACTAATGAGGTTTAGTTTGTTTAAATTTTAAGTGAAAACATACTGCAGTAAAACCTTATTAAGTCGTCACTCAAGGGACCGAACATTTTCGACAACTTAAGCGGATTTAGAAATTTCTTTAAAAAATAAAAAAAAAAACACCGAAGTTTTTAATGAACTGCAGTAGGATTCGTTGAGAAAAATTAGATTTTTAGAATGTAATTCACATGCAAATAAATGTGTAGAAAAGGAATACAAATACTTTTGTATAATTACCACTTTTTCTTTTATTTCTGAGCATTCAAATAGCTTAACATAGTGGATTGATGCAGGATTTGTTGATTGCTATTAACCTTCTTTTCCAATATCATCAGCGCCTTGAATTCTTCCTCTGTTGTGCCTTCAATTGATGTTAAATATTGTCTAACTTTCTCTAAGGCTTCTAATGTTTCATCTTGCTGGGCGGAATTCCACCCGAATTCTCATCACCTGGAACTGTGTTGTTTTTCATCTAAAAATTCTGAAGTTAAATCTTTTACAGTCGCTTGTGAACAAATAGCGATGACATTGTCAATATCGACAAATCCATTTACGTCATTGACACTGCAACCTTTTTCGTTAACGACTTGCAGCAAATTTTCTAAGGGCTCAGGGGCGACTTCTTCATAGAGGATATCTTCAGATTCTGCATTGGCTCCAAATTCAAATGCCAATTAAATGAATATTTAATTGGCTGAAGCAATTAAAAACAGTTTGCGAATAAACTGAGCTCCAACTTTTATGCACATAATTGATCACGTCTAAAACGGAAACTTCAAACTTTTCATTTTTATCCAATACTTTTATCAGGTCCTTTACTATAATTTTTTTTTGTACTTTCTTTTGAAGTCCCGAATTATCCCTTGATCTAATGTCTGAAGAAGTACCGTGACATTTGGAGGAAGGAAAACGATTTCAATAGCTTTTTAGCTTTCGGGCTGACTATGGGTTGTGCAATTAACAACAATAAGGGCAACTTTTCTCTTTTGGCACGAAAACTGGAAATCCAATTTACTAATCCGTTCCCAAATTGCTGTAGTCATCCATGCATTTGAATTTGCTTCATATTCAACTGGCAGAGATTTAACGTTTTTAAAACAGCGTGGCCTTTTGCTCTTGCCTATCACTAGTGGTTTAAGCTTTTCATTTCCATTCATATTCGCTTCCAGCAAAAGTGTTAGATGTTGCTTGCTGGCTTTTCCAGTGGTGCATTTTTCGCCCTTAAACGGTAGAGTTTTATCAGGCAAAAGATGATAAAATAAGCCCGTTTTATCTAGATTAAAAACAGTTGAGGCATCAAACCTGGATAAAATGTCCTTGAGAACACTATTCCTCTAATTTTCTATAGCATCAACAGCTGCGGGCGGCTCCCCCACAAATCGTTTTAAAAGAAAGACAATTTCTGCCTTTGAAACGCTCCAGCCAACCATTGCTGCAATGGAAATCTTCTATGTTCAACTCCTTAGCAATTTCCATCGCCTTTTCTTTAAGAATGACAGAAGAAATAGGCACAATTTGCGATCTTGCATGCTTTAACCATCGAACTAAAATCTCCTCGATCTCGTCAAATTTTGATTTCCTCATTCTCTTTCCTTGCAGTCTGCTTCTTCAATGGTTTGCTTTGATGATAGAATATCACTTAAAGTAGTTCTCGGAATATTGTGTTCTTTGGCAAAAGCTGTTTTCGAAACATTTGACTTTTCAAAAAGTGCAATTAAGTTCTTTTTTTCTTTAAGAGATAACGAGGTAAGTTTTCGTTTTCCTGGCATTTTGAAACATAATCAAATCACAACTTTGAAAGAAAAACATGGCCCTTATACCGGGGCTTACTATGAAAGTACGTCCTACTGAAGTACGTACAATAAAGAAAAACGACTACACTCGACTGAGTCAGAGCAGGAAGTGAGAACTTTGAACAATTGGCATGCAAAATTCCCAGAATCCAAATCCCCTAAAAGGAAAGGAATGCTCACAGCTATAGAGCAAACTTCGTGGGTGGTCAGAAATTCCCCGAGATACTTAAAGTGAAAGGGGCGAGTCTGAAAAGATAACAGAATGGTATACAAAAGTGCAAAAAAAGATAGGTTTGCCATTTTTTGGGGTGACGAGTTATCCGGAGTAGAATTAAATCCGATGATGGGTAAAAGAGGGTTATTTTACATTATTGTCAATGAGGCTTAGTCGGTACCATAGAAAAACGGCGACTTAATGAGGTTTTACTGTATAATTATTACACCTGCACTTGAATGTGTTAGGATCTCGATCTCATGTGTTCTGAAAGGGGTTCCTGTGTTTAGGAGGTGAGATTTTCCCTCTGAACCTTCTGAGCGATACTCAAGGTGAGAGAAACGAGATCCCTGTAGCGGATTTTTTTTTCTGACTTTCTGCTGCATACCTCTCTAATGCTAACATCTTTCTGCTAGATACTTAAAAATAACAAATGTACATGTTACTAATTTAAAGTAACAGAAGCATTAACTTCTAAAAAAAAAATAATTTTTTGATTGAATGTTTTTTTAATTTTTTTTTTTTTTAATTCTAATATTATGGGTGATATTCTCGCATTTTGTTTGAAGATAACACACTAACTTCCTTTTTTTTGCATTTTGTAATTCATCATCACATTAAAAAATTGCATTTTGTATTTAATGCATTTTGTAATTCATCATCACATTAGAAATTTGTAGCAGTAACTACCAAAAAAAAAAAAAAGGTTAACAGAGAAATCACGCGGGTCAGACTCTTCAAGAAGGGGTTACTAAATGCATGTTTTAATTTCAAGGTTCAGTTTTTGTGATAAATAATATTGTATTAAAAAAATTGGATTTTAAAAGCTATGTTGAAATCAGTAGTAATAACTGTATGAAAAAATAGAATGAAAGAGACAGAAAAGAAAACCAAATTTTTTATTTCATTATTCTCAAATTGAAACAGAAAAACCACTAGCCTTTTTTTCCCACTCTGATGTGGGAGAAAGGCATCTTTTTAATATAAATCTGGAAAAAATATATAATCTTTCTAAAATTTCTGCAGAAAAGAAAAGTAATTTTTTTTATTTTACAAAGGAAAATTCTTTCTGCGAGACCTCAGTAACGTTCTGTGGCAATGATTCTCCCCCGGTGGGAGGAATAAAGATTGAAGAGACTAGAAAATCGATAAAAAATAGTGGAATTTGAAATTTTTTTCAAAAATACAGGATGTTTGCTTATTTTAAAGTTGGTTTAGAGGTTGCACAAATTTGCTACAGTAACAATTATATAATGTTTATTGCGCCATAGTAAAAACACTAAACTATTGTTAAATGTGGATTCTAAAATATAGTTAAAAAAAAAAAAAGACTTATTTTAAGAATAGTTATATCTGTTCTGTCTAATCTTGATTGTCATTAGTTGTAACTAAAGCAACGTGCATATTTTATCTGATGGAGTCTAGTAGAGCCTAATTCTTTGTAATATATTATAATTGAATACAATTCAGCTAACAAATGAAATATATTAAGTAATTTAATATATGTGATTCGTTAATTGTAAGAAATTTCAGTCCATGCCCTAAACTTGGTGTTGTTATCCAGTTTAATGTGTACTATGAGAAACACTTTAAAAAGTGAATGAATAATTAAAAAAAATACTGAGTAAACTGATTTTAATTATGTATTATGTTTTTAAAGCATGTAAAAATATACAAAAATAGTTGCTTTTGATTTAATTACTCAATGCTGTCATTTGCTTTGAATAAAAAATGAACTTCTTTTTTCAATTTTCTGAAAATTTTACTGTTACTGAATCTTTTCCATTTATTCTGAATATAAATTAGAATTTTCCTACAACTTAATTTGTATTTACCGATGCAAAAAATGAAATTTGTTAGCTCAAAACCTCTTGCAAAATTTAATTTTGTCTGTTATATAAAATATTTGATGAATACCACCCCTTTAATTATTGTTGTTTAAAGAAGATATTAAATTCTATCACGATTATTTTTCGTTGTTGTTGGTACAGAATATTGAGTACACTTTTTAGGAAGTGTGTTTGATTAGTTTATTTTCATTGCAGTTAAATGAATGCTGCGTCCAGTTTCTTGTTACCTGTTTTAAGGAGGTGATTCTTGCTGAATGCCCAACCATGATCAAAAATAATGAGACAGAAAGTAAGATGTTGCTTAAAATTTATCCTGTGTTATTTGTTGTTTTTAGAAGTTACATTATTGTGAATATCGTTGTTTGCACTTCTCAAAAGTTGAGAACAATAGTGTTCACTGCTGCCATTTTTACATTCTAATACTTGTCTTATATTCTTTACTACGAATTTAAATTTCTTTTTATTCAAAAATCAATTGCTTAACAACTTTTTTATTGTTGAATTTTCGGAAATCAGATTATCCTTATCCAAAGATTATTTTGAAGAACGGTTATTTTGAGAAATATGTATAACACATGCATGTATAACATGTGTACAACAAATAGAAGAGGAGCAAATGGATACAAAATAATCTCTAACTTAGATAAAAACTCAATTGTCGCTAAGAAATTATCCGTCAGACAGATTTTTGATGTGCACGAAAAAACACAAAACTTTCCTAGCAGCGAAATAACTTTGGAAATCATTGGGCGAATATTCACCAATCTTGGCTCAAAGAGGTTTTAAAGGGCCGATATAGAAATGCTCGATTCACCCGATATTTTATAGCCGCAATTCAGCCAAAGTTTAACCTCTTATAAAATTGTCAAATTCACCCGATATTTTATTTCCCTTATTTGCCCAATATCGGTCCCGTGCTGATTTGTTAAGTTCACCCGCTATTTTATAGCCATTATTCAACCTATGTTGGTTCAATATAGAAGTGCTCAACTCAACCAATGTTTTATAGCCGTTATTTATCTAATATAAACCCTACTTGAAATTGTCTAATTGTCCCAATATTTAATAGCCATTACTCAACCAATATAGGCCGTATATTTAATTGTAAGATTTACCCGATATTTTAAAGACATTATTCATGCAATGTAGACTCTATTTAAAATTCTCTGATTAATCCGATATTTTAAAGACGTTATTCATCCAATGTAAACCAGGGTTCGTGATTTTTTTATTTTAATCGGATTGTTTTGATTTAAATCAGATATTTTTTTTATTCAAATACACTGTAAGAAATTTAGTTTATGATAAAAAATAATTTATAAATGTTTAGTCAAAATTAAATTAACATTAAAACTATATTATAACAATATTTTAGGAGCTCTAACTTACTAAAATAATTTTTCGTTATAATACATAGTGTTGAATGCATGGCAACCATTTTGGAACAAATGCATGATTGAAATTATTAAGACTAGATGAAATAGAGAATTTAAGGAAATCTTCAGGGGTCTGTTTAGGTTTTTCTATTTTGTGAAAATTTAGACATAATTTGTGAAAATAAAAAATTATATTAAAAAATCAACACAAAAATATTGTAAAAATAAGGATTTATCGTTTCTTACGAGACACAAAAATAAAATTTAAAAAAAAAGTATTTTGTGAAATTATTCAACAGTTTTTCCTAAAGTTGAATTTGTGATGGAACCGCTAAACAGTTGTAAATTTGGCTTGGACAGACCCCTGTACTTTAACTATTAAAGCAAAGTTTCAATTAGCAAACCATAATTTTGATTTGAAATTGTGATTTCTTTTTTTTCCTCTTGATTTTTAAAATGACAAAATAAATGTAACAGATTGTGTTTGACTGTTTATAAATGTAGTCATTCATCAAAAAATAAATAAATATTTAATCTATATATTTTTATATTAAAATATTTATTTTTAGTCCTATGTAGATTTTAATTCCATGCTTTTTCAATCAAAAGGTAGAATTTTAATTAGCATTATTTGCATTTTTTTTAAAAATTCATGTTTATTAATTGCTTTCTACAGCTATGCAAGTCTATATTAAGACAGCATTAAATGTGTACTTCAATCTGTACACATTTAATGCTATCAATCAATCTCAAGAATCAATAGATTTTTAAAAATGTAATTTCAAATGTGTTGGAATTAAACGCGCATCAAGAAAGAAAGTAATTTCGTTAACTAAAACTAATTAATGTAACAATTTATTTGAAATAAATTTTAAAACTAAGAAAGGAAAATAATAAAATTATCAATAATTGAAACACTGTTTTTCAACTTTTAAAATCAATATATATAAAAAATCAGTTGATTTAAATCAATGATTTTTTTTTTTAAAAAATCATTTGATTTAAATCAACAAACCCTGATGTAGACCCTATTTAAAATTCTCCGATTAACCTGATATTGTCTGCAATAAGAAATTCTATTAGTTGTAAACGTTGAGAAGTTTGTGGTAAATAGCTTATACTCATGTGCAGTACATTTTGTTGGTCAAGTGTTCATCTATTTTCTCATATAATAATCCTTGTGATTTTCCTTAGAATTGCAATTGATGTTCAAGCTGATGGATAGAGTAGCTGATGGTATAACTCCCATGCTCAAAGACCTTGAGCATCATATCATCAATCAAGGCTTAGCCGACATGGTGGCATCTGCTGATATTATTACACAAGTGAGTTATTTTATTCCATTATATTTCCCTTGTAATACACTTTTTCCTAACTCACCCTAATATAGATTTGGAATGTGTTATGTCATCTTTTTAGTAACCTACCTTTTGTTTAACTCATTGAGTGTTAATTAAGGATCTATACAACTAAATTTGTTACTGTTCCTTTATTTCAATGATGTGCAGAATGCCCTGGGTACTGCAAATCGGTTTTTCTCCTATCTAAAAGATAGGAGAAAAAGAAAATCGATAAAATATGCTTAATATTTTATTCTTCGCTTTTTCTTTCTTTTTTTTTCATCTTTTCAAGTTAATAACTAATTTTTTTACCAACTCTGCACTTATTCATTGTTAATATAACAATTCATTGTAACCTTACATTTAATTTATGTTATACAATGAAAGTCCTGTAACCAATTAACCGCCAAACAGCATTTTTATTTTTCGGGCCTATATAAGTGAGGAGTTATATCGCCGCTGCCGATAATGCCTCAAAACCAATGATAACGGACAACATTGTCTTCGCCTCTTGCCGTTAACGTTCCGAAAATGCCATCTTATGGCCTTACGTTTACTGTGAGGAGTGTGCTTACTGGGCAGTTTTCGGTATTGAATAAATTTTGTCAACCAAAATTTCTAATTTTTAAAATTAAATTTTCTCCCCCCCAATTTCGCAGTGTTCTGATGTTCAGAATATCTGAATTTGTAGCAAAATCCTCACTCATAGTCATATTTTATTAAGATGTAAAAGGTTTTTATCGTGTTCTTTAAAAATTATGGTGTTCTTTCAAAAAATGAAAGAAAAGCATCATTTCTAGTGCTAATTATCTTTTAAACTTCCATGGTTTCAGAATTTTTTTATGTATTTATTCTTTATTTTTTTGTTTTATCAATTTAAAATTCTAGTTTAGGCTTTTTATATTACACTTACTTGTAAGAAATAAGCAGGTTTTAATAACTAAATATATCTTACTGTATTAAGTAATTTGCTTTTGAATTTTTTTTTATTTAAAGCTATTTTATTGTTTCAACTCTTTCCTTACTCTGTTTTTTAAGTTTAAAATCAATAAATATGAAGATGTAGAGTATAACTGTTTTGTTTATACCTATCATTTCAATTAATTTCTAACTTTCTTGAAATGTCAAAATTTCGTACAAGTCACGAAATTATAATTTTTAAAGAAGTCATAATTGCCCCCAATGAGTCTATTTAAAAAATGTTTTTATTTCATTTTAAGGTGAAGGATTGAACTCAAACTGTTCTGGTTGTCTTAACTTTCAAAAAAAAAAATAATAATAATAATCCAAACGATGGATTACTTTAAATTTAAGCCCAGAATATTGCTTTGATTCGTGTCATATAGTTTCTAATTTTTGAAACTTTTTGTGCTCTTTTTTGAATTTTGAAACTTATTTTTTCAAGAATTTCAAAAAAGGGCACTTGATTGATTTCTAAAGTTTTCTTATTGAAATTTATTGCTTTTTATTGCAATCTATATTTTATTTTGATGTGGTTATTTTAACTGTAACTTTATCTTTATTTATTTTTCCTATTTGTGTGCATCTCTTTATTATGTTTGTGTACTTAAGTCATTATTAAGACTTACTTTGTGATTGTTTGTCATAAATTTTTCTTTACATTTCAATTTTTCTAATTGCTTCTTCCTTTTTGATTTTACATTATGGGGCCTCGGGACACTGTCAGTTTTTGGTTTCACCACTGACAGCAGAAAGGCTCCTGTGTGTTAGCAGGCAGTGTGTCCCCTGATGAAGTGCTGTCCTGCTAATACACACATCTTAAGATTTTTATAATTTTCTTTTTTCAGCTGGAATTGTTTTTCTGACTTTATAAATTAAAGCTTTAAGCGCTTTTCTATTTTGATGTATTATTTTGAATATTACTTACTTATTTTGTCTTTTCGTGAATTTATAAATTAGTTTCATTCTTTGACTAAATATAAATCTGTCACTTATTTTGGTTTTAAAAAAATTATGTATTTTTATAGGATTCTGAAAAATATGTCGAACAACTTTTAGAGTTGTTTACAAAATTTAGCAAACTAGTCAAGGAAGCTTTTCATGATGACCCGAGATTCCTAACATCTAGAGATAAGGTAATATTTTTTGTAGTTTAACATTTCTTCTTTCTTTTATAAATTACACGCACATAATAATAATAAATTATTATTTTAGGCTTTTAAACAAGTTGTTAACGATATTTCTGTATTCAAACTAGACCTACCTTCGAAACAAAAGGGGTAAGTGGCTTCATTCTCGCAAATATTATTTCTTATTAGAGTTAATATGGAAATAAAAGTTGATAAATGACAATTGAAAATCAAGGAGAAAGTATGGTTTATGTTCATTTTTCTGGAAAATGACTATTGAATTGCCATCTATGACATTTTGAGGATTATTTAGTTTGGACAGATCAATAATGTGAAAAATTTATATGCCCTGAGAGTTATAACGCAGTGAAAGTGTACTTTATTGGGAATAAATGGTTCCTGTTCTCATGCAATATTTGTTTTTTCTTGAAATCAGCTTTCAGTGACGTAAACAGTTTTTCCCTTTTGACCTTCAATTATGCACAGTCTCTGAACTGTCAGTAACTGAAAATTTGCTCATATGTTTTGTTTGAATTTTTATTTTTCCATTTTCACCCTTTTTTAGTGGTTGTATTGTGTTTTTAATTGTTGCACATTTTTCATACTTGTATGTATTATGTATGCAGATGAGGTAAGGGCTCAGGGAATTAAGAAAATCATTCAAAGAAAAAACATACCGCAGCAAAAACAAACATTTAAATAAGACGGAACCCGATGTAATTAAAGTAATTTTTGTTTAAATGAAAATATTTAAAATTGTATTATTGCTTCTATTTCAACTGCATTCATTAATTAAAATGAAAATAGTTCTAAACTACTACCTGTTAGCTATTTTATAAATTTACGAATACAGGATGTCATTATTAAAAGAACAGTTATAATAGTCAATTATAATAATCACCAAAAACGGTGCAAACAAAATGATCCGAAGATGTTTGTATTATTACACAAATGTTATATCTCATGTTGGGTGTCATTCGAGCATCGAAATCAGTTATTGTCGCTCATTAATATCCCACTATTCATTGCTCTATTGAATTGGGTTGAGTTGTTCATTACAAGAAGAAATTCCATACAAAATGCTCTTTGTAGTCAAACCCTCAAAGTTAACCAAATAAAGCTTTGGATGTTGGCATCTCTGGGTGTATAATATGGTTATAACCAAACCTTTTTAAAAAAAATTATTATTATATATGCAAATAAAAAAATTGTTGTTACATAGACAGGGTTGACACTCTAAAGGGAGAATAGGGAAAACCTAAAAAATACAGAAAATTTAAAAATTATCTACAATAACAAGGAAAATGCAGGGAATTTTCATTCTTTCTTTAGGAATTGGGAAAATACAGGGAATTTTAATTCTTATTTCTGTGTTGTAAAATATGGTAACCACTCAAAGAGTAATCTATGGGATATTTCAGAACGATATTTCAAATATAATAAACTAATTCGTTTACTATAGCAATGTTTTAAGTATGTTCAGCTGTTCTTTTTTTCTCCAAGTTTTTTCAGCAATTATAACTGTTATAGTTGGCCCGGCTCAACTCATACAAGAGCTCAGTAATTGTGTTTTTCTTCTTAATATCTTGTGTAATCTCTAATATATCTCTAGATTACTAAACTTTGCCAGTTTTTCCTGGTTTAATGAAAATTCTCCTAAAATTAAGTAAGTTTCCTAAAAACATCCCTTTTGAAATAGATTGTTACTTAAATAAGTATTACTAATACATAATGAAGTGAGCCTCATTTATAGAAATCAGTTTTTATTCAAAACTCCGTTTTAAATTAATTAAAAAAAACTTTCTTAACTCTATCTTTGATGAATTAAATGCCTTTTACTATTCAAAATTATGAGTATACATGATACTTAACAGTACCAGTATATTTAATGTCAATCATAACTGGAAATATTGCAGTTTTTCTATTTTGATTGCTATAAAATTCCCTAAAATTCCTTACGTGTAAAATATTTAGTACATTCTGCAACAATGATCATGAAATTTCTAATATTTCGTAAAATCTGCTGGATTTTTTTCCCATCTTATGCTGGCAGCTTAGCAAATAAAATACCGTAAAATTTGGATGACATAGTCTTTAATATAATTTTTATTAAATTAATTGTGATTATATTTTAAGAATTTGGATGTCTAATTAATCCACACACAAACAATCTGGGAAGTGCTGAACTGACCTCTTCTATCTTTCTAGGTATACAATTGATCGGTCTTTCTTAGTTTTAAAATTTTAAGTAATCTCTGTTTGGGAACTGCCAAAAATACCTGATTAAATCCTAGTTGTGATTATTCTAAGGAATTACTTGTTTTTTAATTAAATTTCGTAATTCTGCCAGATTTAATTTATAAATGTTCCAAAATTACTGCTACATGTTTAGAAATTCCACCCCAGGTAAACTTTTTCAAAATAAAATAAATCCTGATCTCTGATTTATTGAATTGTATAAATATCTCAGGGCTCCCATGGTCCTTAAAAGTGCTTAACTGCTTGATTTTTATTTTGGAAAATAAGGGCCCTTAAGTACTTAATTTTGGTACAACGTTTTTAAAAGTCCTTAATTTTCCAGCATCATTATACTTGATTGGAACAATTTTTTCAGTCTTAGAAAAATATTTTTAAAAGACTGACATTATTTTATCACCTGAATGAAATCATGAATTGAGGGTAGAGCATTTCAGAGAGACAAACTTTTTTGCTTTTTCTTTTTGGCATAACTGAATGTATGATGCATGTCTAGCAGCGAAATATAAAAACTTTTTTTTATTAATTTTTTTTAATGTTTTTCCCAAATTTCTTTATTTTTTTATTATTTATTTATGAAAAAAATTTCAAATCTTTATTTCTGCACTTAATTTTGCAACTCAATTTCAATAAAATCGTTAAAGATGGAATACAAATTAGTTTCATAAATATTGTTAACATTTAACAATGAATAATAATATTTATTAGAAAAACTCAACCTGGGTTGACAAAAATTGCCTGGTCCTACTTTGGTGAATCTTCTTAATTAATACAATTATATCTGTATTAACATTATAATAAAAAAAAAACTTTTATTATTTTTTTTTATTTATTTATTTTGTTTAAGAAAAGTAAATAATTGGCACTGTCACTGGTGCTATATTCGATGATAAGGTCCTTAATTTTTCGAAAAAGTGCTTTAAAGGTCCTTAATTTTTTTCTTTGTTTAAAGAGTTGGAACTATGTATTTTTGCATGTAATTTTTTAAAAAGTTATCTTTTTCAGGGTGGGTAATAAAACTCAGCCGGAATCTCGTTGTCCTGAGCTTTTGGCAAACTACTGTGATATGCTGCTTAGGAAAACTCCTCTGAGCAGAAAACTCGCCTCTGATGAGATTGAGACTAAACTGAAAGAAGTGGTAAGTATTGTTCTCGTCTTAGCCATTTCTATTAAGTCGCAGAATCTTCATCCATACCCTCCAACTTATGAAATAATTTTGAAAATAATTCTTTCTAGTGGTAGCAAACCGAAGTAGAAATTTTTAAAGCAAATGGATCTCTCATAAAACTTTTATCAGAACTTAAGAATCTAGCTATATGGCCTGCACTTTTTTAAGTAATAGTGGACAAGTTATGCTAAAATTAATTTTTTTTAAATATTAAGACATTAATTTTGCTACCGTATGAAAAGAAGATTTCTGAAACTACGGAAATAGCAGTTGGAGGGTATGTTCATCAAATATAGAAAAATCCAATTTCATTATTTATTGACATTGTTGTTATTTTTATTTATTTATTTATTTTTACTTGCCAGCAGCTTTTTATTTTTAATGCAGTACAGTAGTAGATTTGTCCAAAAAGCTCTTTATTCATTTGTTTCTTATTCAAATTGTTCCCAAATTGTTATAATTTTTTGCTGTTCTCTAGTATTATTTAAACAGATTAAAGTGTTATGCAACAGTTTGTTAAATCAAATGTTGCAATATTACAGGACAAAGCCGGGATAGTCTGGTTGGTAGGGCACTGGGCCAGCCAAAGACTCCCCGTGTAGTAAATGGTGACTGATGCACATTAAATCTGTTGAGTCGCAAAAGTCCTCCATGTTCCCATAACAAATCAATACCTCTGGGAGTACTGATTCAGGAGTTTCCTTGTCTTCTGGATTGGTTCAAAATTACAAGGGTATGGAGTTGAACATTAGTGGTCGTAAACCAAAATTTGTTCAGCGTAAACCAACTATTCAACGACGGATATAAAATAAAATTTTACAGGATATATTATTTTTAAAAAATAATTCTTTAAAAATAAACTTGTTTTGTAATGAGTTTATTACTCAAAATAACTTTTAAAAAAAGAATAGGTATAAAAAAAAGTGTGAGCAATTCTTATATATTTCTTTTAATTAATTTTTTTCTCTAAAAAAGGGGTTTTTTTTCTTTATCTCAACTAGGTACAGATACCCACTTGTTGTCAAAACACAGAATAAGACATTTTGTGTTTAAGAATGTGTTTCACTATAGTATAAAAATGTCTGTTTATATCACATTGTATTCATACACCATGTAAAGTAATGATCATCACAATCTGTTTGGATTATTGTGTACTTAATTTAGTTTATTTATGTGTGTTGCAGCTATTAGTATTAAAGTATGTACAGAATAAAGATGTCTTCATGAGGTACCACAAAGCTCACTTGACGAGGAGACTTATTCTCGAGTCTTCTGCCGACAGTGAAAAGGAAGAAAATATGGTAGAATGGTTACGGGTATGTTTATTGTTCTTTCTACTTTGGTGCTTTTATGTAGTACTCTCAAATGATATTGACTATTAACTTAAAGTACCCTCAATCTGATTCCTAAAAATATTTTTTTTCTTTCTGATTTTTCCACATACCTAAAAACTCTTAAGAAAAAAATTTCACATTAAAATTCTTCTAGTGAAAAAGCTTAACCTTTAAATTTGTTTAACTTAAAATATTTTCGAAAAAGTACTCTATTTTTTTTAGCTTTATTTGATTTTGCGGAAAATGAATATTTACTGCAAAAAGGAACAAAAATTATTTAGTTAAAAAAATAACTTTCATTCAAGGATTAGCTGAATGATTGCAGCATTCATTATCGAACATAATTTTCTGATCAGTTGTTCCTATCGTGCTGGGCTATATGTTTCCTGACTCAAAAGTTAGTGGTGAAAAAGAACATCAGCAATAGGCAATTACAGTCAATTTTTTTAAAAATCTTAATCCATTCAGAATCCCTTAAAAACTCCACAAAATATATTACTTTCTTAAAAAGGCTATTTATTAAATTATTTGAAGCAAAATAACCCTTGGTTTCGTTTTCACCTGAAATGGGGAGTCACATGATTATTCACGAACTGATGTCCCTAATGTCCTCTGCGATTCATTTACAATCGTTGTGCTGTGAAAGCCAATTTGTTCTTCAAGGCTCCCACTGGTGAGGGAGAACGGAGGAAACCTGGAATAGTCAGGAAATTTTATTTTTAATTCCAAAAATCAGAGAATAGCCGGGGAAAGTTGGAATTTTTTTACACAAACCTGGAATATTCCTGTATCATACGTGGAAAATAACCAGTCTTAAAATTGTCAGTAACAGTAATCAGTTATTGAGATTCAAGTTAAATGATTCGAACGTCTTTTACAATTATTTGTTTTGAAAATTTCACATTTTAGTCAAACTGAAATGTTCCCTTCCTTTAATAATATTTCTTTACCCAGAAAATCTAATATTTCACATCAAAAATAAAAGAATCAGAGTTTTCTGATGAAAGTAAGGTCTTAGTTTTCATTGAAATTTACCTGGTATAGCTTTTTTTCTGAAATTGAGTGTGAACCCTGGTTCTTGCTTTCGTTTGAATTTTCTTAATCCAACTATTTCAGGTAGTTAATAACTATCTGTATAATAAATTGTGGCTTAGTGAAATTTTGGGTTTAATATTGTTAAATTTCATTAAATTTAACATTAACATTATAAAAACTATTTTATAATGTTAAATTTCAATGGTACCCACTGAAACGCTATTAGTAGTTGGTAAAATTTTCTAATTCTGAATATTAAAGATTTTTTAGTTCAGTAAAAAAGGTGTTAGAATGAGTTATGTATGTCTGGTATTACTTATTAAAATTTTGCATTATAAATACCAAAAAAAAAAAAAAATTGGTTCTTTCATTATTTTTTTCAACCATATTAATCTTAAATTAAAGTGTATATCAATTCATTTTGAAGATTTATGTAGAATAGTTATGGATTTTAAAATGTAGAATAGCTTAAGCTATTGATGTTTTTTTTAATTTTTTATTATTATTTATTTATTCTAGCATGAATTCAAAGCATGTAATTGTCTTCAGCATAGCAGTAACCTTTTGAAAAACTTGGGATCCCAGCAAAACTTTTAAATTCATTCTTTCAAATAAAATTTCATAGTTAAATATATATATATATATATATATATATATATATATATATATATATATATATAATATACAGTGGTGGCCAAAAGTGTGGACACTTTTTGAAAGTTTCATGTTTTTCTGCTTTGTGTGTTTGTAGAATATATTAATTTTCACTTAAATACAAACGTTTATATATCAAATTGAAGGTAATTTAATGTAGAATTTAATAATAAATACGGTATTACAATATCTATATTACAAAAAAAGTTATGCAACTAATAGTAAGATCTATCTTAGATTTGCATTTTTTTAAAGTGATACTTACACAATCAATACTTAGTAGGATAACCCTTATTTTTTAAGACAGCTTCACAGCGTCTTTTCATCGAGTGAACGAATGTTTGGAGTTTATCTTTCGTAACCACATGGTGCCAAGAATCAATTATAGCTTCAATAAGTTGTCTTTTATTGGATGGACGTTTTTTTCGTTCAAGAATTTTCAAACGTCGCCACAAATTTTCAATTGGATTGAGATCAGGGCTGTTTCCTGGCCATGGTAATATATCTAAGCCTTTATTTTGAAACCATGCTTTGCATACTTTTGCTGTGTGGCATGGAGCTGAATCCTGCTGAAAAATAAATGGTGCGTTGTTTGGGAAGACATCCCTGATGAAAGGTATTAATTTTGGTTTCAGGACAGTTTCGATGTATTTTTTGGCATTCAGTGTGCCATCAATCACTTGAATTCGGCCTACACCATCTGCAGACATACATGCCCAAATCATGACATTTGTTGAGTTTTTTGTAATTGCTTCAATGCAATCAGGATGAAGTGCTTCACCTACTCTACGTCTCACGTATTTTCTACCATTACTACCAAAGAGCGATATTTTACTCTCATCGCTCCAGATTACTTGCTTCCATTAATTTTCTGACCATTTAATGTGTTCTTTTGCCCACTTAACTCGTTTCTCGCGTTGCTTTTGATTTAAATATGGTTTTTTCCTTGGAATTCTAGCTTATAGTCCAAATCTTGATAACCTTCTTCTTATAGTTCTTGAACTTACTGCAATACCCGCTGCATTCATTTCACATCTAATGGCATCTGATGAAATTTTTCTATCTTGTAGGCATAGCCGTATAATTTTTCTATCGGCAGTAGCACTTGTGAATTTTTTTCGGCCTGATTTGGCTTTATTTTCCACTGATTTCGTTTTTTCATAACGTAAACAGAACTTTTGTACACCAGAACTTCCCCAACAACGCACCATTTATTTTTCAGCAGGATTCAGCTCCATGCCACACAGCAAAAGTATGCAAAGCATGGTTTCAAAATAATGGCATAGATATATTACCATGGCCAGGAAACAGCCCTGATCTCAATCCAATTGAAAATTTGCGGCGACGTTTGAAAATTCTTGTACGAAAAAAACGTCCATCCAATAAAAGACAACTTATTGAAGCTATAATTGATTCTTGGCACCATGTGGTTACGAAAGATAAACTCCAAACACTCGTTCACTCGATGAAAAGACGCTGTGAAGCTGTCTTAAAAAATAAGGGTTATCCTACTAAGTATTGATTGTGTAAGTATCACTTTAAAAAAATGCAAATCTAAGATAGATCTTACTATTAGTTGCATAACTTTTTTTGTAATGCAGATATTGTAATACTGTACTTATTATTAAATTCTACATTAAATTACCTTCAATTTGATATATAAACATTTGTATTTAAGTAAAAATTAATATATTCTACAAGCACACAAAGTTGAAAAACATGAAACTTTCAAAATGTGTCCACACTTTTGGCCACCACTGTATATATATATATATATATATATATATATTCCAGTAGATTTAATTAACTTTATTTTAATTGTGTTAATCTATGTTATAAGAGTATTTGTAATCAAGCATATGCATTTATTTAGTTTTGCATTATAAAAACAGGAGTTAAATTTTATCAATACCTGTCATTATAAAACCAGGAATTAATATAATTCCTGGTTAAAGTTCAAAATGTTTAATTGTAACATTTTGCGTATGATTATTTTTGTTGCATTGATAATAATCAACTTTAGAAATTTATTTGTTTTATTCTTCATGGTGTTTTTGTTATTTTTTGTATAGGATGTCGGAATGCCTGCTGATTATGTAAACAAATTAGCCAGAATGTTTCAAGACATTAAAGTAAGCGACGATCTAAATCAAAATTTCAAAGTAACTCACATGCATAAAGGGAGTTTAGCAGGTTAGTAAATATACATTTGTATTTAATTTTTTCTTTAAAATAATTTTAAAAAATCTCCTCTTAAAGTTTTCACAGATTTTTGGTATTGTCATTACCCTGACTTTTAGTCTAGTGAAATTTTCCAATTAGATGTAATATTTATGTAGTTCTAGTTTTTTTCCTAGCATATTTCCTCACATATTTTCTTAACCTATTTTGGTTAATTTTAGATAATAATTTTTTTTTGTTATTTATTATAATAATAGGGATGAAAAAAAATTTCAGTTATGTGGTGTACAATTGTTTAAATAATTTTTAACTGGATAATTTAAATGATGAAATCTTACCTGCCTAGTCTGCCGTATATTCTCAAATTTTTCCGTATTTGTTGAAGAAATTTTTAAAAAAAAAACAATTTGTGGTAAAATATTCACTAGTGGCAAAAATATTTCTCTTATTCCACAACGGCTGGTGGTATTACCAGTACTGCAGTATCTTGAGTGTTAATAGTTTAGGTCGAGTTGTGATGGCTCAGGGGATCAGATTATGATTTATATACATATTTTTTTATAAATGTAAGTGCTTATATTATTAAAAATTTTGAAATTCTCTTTTTGACTTACATGATTATGCATGATGTATCAAAACTTTACTCATAGCCTAAAAATTGCCACCAGTAAAATCTCTGGGGTGTTTTTTCACCAATACTGGTTGGTATGAGAGGGAAAAAGCAAAATTAACATTAGGGGACTAAAGCTTTCCATAAATATTAATTGCCTAAAATATTAGCTTCTTATTTTCAAGATTGCACTCTCGCCCATTGAATCCAAATCTGAGTCAATAAAAAATGGAAGAGAAAAGAAAAATATTTATTTAACAAAAGAATGTTTTGTGCCCATTTTTGTAACTTAAAATATCATCTATTCAAACTTGGCATTAGCTTGAATGAGATCGAAAGTTATTGTCTCTCCCACTACAGAATAATTTATAATTGAACTTATAATTAATTTATAATTAATAATTGAACAGTTTAAATTTATTTATTTATTTTCATTTAGATTCCATAAACATAAAGATTCTAAATGCTGGTGCGTGGGCAAGGGGCAGTGAGAGGGTTCAAGTATCGTTGCCTCTTGAATTAGAAGATTTTATTCCTGAAGTAGAAGATTTCTATCGTCAAAAGCACAGTGGTCGGAAACTACAATGGTACCACCACATGTCTAATGGAGCGGTAATGTTTTTAATTTTTATCTTGTATCGTGACACATCTTTTGTTCTTCTCATCTACTGTATTTTACCAGTGTATCCTGTCTACTGATTTAATTAAAGTTCTCCTGGGTTTTGTACATTTTAGAAAATTCCCTAAAATTAAATAAGTTTCCTAAAAAAAAATCCATTTAAATAAAATTTTTGTACAAATTATTGCTTGCTTAAATATTTAAATAAGTATTAATACATAATAAAGTGAACTTCATTTATAGAAATCAGTTCAGAACTGTCTAATTTATTTTAAAAAATTCTTTTAACTATACTTGATGATTTAAATGTCTTTTAATATTCGAAATTATGAGTATACATGATACATGACATTTCAAGTATGTTTAATGTCAATCATAACTGGAAAATATTGAATTTTTTTTATTTTGACGACTTAAAATTCCCTATGTGTGAAATATTGCACACTATGCAACAATTATCATGATACTTATATTTCATAATATCTTCTGGATTTTTTCCTATCCTTGTTGGCAACTATGCATATATCTTCTTAAATCTTTTAATATCTTCGGTAATTTGGCTCCGAATAATCTTAATCACAAGACTGAATTAACTATCATTGTGAGATTTTAAATTCAAGTTTCTGTGCAAAAATTTCATCTGTTATACTTGTGTATCAGGAAATCTACATGTTTTGTCTATACCCTTGGAAATTTTGATTTGTACCTGGCGAATATCTGTGTGTGTGTGTGTGTGTGTGATCTTATTTTATGAGTTCTATTTACTTGCAGCTAGTAAATAGAACTCATAAAATAAGTTCAAAATGTAGAGAAAACATGTAAAAATTACAGAATAATGAAAAAAGGGAAAAAGAAAAATAATAACAATGAAAATCCGGAAAATAAACGCAATAATCTTTTCATCAGCTCACACGATTATATCCGCATATAGGAATGCTTTCTAATATTGCATCAATATAGCCAAAGCAAAATATATCAATACAATAGTGTGAGGAGCACTCACAAAAAATATAATGTATTTAAATACCATTTTTAATCAAATGAATAGAATTAAAAGAATATGTAGTAATGTTTATTTATCCAAAAAACAAATAGACAAACTCTTTCAAAATTTGATTTAAAATTTTTTTTAAAGAAAACAATGGATACCCAACTGAAGTAATTAAATTCTATATTAAATCATTGAGTTAAATATATATTATTGTAAATACATTTATTAAAAAAACTTCTTTGTTAATTTATATAATTTTTACCATGTGCAAATCTGTGGCTAAAATTATGTGTAAAACAGGCAATTCGTGTTTCTTTCTCTTTTCTATTTTTTTCCCCTTAAATAAAAGTTACTTTTCTAAAATTATTAATGGTCAACTTCTTTAAATTGTCCAGTATAATATTGCCTTGCAGACATCCATTATCAGGCCCGTCCTTGGTAACTAACAAATCAAACGCACTTTAGTACTGCAGTAAGAACGCACTATAAAACAATTCCCCTCAACTTGCGCTTCTATTTTCATATTTTGTAATCTGGCAATCTTGTTATAAAAATATTTTAAATCATTCTTGAAAAAATTTCCTTTCATTTAGTTCATTTGAATTCGCCACTCGCTTTGTAGATTTTGTTTTATGTTTTATTCTGTTTTTTTTTCTGTTTTTACATGATATTTTTACTTATTGTGTTCTGTTTTATTTGATGTGGAAAAAATTTTTTGAGTGCTCCTTACACACTATTACATTGATATATTTTGCTTTATCTATATTGTTACAATATTAGAAAGCACTCCTTTTTGCAGATATAATCATGTGAGCTGATGAAAAGATTATATTTTTTAATTTCGAGTTTTTTTCCTTAGTTTTTTCTTATTTTTTTTAATTTTTATTATTATTTTTCTTTTTCCCTTTTTTTGATTGTTCTGTAATTTTTTCCATGTTTTCTCTAAATTTTGAACATTTTTCAAAACTCTTTTAGTTTTTTTAAGTCTACTTTTAAGTGCAGACAAACTTTGTATTGGTCTACATATATTTTTCTAAGAAAATATTCTAATTATTATAAGATTGTATTAGTAATTAATCTGTAGAATTGTGTCTCTTGGAATACCTGATTCTGTTATTTCTTGTGGCTCTAGCAGCAAATTTATCTGTTTCTACATTTCATTATCTATGTATTAGAATATATTTCTTTTTCTCTCTTAGATAACGTTTAGTAATATGTCTGGAAAGTTTGATCTAGATGTAACAACTTTTCAAATGGCAGTTCTCTTTGCGTGGAATCAAAGGCCTTTGGACAAAATTTCATTTGAAAATCTAAGACTTGCAACAGAATTACCAGATGCAGAATTGAGAAGAACACTATGGGTACACTTTCAATACTCTCCTGAAAAATGAAACACTATTTCTATAATATTTGTTTAAAAAGACTTTTATTTCTTTCTTTTGCGAAATAAAAAGATTTTGACTGTTACTAAATTATTTCCAACACATTAGCATAATATTATAATTTCCAATTACAACTTCAGGTATCAGGATTGCCATAAAACAGGAAATGTGACTCAAAAAGTCAAGGAAAATAAATTAATTTGAGTTTGAGGTAACAAAAAGTCCTAATTGTTAATTTTCAACTAGATAAGCACTATGTAATATATTTTAAGATATAACTGCTAATTTAACATGCAACTGACTCCAGAGGGTCGTGGAATTATTAAGAGTTGTTTATTTCTCCAAACTGCTTTAATTACTACTTCAAATCTCCGAAACATCTATTTGTATTTTGCAATTACAACTAATGTTTACCTTTGCGTGTATGAATGAATCTCAATAAACAACAACAGATACATTCAACTACAGCCAAAGTGAATGTGACAGAAGCTAGCGTTAAGAGGATGCAGTATCGAGAAAAGAAATCCGATCAGTTAACTCTGGCACTTGAGGCGTTGCTTTTAGGGAGGGATGATTGGTAGATTAATCTCTAGAGCTTCAGATTCTCAATCACTCTGCCATGACACTTTTTTGTGCCCCCAAATTTTAGAGATGATATAGTAAAAATTATAATCTTTTTTTTTTTTTTATGAGTGAAGTTTAAATGAAAGAAAAGTATTTATATATTTTTTCCACGCTTTAACGGCGTGAACATCTTTGACAGTGACACCTTTCTTTTTGTTTCAAGTATAAAATTATATTAAACAGAGTTACAAAATTAAACAAAAATCATAGTCTTCTGCGATAGCTACTAAGTGAGGCAATTTGTTATCATTTTTAAAATGATAACAAATTTATTAAAATTATTTACTTGATATATATTATTACTCTTTTATGTGATATATTTCTTTTGTCTTTACTTAATTTTTTTCTTTGTATATTATATTTTTAAATTGAAATAAAATATGCAATATAATATGTAAATTATAACTATTAATTTTTTGGGGTTCACTGTCTATTTTAACCATGGCACTGCTAGTTACTGCAATATTAGACTGGAATTTTTTTTTAAATATGTCTGAAAAATCTGGAAAAGTCAAGGAATTTTGTTCTTTTATTTGAATGGCAAACCTGTTTTAAATTCTCTGTTTCGTCTATCGATAGATAGTATTATTATAAATGTACGTAGATGTATTAATAGGTGGATAAAAGGGTAAAAGAATTCATGTTTTTAATAGAGACCCTGCTTTTAGTGAAAAGAGATCCAGAATTCTAAGGACCTGTTGTTTTCAAAATCTAGCAGAGTCACTATTATTGTTTTCTTTCCTTTTTTTTTTACTTCAAAAAAATTCCCTATTATTATTCTGCTTTTATTACTTTTGATGTCTATTAAATTTATTTTCAATATTATTGCTCTATTAAATTTATTTTCAATCTAAGTTCAGTGACATTATATTTTATGCTTTTTTTCTTTCTTAAAACAGTCATTGGTTGCCTTTCCAAAATTAAAACTACAAGTCTTACTGAATGTGACCAGCACAGGGTCTGAAGCCAGGTCACCCAAAGATTTTGACGACAGCACTTTATTTTGGGTCAATCAAGAATTTTCACTCATGTAAGCACATTTACTTTTTACACTTCCATTTAAATGTGATATTTCTCTTAATAGTGCACCCCGTGGCAGAATCGCTGTGACATTGTCCAGAATATTACAGAGTTCTTACATAAAGAATTTTCCTTCAGGAAGTAGAGAATTTTGGGTTCTCAGATGTAGTAAAGGATTATGGTTTTCTGCAGAAATATTTTTATCTCTAAAATTATAATTAAAAGATGCCTTTTTTGCACATCGGAGGGGAAAGAAATGATCGTGATTTATCTATTCTTATTTGAGAAGAATGAAAAATATAAAATAATAAAATTTAAAAAAAATTCTGTAGAAATGTGGAAAGATTATTTATTTTTCTCCAGAAATCATTATTTGACACTCTCATTTTTCTCCGATGTTCTCGTTATTCCATGTGGTATATTTAATTCGCACAATTTAGCGATCAATCTTTTTTTCAGTAGTCACTGCTACAAATTACAAGATTTTTTTTTTTGATATGATGATGTGCGAAAAAGGAAATAATTAGTGTGTTTTCGTGTTTAGTAAAATGTGAGAATCTCGCCCAAGATATTAGAATTTCAAAAAAATTGCATATTCATTTTAAAATTAAATGCAATTTTATTTTATTCTTATAGGTTTTTTTTGTAAACACAATCAGGGTTGCCACTCCACAGGGAAAACCTGGAAAATGCAGGGAACTTGGATTTTTTCTTTATAAACTGGGAAAATACAGGGATTTTTGTTTCTTATTTTTGTCTTTTAAAAAATGGTGACCACTCAAAGCGACCACTATGGGATATTTAACCATAATATTTCAGCTCTACTAAACTATTTCATTTACTATAGCATTATTTAAATATGTTCAGCTGTTTTTCCAGCAATTAAATTTAATAAATATAGTTAGCCCAATATAGCTGACACAAGAACACAGTAATTGTTATTTCCTCTTAATATATTGTCTGTATTATGTACAGGGAATTTTTTTTCCAGATTTGAGTGGCAACCCTGACAATTACTTTAAATTTAGTTAATACCATGTATATTAGTTATTACTAAAAGCATCTTGCAGAAATATATTAGTGCTAGAGAGGTTCGTCGTAGAAAGCCCAAATAAATTCTGCCATAGTGGTAGTGCAGCTTTTTTCCCCCATCAATCAGTAAAATGCTCAAATTATTTTTAGTGTGTTTTTTTTTTAAAAATCATGCATTTTTATGTATTTTAAAATTACATGGCAGTGCATTCTGGAAAAAAATGACGAAAACATAGGGAAATGAAACGAACTGCCTTATGAAGATGGATGCTGCAATGTAACAATATTTTTAAGCATTTAAACTGTTGTAAATATATGTTAAAACACTGTGCTATATTTTGTTAGTTTTTAATCTTAAAACCCTACATAGGGTTTATTTGCTTTTGTTGTTCAATTTTATTTATTTTTATTTTAGAAAAAATAACAAACCTCAGAAAAGAGGGAAAGTAAACCTAATTGGTAGGCTTCAACTCTCTACAGAAAAAAGCAAAGAAGAAGATAACGAAAGCATTGTTCAGCTGCGAATACTTAGAACTCAGGTTTGTAAAATTTCATCTTTTAATTTAATTTATTTCTTCCTTTGCTTTTAAGAGGTCATATAGTCCAAAGAAAAAACAATAACTATACCCCCATTGGAGAAACAAGGCGACATTGTCGCAGAACATTACATGGTTATTGCAGAAAGATTTTTCTCTTGAAAATTAAAAAAAAAATCCTTTTCTTTTCTACAAAAATTTACACATAATATTTGAATCATGCATTAATCACTTTTTTTACATGCTCAATTTATGACGATAGTATCGTAAATCAATGTAATGTTTCGATTGTATTTTTGGCACGTGACATTTCAAGCAATATGAAAAATTCTAATTGTGCATTTCATTATTTACTTTGAATCAATAATTCTATAGAATTTTTCGCATTTATTGCTATTGATTTCACCGTTGCTTTTAAATTCGATATTCTATATGCGATATTATTTATTGCAACAACCTAATCTTGAAATGAAAAACTCATTTGGAGTCCGATTCACATGATTTCGTCGTCGATCTTTATTTTGGCAATTTCATGATTTTTTATTATTTTTTTATTGTGGTGATTATTTACAAAATGGGAAGAAGGAAATAATCCCCCCCCCCATCGAACAAAATTCTAGAATATCACCCATAATATTAGAATAAAAAATTATTACATGTTCAATTTTAAAAAATTATACAGCTTTTTTGTAAACACAGCACTAATAAAGGTAGCTAAAATAATAAAAGTAGCTAAACTACAAAGCTGAGCAAGAATAAATAAACAGGGCTCTGACAGGCGAGAGAAAATTTGGAATTGTCAGAGAATTTCACTCTAAAAAGCAGTGAACGTTTAAAGTTTTTACAAAAATATTTTTTTAAAATTCCCTATATTCATACCCGTAAAACAACCAGTCTTAAATGTGTCAATAACAGTAATTAATTATTGAAATTCAAGTAAAGTAATTATAACATCTATTACATTTATTTTATAAAATTCCACTTTTTAGTGAAACTTTTCCATGTTCCCATTCTCATACTATAATATGTTTTTGCTCTCAAAATCTAGTATCTGACATTGCAAAATTTTCTGGTGAAAAATTGCATGGTATATATAAATATGGTATGGATTTTCATTGAAATTTACCTTCTAAATAATTTCATGACAGCCAATACAACAAAGAATTCATAACAAATGCAATAGATTTATATCTGGTATCGAAAAAATGGGCTAAAAACAAGTGCGAGATTTTTATTTTACCGTAAATGAAAGAAAAAAAAAATCAAAAGCTAAGTTAATGTTTATATAGGCATAATAAATAACACAAGGGTAATTATCGGCGTCTTGTAGGGGTTAATATTTTTCTTTCATTTTTAACAGCCATCGAAATTTTATTGCAAGATACAAAACAAAAAATTTTTCTCAGCATAAAGTAGGCACCTTTGGAAAATAAATAATTTGGAAAATATTATTATTATTTTATTTATTTGATTATTTATTTATTTTTTGCTCCATTCTTCTACATGCAACTTCATTTGCTCTGTTTTCGCCCTCCTTACTGCAGAACATCAGCAACTGTGCCCTCCTTAATCTTCAGCAGAGCTTTTTAACTGCTAATCATGCTAACCATCTTTCCGAAAAGATTTACCTTCCAAATCTCTTGAGACTTGATTTAGATAATCTGAATAAATTGTGCATTATTAAATTTATTATTTTTGTTATTTGGATGCAGTTTTACATTAAATTTATTAAATGTAATTTTAGCAATGATGACCCAAACATTTTTAAAGTTATCACTTTTGTTTGTAAATGTGTCTAATTTCTATACCTAATTATTTTGTCAGGATGATCATTCTGATTCATTAATTCAGTTTTGAAAACATTATGAAATTAAGAAATAGTGATAATAAAAAAAAACAGTCTAAAATATAAAGCTGAGCAAGAATTATTTTTTTTTAAAAATGTACTAGCAACTAGGCATTACAACAAATGTGAAAATATTTATATCTGATGGCATTGTGAAAGAAACAGCTTATTGCGATTACGCATGAAGCTTAACAGGTGTGAAAATTTGCATGTTGTGCAAATAAAATATAAGTTCTGTTATCGACTACACAGGAAGTGCAATGACCGTGCTGACTCAGCAGTAAAGGACGAACAGAAAGTTAATGTTCTTTTTGAAGAGAAAAATGAAATTTTTGCCAGACAAAATATATCCAATTTATTTATGTTAAAATTGAGAAAAAAAAATCCTTTAATTTAAGAAAAATCACTTAAACATAAATTAACATAATCACTTTAACATAAATTAAACTCAAACAGTTATAAAATTTAAAAAAAAGGCTATAAAGAAAATATCCAAATAAAAGACATTACACAAAGTGTAACTATGGCAGTGAGCTCAGGGGCAAAATTTTTTCGGGCTTTTTGCGACAAAACTCTAGCACTAATATCTTTCTGCAATTTACTTTCAATAATAACAAAGATATACTATGTTACGAATTTAAAGTAACAAAATACTGTGCTTACAAAAAGATAAAAACATGGAAATTATTTTTATTCAATATGCAATATTTTTTTATTCTAAGATTATGGGTGATGATGTTCTCACATTTTGTTGAAAAACGTACTAATATCCTGTATCGCATTTTGTAAATTGTCGTCAAATTAAAAATCCTGAAATCCGCAGGGTTCATACAGGCTCCTTATACTCCTTGGAAATAAAAAAGTCTCCAAGGAGTACTTGGAACTACTTAGATTTCTAAATTAGTCCTTAGAAACTTAGATTATTGCGTTGCATAGATAAACTTACTAAGTCCGCTGATGAATTTGCTGTCAAAATCTAATAATTTAAGAAAAATTTTAAAAGAAGAAAAAAAAATTAATTGCAAGAGTTAGATTAAAAAAAATAACTGCAAATAATTTTAATTCTGCATGTTACAAGCAAACTTAATTAATGATTTACTATGACTTTTTTTTTGTATAAAATGCCCTAAATTTTCTTATGTATTAAAATTTAAAAATATAAGATTGGTAGGTTTTTATGTTAATCTTTAACATCTATACTTTAACAAGGTTTATTAAAATATTTGAAACTGGAAAATGTATTTAGGTGGGAAAGTGATAACTTTATTTTTCTTGATGAAGTTTCACAAAGTCAAAATTTATATCAAAAGGGTTAGAAAAAAATATCTTATGCAAAATATATATTTTTGCAAGTTCTTTATAATAATTGCTTTTTAATTTGAAAAAAAACTGTCTCGTTATCTTTTACACAAAGTTTTTAAATTTTGGACTCCTTGGATTTCTTCTTCTGACCTCTGTATGAACCATGAATCCGTCACAGTAATTACCAAAAAACAGGTCGACTACGAAGTCCTGCGATTCTGCGAAAAGGGGTTACTCAAATGTGTGTTTCATTTCAAAAATTGATTGTTGTGATAAATAATATCGGATTTTAAGAATTATATGGCAATCAAAAGCAATAATTGCTATAAAAAAATGGTAGAATCGCTGCCTTAAAAAGTATATATTCCAATGCACAATTTGAATTTCCCATTTCGTCAAAAGTATATTAGGATAATTAAAAATCATGTAAAAATCAATAAATGGCGAAAATACAATAGAAACACTACATGTATTTACGACATAAATTGAATGCGACAGAAGTTATTTAAATGCGCAATTCAAGTTTTACTTGTAAATTTCTGCAGAAAAGATAGCCAAATATTTTCTTCCCAAAAGAAAAATCTTTCTGCAAGAACTCTGTAGCGTTCTGCGACAATATCGCCTCGATTCTGCCCTAGGCACAGTGAGATATCTTTGCTTAGGTTGCTGATAAAAATTCAGTTTTTATAAGAAAAATTATTTTGGAACTGAAGTCATTATATACTTCAGCCATTTTTAGTGAATATATCCAAGAAAAGGTCCTGAATGCAGGTCTACCTGAATGCAACAAATCTTGTCGCTTTTAGGCACTCTGACATTAAGTACATGATTTGAAAAATGAAAATCAGCTTTACAGCAAATAATATAAAATGATTGTATTTCCATAATTGATAATAATAAATATTTAGAATAATAGTAGGTTTTTTCTCAATAATTTATAGTTACCATATATTTTAAATATATACTATTAAATTGCAGAAATATTCTTTCAGTAATTTGTAGTGAAAATTTTTTATCCAAGAAGACGCATAATTTTTTTCCGCTTGCCCTCCGTATTTTTGCCGTGCTTGAGATGTTTAATTGAAATTATTAAACCCTTTATATTAGAGTGAGAAATATTTAATAAAATGAAAACAATTTCTTAAATACTTAAATTTAAAAAGAAAAAAGATGTCTGACTGAAAGTATTGTGGTTTTTGTCTTCAATATTTTTGTTCCTTTTTCCCATTTTTCAGTATAGCTCTTTACAAGGGACATGTAATATACCATTACATGTCCCTTGTAATGCTATATTACATAAACATATACTTGCTGTTTAGAAATGAAGCACTCATTTGTAGTTCGCAGTTTAAATATTATTTTTAAACTGCTGTGTTTTAATAGCATTTGTGAGCATAATAATAATTATATGTGCACTCATTTTATATGAACTAAGATTAAGTTTTGTACTAAAAAGCATTTTTAATATGCAATAGTATAAAAATATTAGCAGTTTAAATCTGTAAAATTTCAGTATTTGATTTATTATGCTTTAAATCCTAATTTTGTTTAAAATATATTTTCTTTTTTTTTTCATAAATATGCTGTTAAATTAATTTCCTTGTGTTTGCAGGAAGCCATTGTGAAAATCATGAAGATGCGTAAGAGGATTACTAATGCTCAATTACAGACAGAACTTGTTGAAATTCTTAAGAATATGTTTTTACCTTCCAAAAAGATGATAAAAGAACAAATTGAGTGGTTAATAGAACACAAATATATGAAAAGGGACGAAGAAAATATTAATGTTTTCATTTATCAAGCATAATTCTGTTGTAGAAATATTTATATTTATAAACAATTTTTATTAGGATTTCATCTTTTGGCTGAAGCAAACTGATTAGTTAAAACATCCAAAAACTTTTTTCATTTTGTGTGTCTGAAGCCTCTTCTCTTCATCTTTAGGTTTGTTTTCTCCTTCAGAAATATTTGTAATAAAAGAAAAAAATTTGAAAATATTTTTAAATAAATGGCAAAAAATAAATTCTAGCCTAACTCATACTTTTTAACTTTCTCAAACAGAAGTATTTTAAGGCGATATTGTTATTTCTCTTGTGTTCCTCTGATTGTTCGACTGATTCATTCAAACACATCTGTTGACTCCCATTCTTTCTCAATATTGCACAGTCATGATTTGGCTCAAACCTTTTTCATTAACCGCTTCCATTACCGATTTTTTTGAATTAAAAAAAAAAAATGCAAAAAATCAACATTTTTTTATTTATTTCATTGATAAATACAAGGAACTTAAATGAAACCTAATACACAAGTCTTAAGTTGAAATTTTAATTTTTTTATGTATAACAAAAGCATTTAATTTACCATCAGTTTACTATCCTGAGTTATTGAGGGGAAAAAAATTTAAATATGAGTCTTTGTAAGATAGTTTTTAAAACAAGGAACAACACAAAGTGACAGTTTCCAAACACCAGTGAAATGATACGCCATTATTTTATCCTTTTTTCTATGTAAATTCAGCAACCATGCGTGTATAAAATAGCACAAAACACGTGTGCAGTCCCACAATCCAACAGCAAAACTCGGCAAACTTCCAATCACAGAATATTATTATTATTATAGATTGCACGGCAGGTTATTATTTGCTTCCTGCCGAGTAAAAAGGTGATAAAACAAACGGTAGTGACATATTCTGCTACGCCCGAGTTATCTCGGGATGATAAATATTTGCAATATATACATACCCGGGTTAACTCGGGATTATCAGTGAAGCGGTTAAGAAATGTAAATATGTATTTTATAATTAACTTTGACCTTCTCTCAGTTTCTTCATGCAATCAAACAGGTTTTGATATAATTAATCTCAACTTTCACTTGAATCATTTTTCAAACTTTAAAAAAAAAAATTTGTATTTCTCTCAAAATGTTTATTAAGGAACAATTACATTATATACTTTATTTTTGACTTGAAATAATTTATTTTTAGACTATGTAGATGATGAATTTCTATAAAATACGGAGTTTGATTATCCTATCTAAGTTTGCTTCTAATTACTTCGTCATTATTCTATGCTTCAGAGATCTACTCTACCTGCTTTACATAGTTTAAAAAGTTGCCCTTTCAGATGTTTGTATTTCATTATTTGAGAGTTATGTTTAATGATGTGTTATATAAACTTATGTAGTTACGTTTATGCTAACTCAGTGTTTCCCAACCTTTTTTGTACCATGCCCCACCTAAGCCTTTCTAAAATTCTTATGCCCCCCTATGCAACATATACATAATTTTTAATATTAAAAAATCGAATTGTTCACTTAAGAAACTTAGGAAATTGTTAGCGAAACAAAGTAAGTAAATTTTCCGAACATATAATGAAAAACTAAAATTCAAATTCGAAATAATTTTAATAAAGATTTTTCTATAATAATTTAATATTTTAATTTAGTGAGATTCTTGCCCTTGATGCTTGCTGCACGTAGATTTTATTAAGGTTCCAATTTGGTTAGTCTCCCCGTTGTGTTATATCCAGACGATTTCTTTTTTTTACCAATAAAATCACTTACAGCACTAAATCCACATTCAGCTAAATATGAAGACGGAATCGGTAACAATATTTTTCTTGCACATTTGATTCAATTTGGATATTTGTTTTCTGTTTCCTCACGAAGCCATGCCATCACTCCTTTCATATTAAATAAAGTTCTAACTGACTCATCATTTAGCATTTCTGCAAGTTCTTCTTGATATATTTGATATATCAGACAAATCCACTAAAATGGACTGCTATGTCCATGTTGAAAAATAAATTTGTTTGAAATCAGAATATCTTTCTTTTAAATCAGCCGATAGAATTTTCAGATAATAGACAATAACAAGTAAAGCGGTATCATTTACTTCACATATTTGGAGCCAATGAAACTGTTCAAAGTTTTTGTTGTTAATATTTTTCTGACGTAACTCAATAAGGGTAATGAAGCCAAATATCTTCGCTTTTGTATCAACAAGAGTTTTATTTGTTCCTTGAAGTTTCTTATTTAATATATTCAGTTTTTCAAAGATATTGGCTAAATAACTCACAAATGCTTTACCATCAACTGTAAACAGATACTTAATTTCAGGTTTGTTGCTTAAAAAATCCCTAAGTCACATAATATTTATTGACTGCAATTATTTAAGAATTTGCTTTTTTCCTTCGATTTTGTCATCGAAATCACGCATTGCATTTAAATGGCACCGAGCAAAAGGTTTAAACTCATGTCGAGTTCATTTTTGAATTGCCCCCCTTTACAATCAAATTGCCCACCGGTGGGGCGTGGGCCCCACGTTGGGAAACACTGTGCTAACTTATACCTTAAGAAACAGTTGCCAACTATATTGGATTTTACTAGTAAAAAGTGTTCTCTTGGTGTGAAAATTCCCAATTATTAAGAAATTTTCTGAAAAAAGTATCAAAATAGATTTTATGTAGTTGAATGCTTGCTTAAATAAGCATTAATGCTAAATAATGAAGTAAGCCTTTTTTTATCTGGGATCTGTCTAGGTTTTTTTTTTAAGCAGTACCTATTTTGTGAAAATTTAAAATTATATTAAAAAATCAAAATAAAAATATGGTGAAGTAAGAAAATATTTTCAAAAATTTTCACTATAAAATAAAAATCATTTATGACTTGTAAATTTCTATATATATTTTCCCACATATTCAAAAACAGTTTTACTATTGTAAAATTCATAAAACTCTAATAATATTAAACATTCTAAAATTGTGAGTTTTTTTTTTTTAATGTAGAACTTTTATACTAATTTAAGAATGTTACGAATATCTAAAATGAAGTCAATATCTATTACTAGATATAACATAATAACAATTTATTGCAGTGCGTTTGATTTGATTCATAAATGAAAAATATTGCAGTCACGAATGAGTATGATTTTTATATTTTATTGATTATA
This sequence comes from Parasteatoda tepidariorum, assembly GCF_982258835.1. Lineage (NCBI taxonomy): Eukaryota > Metazoa > Arthropoda > Arachnida > Araneae > Theridiidae > Parasteatoda > Parasteatoda tepidariorum. The sequence continues at coordinate 111,247,880 of NC_141759.1, read as the reverse complement.
AACTCCTGAAATTCCCTGTAAAATTTATATCTAATGAAATCTACTGAATTTCTTGTTCTTCTTATGTTGGCAGCTTTTTAACTTGCAAAATCAATGGTGATTTATATGTTTCAGTTTATTGTGTACCCAATCTATGTACTTTGTCCTCCCCAGGATGCATACATATTTTCTGTGTTTGTAAAAATGTACAGCATGCACAAAAAGCACTGCATGCTCTGAATCACTTTTGATCTAATTTTTGGATTCTTTTGTTTTAAGATACAATCCCCATGGCAGAATTGAGACGACATTGTTGCAGAATGTTACCGAGAATGTTTTTTTTTTCTGCAAAATTTTTTTCAGAAATTTATTTTTTTGTGTATCAAAGAGGAAGGAAATAATCGTGGTTTTTTGTTTTCATTTCGGATTTTTTTTTTAAAAAAGTCCGTAATGACTGGCTTCAGCTAGAATTTCATATTAATAATGTTAAAAAAAAAAAACTGCGAAAGTTTGAAAGATAGTTTGCTCTAGAAATGATTGTTCTTTCTTTCATTTTCTTTTTTTTTCTTTAACGAGTTCTCTCTCATTTATTTTTCTTATTTGAGTAACTTTTTTTTTAAAGAGTCTTATTCGATTGATTTTGTCGTCTATCTTTAGTTCGGAGTTACTGCATGAATTTTACGATTTTTAATTTATTTAAGAATTTTAATTTTTGTAATGATTAGTTAATTTTTTTCCCGAATAGAAAATGAGATAAAGTGCCTATAATATTAGAATTTAAATAATGTTACTCTTGCAATTAAAATTTTTACACGTTTTATTCTGTACTTTCTTCTGTAAACACAAATGTTACTTTAAATTAGTAATTGTTACAATTAAAAGTATCTAAATTTAAAATATTCATGCTAGGGAAGGTTGTCGCAGAAAACCTGAAAAATTCTGTCACAGGGGATGCAATCTACAGTATTTGGAAAAGTATGCTAGTGCAAGCAATAAATTAAGTTACATCAAAACACAATTTAACAGGAATAAACATATATGTATATATATATTACCCTTTTTGAGTTTTAATCCTCAAAATATTGAGGGTCGTTTCATACAGTACCGAAAGTTAAGTCAGGATAGGAGTTAAAAGTTTAAGCTCTTCAACGTTTATTCAATTTTTTTTTTCTTTTTGCCATATCTTAATGGTCTGATCAAAATACCTTTTCACCCATTTATAAAATTTGTTGAGATAATTTAATTTGGAGATTACTAAGCTGTTTATAATTTAATTTGCAATCTAATCATCTTTAGATTGTAAATTATAAATATTTTGTGAATTATTTAGGAATATTATGCTATGTTTTAAAAATTCAAGTTAAATTGGGTGATTAATTTTTGAATTGTAAAAATTTAAAAATAAAGGCTTTTTTCAATTTTTATTTCTCATTAACTATTTTTAAATCTTGCCATTTAGAATGAGGACAGTTCAAAAGTTGCTCTTTTTCATAATTAAAATCTTAATTTGTAAAATTTTCTAAGTTATGCATTGAGGTAACTTGGTGTTAAATATCTTATGTTTAGGCCAAAAAAAAAATTATCCTGTTTTGTGTCTGATTTTAAATCTTTCCTTCATTTATTGTACATAAATACTCAAGCATTTGGTTTAAAGCTATTCAGGAATGTTTTTTTTTTTTTTTCTATCCTTGCACGCTATTTATTAGCATTAATCAAAGCAGTCTGCATCAGTCATTCTTTTTAAATGTCACCTGGTACTGATGGATACGATACCTGACTCCAAGTCAATGAAATTCTACACTGTTATAAATAAAATTTAAAAAGAAATTTTAATGTTGTACACTGATTATGTATTTTTAAAACTATTTGCCTGTGCTTTCAAGTTTTCTAATTATAGTAGATTTCTTTTGATCATGGGAATTCTTAAGTTTGGCGTGAAACAATTTATTTTTGAAATCCTGCTACATTTTGTTTGTTTCTACTTAAAGTGCATAACTTTATCTTTTTATTGCTTATGAGTTAATGAATGATTCCATTGTCTGTATCAATTTTTTTTTAATGTTTTCATATTGTATTAAATATAGGATCCTTTAAATTAAACTGTACCTATGTCCTTGTGGAATATTGTGTACCTTAATTTACAAAATTAAAATTATTTTCTTTTCATTTGTTTAAACTATTAATGACATTGAAGTTCTTGTGTTTTAAAAAAAAAACTGTCCCATTCTACCTTAAGCATAATATTAGCTGTTTCTTTTCAAAGATTTTTATTCATGTAAATTTACTATATTTTTTATTTAAATTTTGCTGCTGAATTTTGGAGCTGTAAAATCTTGTATCTCTAACATACCTGTTTCAACAAAATATTACAATTTTAGAATTAAATAAACTACAAAGAAATATTGCAGTACATTTCAAATTATAATTCATTAAAAAAATCCATTTACTGCTCTTCCACTTTGGTATAACCCATTAAAAATTTTCATCTAAATTAAATGTGTGCATTGATTATGAAAAAAATTATTTCATTCATTTTTAGTTACATTTTTTTTTTCGTTGTCACTCAAGATATAGATAATTTTCAAGCTGAATCTGCTGATTTACTTGCAAATGTACATTACAGATTTTTTTTTTATGTGAAAATACAGATTTCAGCTTCTGTATAGGTCTGTTATTTGCTTTTGATGTGAGAGTACAAATTATATTTTGTTGTTTTGTTACACAGTTTTATTTCAACTTTTAACAGTATTACATTTTGCATACATGATGTCAATACCTGAAATTGTATACTAAATCTTATTAAAAATTACTTCTTCTTTCTTGCAAATATAAATATTTTTAATTTAAATTGTATTTCAGCATTGTCCATTTTTCAGAATAGTATTGCTTCTTTAGGTGGTGTTTGTAATTACCAAAGTTAATGTTTCCTGTTATTATTAAAATATAATTTATTGTTTTTAAGAACTAGCTCCACTTTTTTTTTATTTATTTTCATTCAAATTATATTACTAAACTTATAGTTGAGCTGTTCATTTTCAAAACCAGCATGATCTTTTTTTTTTTTTTTTTTTGCTTCTTTTTTTTAAAGTTTTTTTAAAAGGATGTTATACTTTGAAAGAAGCCTTTCATAGTTGCATTAGTAATTTAAGTATTGAATCAAATGAGTTGATATAACCCAAGAATTAACTATAAAGTCTCTAATGCTGACTTTTTTTTTAAATTATGACAAGATTCTCTCTATAATAGCAGCTAAACCTATTGTAATTTTTTTTTTTTCTTTTTTACAATTTGAAATTTTGAAGAAGAAAAAAAATTAGCATTTCATAGTTGACTCTTAGTTTTTATAGACTTAATTTATTCTATGCTTAAATTACTTATGTTGTAGCCATGAATGGTTTCTACTGCACTAATCAATTTTTGTGATTGCTTTTTATTTCCATTGCCTTAACCCAAATTAAAAAATAATTACTTTTTTGTCATTGGATCAATTTTAGATAATCTTATAATGGTTCAAAAGGAAAATTAATAAGTTATAATTTTTCTTATTACTTAATTGAATGTTCCCAAATATAGTTTTTACAATATAAAACAGGCATAACGTGTGTTGTCTTTATGGAATAAATACATAGCTGCCAACTCTATTGGATTTACCACTAGACTACTGGATTTTGCCAGTTTCTACTGGCTTAATAAAAATTCTCCTGGTTTTTCATATTTTAGAAAATTCCCTAAAACTGAGTAAATTTCTTAAAAAAATCCTTATTGAAATAAAAATTTTACACAATTTATTGCTTGCTTGATTATTTCAATAAATATTACAAATGAATAATGAAGCTAGCCTCATTTATCATCAGTTTAAAGCTTTTTTAATTTTTTTGGTTCTAAAATTTTTTGTTTATTTTTATTCAGAATTCTCTTAAACTAATTTTAAAAAAATCTTTCAACTATCAATAATAAATTACTTTTTATTAGTATTAGAAATTAACATAATTAAAAATAGTTAAAATTTAATGTCGATCATAAATGGAAATTGCACACCATTTATATTGTTTATTGTAATAAAATTTTTGCATTTTGATTGCAAATAAAATTCCTAAAATTTTCAATCTGTAAAATATTTATTATGTTATGCATCAGTACTCAGGAAATTTATATTTCTCAAAAATCTACTTGATTTTTTCCTGTTCATGTTAACAACTATGGGGGTAGTATTTTTTTTTTTTTTGTGCGTTGCAAATTAGCTGTAAAAATATCAAAATTTTTTTTTAAAAAAACTTGATACTGTTCTCCCTAACTGATACTGAAGCATCATTATTGCCAAGGCTGCAAACTTTCTATGTTTTCTGTCTCCATTGTCACAGAACGTTACGGAGTTCTTGCAGAAAGATTATTCTTTTGGGAAATAAAAAAATGTAAGTGTTTTTTTTTCTACTGAAATTTTCAAAATATTTTATCTTTTTTTTTTTTTTCAGAATTATATTTAAAAGATGCCTTTTTCGTACATCGGAGTGGGAAAAAATGCTAGAGATTTTTCTATTCTCATTTGAGAATAATGAAGTAAAAATATTCTTTTCTGTAGAAATGTTTGTTTTAATTTTTTATGCAGTTATTACTCTTAATTTCCACATATTATTTAGTTTTTACATAATATGTGGTTTAATAGTTCATTTATAGTTTTTAAAATCCGATATTTTTTTAATACAATATTATTTATTACAACAACTGAATCTTGAAATAAAAGCACACATTTAGTAACCCTTTTTTTAGAGAGTCCGATTTGCGTGATATCGTCGTCAATCCTTTTTTTTTTGGTAGTTACTACTACGGATTTCGCGATTTTTCTAGTATTTTTAAATGTGATGAGGATTTACGAAATGCAAAAAAGGAAATAATTAGTGCATTTTCCCCCTAAAAAAATTCGAGAATATGGCCCATAATATTAGAATTAAAAAATATTTATTTATTTGATCCGAAAAGTTTTTTTTTTTTAAATTTCACTTGTCTGTTTATTTAATTTAGTAACAGGTATATTTCTTATTTTTAAAAGCATCTTGCAGAAATATATTAGTATCAGACAGGTATGTCGTAGAAAGCCCGAAAAAATTCTGCCAAAAGGTTTTCTGGTATAATTCGTCGGGGCTGACAGTTCATCAGAGAAAAATTCATTGTATCACTTCTTTTGATGGAATACATTCGTTTACGACAGAGGTCGCCAAAGTGGTCTATATTGACCCCCAGGGGTCTATTTAACAAAGGCGGGGGTCACTCTGAGCTAGGGGGTCGATTGGGGGTCTATGAAAAAACAGTTCATAACACGCAAATAACACATAATTAAGTAGGTAAAATTTGTGAATTTTTTTATAACTGACTTAATATCAGTTTCTTTATAGAACATAAATTAATAAACGTATATTTATTAGGGTGAAACAAGTAATTACGTACCAGCGCGCAGTGGCACGAACTCTGCACTTCTGGTTTATAAGTCATATGCATATGTGTCATAAAACTGACCAATTTTGAACCCAATATAGCGAATCTTGCACCCATCTCATTGATTAAGAAGCAATAAATCTGTAGTTACTTTACTTATTATTTCTACTTATTCATAATTACTTATTATTTAATAAATATTAAGGTATTTAAATTTCAAAATTAATATATTTTTCATAAAACTACTGTTACACAATGTACTATTACTTTAATAAATGTTTAAAATCATAAAATAAATGTTCAAACACAGTATCTAATAGAGTTTTATGACAGAACAGTTTATTAACAGAAAACTACTTTTATGGGGGTCGATGGAGATTTCGAAAAATTATATAGGGGTCGATGATCAAAAAAGTTTGGCAACCCATGGTTTACGATGACAAAACTCTTGCTTTATCTACAAAAGTAAGCTAACTAAATGTTTCAGTGGCCATTCAAAAACTATGAAAGCTCTTAAAGATTAGAAGGTTTTGTTTATTGTACATTAAAGTGCTCGACTTTTCGAGCAGGTCTTCGGACTACCAAAGCAGGGAAGTCATCCCCTCTGCAGAGGACCAAAATTATTATGATATGTCTGCGGATCTTCCTTAGGGATAATTCCTAGACCATCGCCAATAGCCCATTATGCAGTTCTTAGTGCGACGTAAATGGATTTCTATTACAACTCCTGTTTATAATAGCTAATTATTTTTTGCAATAATTTTTCCGACGGTCTGAGAAACATCCCTGAGGATGACCCGAGGGCATGCAATTTTGATCCTCTACGGAAGGAATGGCACCCCTGCTTCGGCAGCGAAGTCGAGCACTTTACGATAGAGCAGTTTAACGAGGACCGATACCGCTCCCCCTCGGTCTCTATGCAGGCTGATCAAAGTGGTCACCCACTCGCTCACTGACCGTAGCGAGTGATGCTGGACTTCGACTGGGAATCGTGTCTTTGCGTAACATTAACTTTTTACGGTCGTTAATCAAACCCCCTATTCTTCACCATTATTCAAGCCTGCTGTCATTTGTTCAGCATGTAACTGTTCTATTAAGATACTTGGGACTCCAAAATAAATTGAATTAAGAGAAACGAACACAGCGTTTATTTCTTACGGACAGCATATCAGAGAATAAAAATATAAGAAATTATTGGCCTCAGCGCCATCTATGGATATTAATTTAAATCGTAGCCATTATTTAACAATCTGGTTTTTGAACTGTTTACCTGTGGAATGGTTTTCTAACTTACGTTACGTTTTTAGTACAGTAGGGAACCGATTATCCGGAACGATCGGGACCATCGCTATTCCGGATAACTGATTTTTCCGGTTTTCTGAATCACTACAAAAAGCAGTTTTTTTTATTGTTAAATCCAACTAAAAAAAAAAAAAAATTATGGAAATAATCTTAAAAAGAGGAAAAAACAATGAAGTAATACACTAATGATTATTTCCAAAGTGATGGTAAGGTAAACATCCTTCAAAAAAGAAAGAAAAATCCTAAAATCTTATGAGGAAAAAAAATATCTTTTAAAAAAAATGGCGGGAAAATTTCTCGAATTTCGTTCCGGTTTTTTGGTTTTCCGGTTTTCTGATTTCCGGATAACGGGTTCTGTACTGTATATGTTTTTAGAAACTTTGACGCCCATCCAATGACTTGATATTACAGCTCTCTAGCAAACCGAAAAATTATAAAAAAAATCATTAAAGTGTCCGTTAAATGACCCCCACAAAAGCAGTACATAATATTAATTATACTGCAGAGGATCACAATGCTTATGACCGAAGTAGACAATGGTTCACATTAAGTGTATGCCAAAAAGAATATTGTAAACCCGACTCATGCCATGTTTGCATCATTATCGATTATAGCGACACCTGTGCTAACAAAATAAAAAAGTATAGTTTTTTAGTACAGGTATATTTTTTTAGAAATCTATCTTCTATATTAATCTCTATCTATTGTTTATTTGGACTATGGGCATTCATTCCTCACCACTGCTTTATAATTATTTTTAATAGCTTGTTTTGAGGTGATTATTTGGTCGACACTTTAATATTTTTTTAATTTTTTGGTGCAATTGAATACTTTGTTACTGATACCAAGTCAAAGCCTAAGTGTCAACATTTTGAAATACATATATATATGCTAGGAAATATGTATAACATATTTTTTAAAAAAATATTACTGGTAGGCGTCACTGGAATCGATAATAATGCAAATATGATAATGGGTGGTTTAAAAAATGCTATGCCACCTACATTTAATGTATACTACTTCGGTGCATTGCTCTTCTTTGTTTTCTCATTTATTATTAATAGCTGCCTTTGAAATGGTCATTTGGCTAACACTTTAATATTTTATAATTATTTGGTTCAAATGAGAGCTTTGATGCTGATACGAAATCAAAGGAATTTTATACTGTTTCTGCAACAGATGTAGCATGTAATAAATTTCAACAAGTTTTGTATAATTTTTTGTTTTTTATGTCATGCCATATAATTAGCACAGCTGTCGCTATAATCTATAATAATGCAGATATTGATATAAGTTGGAGTAAAAAATTCTGTGTTGCCTACATTTAACTACCAGTTGCTTGGTTTCCGACATATAACAAGCTTTTCATGATATTTTTCCGCGAATTTTTAATGGAACCATACCTTCTACATCTAATTTGTAACTGTGTCACATTGTTGGACCCTTTTTTTTTTTGTCTAAATGAATTCCCTTTCGTATGGTATTGTATTACTTAATAATCTAATCCCTGATTGAGTTACTGAAAACTGGATCAATTAACTGGAAACTGAATCAATATTAAATTATCAAATATTGCCTAAATCACAATAAATTATATGTTCATAACCTTTATCCTATGGTTAACACATATCGTTATTTCTGCAAGAACACATAGTTTCAAAAAGAATGTGCTTATGTTAAAATTAAGTAAAATACACTTTTTAAAAACAAGAATTATGCATTTATTTACAAGTTTTAATGTTTCGAAATGAAACATCTATAACAACAATTCCAGTTCGGAATAACAAATAATATAGGAACATTTTATTTGATGTTTATAAATTTTATACTGTTTTTACAACAATCAATTTATATGATTTTACGAATATATATTATAGCAATAGTAATATATAAAGCATGATAGCAATAATAATCTGTACAAAAAAAATCAAGAAATGGATTTAAATTTTTTAGGTCTGCAGGCATTTAAATAAATACTGAAAAAATTTTCATTTAAAAAAGATTATTTCTTTCAAAAATTAGATATAATAAAGTAAAACGAAATTATTACATAGCATTTTAGTTTTATTTTTTCAAACAATTTTGTATTTTAATAAATACTTTTTTAAGAAATTTGTATTTTTATTTTAAATAAGAAGTTCAAACAATTTGAATATTTATGTTTTTTAAAAAAATGCACTTTTAATATTTCAAATAAAACAAAGAATTGGAATAGCAACAAGTTAGGGATTTAAATAAAATTGTTATAATTTCTTATTTACAGTATTTTTTTAAAAAATTTTATCCTAGTAAAGGTGGCCTAAATAATTGGATTATGCAACATCATTACATTCAACAACATTATTGCAAGATATCACTTTATTTTGAAAAATATTAAATTAAATATCAATTAAATCAAAATAAATTATATATTTATAGCTTTTATTCTACGTTTAACACATTTCTTCAAGCACCCACATAGTTTCAAAGAGAATGTGCTCATGTTAAGTAAAATACATTTTTTAAAAGCAAGAATTATGCATTTATTTACAAGTTTCAATGTTTCGAAATGAAACATCCATAACAACAATTCCAGTTCTGAATAACAAATATAGGAACAATTTATTTGATGTTTATAAATTATATACTGTTTCTGAAACAATCAATTTATATGATTTTATCATTATAGCAATAACAATCTGCACAAAAATGAAGAAATGATATTAAATTTTTCAGGTCTGCAGGCAATTAAATAAATACTGAAAAAATTTTGATTTTAAAGAAATTAATTCTTTCAAAACTTAGATATAATAAAATAAAACGAAATCATTAATTGTATTTTAGTTTTGTTTTTTCAAACAATTTTGTATTGTAATGATTATTTTTTTAAGAAATTTGTATTATTAATTTAATTAAAAATTCGACCATGTTAAATATTCATATATTTAAAAAAATACACGTTAAATACTTAATATGAAATAAAAAATTGGAATTACACGAGAAAACATTTAGAGAGATTTAAATTGAAATAATTATAATTTTTTATCTACAATATTTTAAAAAATTTACTATACTGAAAGTAACTTAAATAAATGGATTATGCAACATTTAAGTCATAACATCCAGCATATATTGCTGACAACAGATGAGATAAATTTATTTTTAACAAAATATTAAAGGGGGTAAATAATTTAAGTTTTGGTTATGTATTGGAAATACTTTAAATAATTAAAAAATCTTGTGGCAGGAAGTTGTTCATTCTCAATTTATTAAATAATCAAACTGTCTTCTAAATTAAACTTAACTAATCTTTCTAAATTAAACTTAATCGCATATAGGATAATTGAATAATCCTCTTATAAGAATAAAATTTAATGGAACAAAGCCATTTTGTATGAAACTGATGTTAAACTTCCCCGTTTAAACGATATTTGTTGTATTTTGTCCCCGCGCATAAAAAAAGTACTGAAAATAATTTTTTTTAATTTATGACCAGCTAAAATGGAATTTCGTTTTTAAGTTAAGATAAGGAAGCAATGAGTGATCATTTCAATAGAAGCTCCCTGTTCATCTAAAGAGTCGTTAGAGGGTAAAATTGAAAAATTAATCAAATCTCGCTGCTTGTTATACGTCGAAGTATCCTACTTATTTAACTCGCACATCATTTAGAAATGTAAAAAAAGAGGTGCAGAATATTTTGTGGTCAAGACTTGTGGTCTCCTCGTCGAGCTTTGAAACACACTAGTACAGGGATGGCGAACCAATGGCACGCGTGCCATTTATGGCACCCGACGCAATATTTTGGGCACGCCACCGATCACATTTGTTATTACACTACGAATTGTTATTACACAAATGTTATTACACTATGAAGCATATGTAACAATTAAATTAAAATTCACAAAAAACACACAAAATAATAAACAACTATTAATAGAAAAATCAACAATTAACGCTAAAAAAAACAATTGATTACCATAAAAAACAAGCTAACAATAAATATCTAGCAAAGGAAAATTAACAGTCCTACTTAAACTAACATCTTACTACTTAATCTAAGTTATTTGTCATCTAATCCATAACAACAGAAATCACACTGATGTTACTTTAAGTTGAATTACACGTATAACTGAGACATTGTAAAATATATTTATTTTCACTGTAAATAAAGAGTTTTGAGTTGATAGTATTTAGTATTATTATTTTCCCAATAATCACGAAGTCAAAATTATTTGACGGCACGTCTATGACCTCATTAAATAATTTTTTAGAAAAAATGGCACGTTGGTGTATAAAGGTTCGCCACCCCTGCACTAGTATATGTACATTGTGTCCTTCTCTTAAGTGGAATAATCATTGCTTAATCCAGTGAATAATGGTTCCAAGTTATGCGCGAAAAGGAATAATTTGAATTAATCGAAGAAATAAGCAATGAATTTTGGAAACAAAAAATCTCTTGACACTTAAAAAAAAGGGGGGGGGGGAGAAAGCCTCTAACAGCTCTATAGTTTCTAATAAAATTATTTTCTGTATAACTTTTAGTAAATTGCTTTTTTTTAGGCTTACTATCACTCCTTGGATTCAGAAATTTTAAAGAATCAGATCCCCCCAACCCCACAATTAATTTTTTCATAAAAAAAAATTTGTTTTTTAATATTTAAAAAAAAAAAAATTGTTTTCTTCAAGCTAGTCTTCTCATTTATTTTTTTTCATAATGAACAATTGAACAATACATAAATAATTCGAGTATTCAAAATCTTTAGATAAGAAATGTAATGCGTTTTCTTAGAAACTTTGGCAAATACACTCTTTGTTTAAACCAATTGAAGCACGCTTCAATATTATTAATGCTTACAGTCAAACTATGACGAATTTCGTTTTAATCTTTTGGATTATGATTCTTAAAACAGTAAAGAACATAATTAGATGGAAAAAAATCTATTTTTCCGACTAACCTAGGTGTATATGAGGTATTCCGACCTTGAATAATTTTTATACTTATTTTTTTTTTCAATTTTGGGTAAGGGAGGGCTCATGACCACTATGACCCCTCTGCTGGATTCGCCACTGGTTCCTTGCAGCGCATGTGACGCTTCGTGGTAATTAGAAAGTATCGAAACATCAAGAAAATATGCTGTAGTACATACAAATCTACTCAATATTTCCCACCATATGACCCTGCCAATCACCCAAATCATAGCGACTCGATACACCAAACAGAACACTGCTGGCCAACCTTCAAAAAGAAGAGAATACTTAAAAGAATCCTGAATAAGAAACTAATCCTTGTTCGGGAACTGAGGCGGATAGACACAGACAGAGACGGGTGGGACATTTTCCGACCCAAAAGTCAATAACAATTGACACGGCACCAGAATTTCCACATTCCAGTTTCTCGCGACAAATTAGACGACGTTTGTGGGTAAATACCTTATTGCAATATAAAAACATAAAAAAAAAAAAGACTTCATGACGGCCGTAAATAAAATTCTGCCTCTAAAAAAAAAAAATAATGAATATAAAAAAAAAAGAAAGCAAGTATACAGTGAATACAGCAAAATGGAGATTAACCATGAATTTTGATGGTCAATTACAGTGTTGCAAACGATCAGGAGTACGATAGACTTGTTCGTGTAGCACCAGTTAGGATAGAGCCGAGGTCTCTAACATCTGCAGTCGGATGCTCTAAACACCTTAGAAAAAAATCTGTAAACACTTTATTATGGTGTTTAGGACATACGGTTACAAACCAAAAATTCCCAGATTTTATCTCAACCAGCCTCTTACGAATATCTATCTTGTACTCCTCCACAAACCAATTACCTGAAATTTAGAGGGAAAAAATCTTCTAAAAACAAAATAATTTTTTCAAAGACGGTCAGAAAAATAGAGATTCACTCGTGTGTTTGATCCTAACATATGCATATACGTAAAATAACCTAACACGTGTATGCCTAAACAGGCATACGACAAACTCACAACAGGTGAACTCACAATGAATAAGTCATATTTAACTTACGCTTGACATGGCTGTTTTACAACAGTAGGAATAAAGTACTTAATGGAAAAATTCTTTATGTCACAGGCATTCAAAAAAGATTTTTTTTTCTGAGCGCTTAACATTTTACAGAGCAATTTGCAAAAAAAATTCCAAATATTTAAAAAAGAAAAAAAAAAAAAAAAAAAAAAAAAAAAATTGAGCTAAGAAATCACGTTATTTCAAAAGTTTTATCATTAGAAAAATAAAGTAAAATTATAATTTTTAACGTTCTTAATTATAGTTGTTAACATTTAACATTTTTTCAGACACTTGTGACATAAATATGCACTTTTAGATAGTAATAGGTTAAAAGAATATAAGCTTTTATGCATTTTCATCTGAACAGTTTATAATTTGCAGCGTGCATCATTAATAACTTCCGGCATTTCTTTGATTCGACTTGGATAGTTTTTTTAAGAGTTAACATTAATCTACAGACTAAATGTGCTCAATTTCTGTCTGAGCTGAAGTAAAGAGAGATTAACTTTAGAAAAGAAAATTATGAAAATAAAGAAAAATTAATAATGCGTTTTATTTACTGCGCATAAGTTGCATGTGCATCGAACCCATAAAAAAGGTTTAAAAAAACATGGAAAATAAATATTTTTAAATCCCATGATTCGTCTACCACTGAGAAAATTTCACGTCAACATAGTGGTTGGTGCAAACCGGATGCGGAATTCGTATCAACCAGCCGCCACAGGGATTTGAACCCTAATTGGAACACTCTCGACCCTGGGTCATCGTGGCTCTTTTAAAATATTAAAACTATTTTTAAAAAAATTTAAATGCCAAAAAAGGAAATAAGGAAAAGATATAATCTCGTCGTCAGCTCACACGATTATAACAGATAAATAGAGTGCTTTCTAATATAATATTAAAGGAATTGGAGCGACCTATGCAGTTACTACAGAAGGGGTTTGTAAATTTATATTTTCTGTTCATGACAATGATAAGCTTCTCGCTTGCTTTTTGTCTTCTGAAAGAAAAAAAAATGTATGCTCAATTTCGAGTTGACACGTTTATAACGTATTAAAGTACTTTTATAAAGATGTAATGAATTCTGTTACCTTATGCAGATTTTTTCTAACCAAGAAGTCTCGGGAAGAAAACGACGTGGAGGTGTCATACATCTGATGGGTCTCTGAAAAACATAATATAAGCACTTAATAAAGTCATAAAATGTTTTAAAAAGCCTTGTTCTGCCTGAAAGCTATAAAGTATTAAGTTTATAAATAGTTCTTACACTGATTGACATTATTTTTTAGATCTTTATTTCATAACCGTCGTTGAACAGCTGACCTAATTTTGATACTCTTTGTACCTTTAACTCTTTAGCCTTGCAATTTTGAGTCCAATCCGGAAGACATCCTGGATCCTTCGTGAAGGCGAGTTTCTCACAATACTTGATCCAGGTCATACAATGCTAAGTGGAACAACCCACGCTTGCATTACATGAAGATGAAAATCACGAAAATCTCCCACCGATAGCCTGACGCCAAAGAAATTCTAACCCATGATCCGTCTACCACTAGGGATAACTGATTAGAGATATTAATTAACAATGGCGTGAAAAACATGATGCACTTTCGGTTAATTTGTTTTAAGTAATTAACCCGTATCGGCCTACCGTCAGCCTTTGAAGCGTTTTATCTTTCAGAATGTTGTTCACTTAAATTGATAAACTAAGGAGAAAATTCAAAGTAGTATTTTACGACTTGTGCTTAGGTGACTTTAGGACCGGGTTTCTTAACCTGTGGTTCATGGACTCCTAAGAGGTCCATGAGTCATATTTCGGGGGTTCGCTGACTACTCCTAATTTTTAAAATGTTTGGCAGCCTACCCATTGCTTGTAAAGCGAGCTATGGCAGCTATAATTCCATTTGCTACAGTGAATCTTTGCGAAGCGGGATTTTCCACACTTGTGACAATAAAATCACAATATCGAAATCGATTGAATGTTGAACATGATATGCGAGTTGCTTTGTCGAATACCATCCTCCAATCCAATTTATTAATTAAGGAAAAGCAGCAGCAACCTTCACATTAAAAATTTTGTATACTATTCAAATAATAAAATTACATGTTTTCTGAAATTACATGTTTTCTGTGACTTCTTAATTATACCAAAAAGGTTAAGAAACACTGCTTTAGGAGAATGCTTTGGTGGAACTAAAATCTCAAAAATCTCCAATGCTTAGCCATATGGCAAGGATCAGTCCCATGATCACTCCACCACTGATATTTGACACGAGCACTAAAGTCGGTGTGACCCGGGTGCGGAATTCGCATCGAACAGCCATCGGTGGAATCGGAACCCTCATTGGGATGCGAGCTGTTGTTATTCTTGTTAATTTTTAATCTCATTTCTATAAAAACACATTAGAAACTTAAAATTAATTTATATTTACGACTACTAGGAATCATTTAACTAATATGTTGGATAGATTTTAAAAGGGCATTTATTCATAAATGTTTATGTTCTAGTAAAATAAAATCATTAAAGAAAATGATTAATTTTCAGTTCAAGTGTGATAAATCACATTATAGGTGGGTCAAATGTATACTTAATGAAAAATGGACACAAATTTCAGTGGTAGAAAATTAGTGTGAAACTTTTTCCTGCTTATGGCCAGACAGTAAGCAAACGATGTAAAAAGTACCAAAGGAAATCATTTATGTACTGGCTGAGTCTCAGAGCTATGTAGACATAGTATACAGTAGTAGTATACAGTAGTAGTAGTAGTATAGCAGACATGAAAATGCTCTCATGTAAACTAATCAGTTCCGCGAGGTGCTCTCTTATTACCGTCCTTAAAGATATGAATTGTATTACAATTATCCCCATGACACTTGTCCACTTTACATTAGGGCAAATAGTGCATTAAAGAAACTTACTTCTCTCACGGCTTCCAGACGTATGATGATCGGCGATCTCCTCCTGCAACTAAGAAATTTTTTTTCTTATTTTGGAATTCGTAAATTTATACACTGTTGTAGGAAATATGATACACTGTAAAAAAACTGTTGTAATATCTCTCCGAATATGATCTTTAATAACCCAAAACAAATTATGTGAAGGAGCATTTTATTTCAGGTAAATATCAAATCAAGCATTCATATACAATTGAAACGGTGTAATTTATATCCAAACGCTTTAAATGGAATAAGCTGACATTAAACTCCTGCACTATTACACCATACGAGAATTATTTTCATTTCCGAAAACACCAATATTGGCACTTTTTTAAACGTCGTCAGTTGTTTGTTAATCTAGAATAAGATGACGGAACTTTTGTAGATGTTTTCTCCGCTGCAATTCATTACATAAAAACAAAAGTTTGCCGTTAAAATATGTGTGTATGTATTTAGTTGGATAATAAGGATAATAATATTTCGATTATTAAATATTTGTGAACTTAATGATTTTATAATGCATACTTTCTATCTGTTAAGTTATATTCTTTTAATATTTATAATTCTTTTTAATATTTTCACCGAGATACAATGCATGTTAGATTTACGTACTTATTTTATTTTCAGAATTAGTGTAGGCAGGGTTAATGATTTTCAGTTTATATTTTATAGTAAAAATAACTTCACTGATTTTCATGTGTATCTTAACTTACTGTTGGTGTTTCTAATTATATATAAATGTTTACACTTTTATACAATTTTGAAAACATCTTATCAACTTTATACCATTTTAATTCCAGCTTTCTGCATGTACTTATACTTTTTGTCTGATTTTATGCATTCCTTTTATCTGATTCCATTCATCTACTTATAATGTTTTATCTGTTCAGGACAAGTGAAGCTTAGCATGCACTTTGCCTTTTGAACTGTTTTACGGTATTGTTCGGCGCAGCATGTTCTTTTACAGATTCTGTGCCACTAAACCTTACATTCAATTTAATTCAAATCTTGCTACATCAAAAACAATCCCAGAAGCTACTTAGCTCCAAATTGGGTAAAACAGGCGTTTCACTACCCTTTGTTCTACTCTAATTTAATCTAAAATAATCATCACCTTTTTTATGTGTTGAGATACACTAAAGGTTTTTACTGTGTATGAATTGAAACAATAGATGTCAACATCAAAATCACTAAAAATGTGAACATAATTACATAATTGAGAAAGCATTTTTTTAACATGGTCTAAATATTGAAAAATAAATAAATAAATGAAGGTCAGAATGTTGAATGGAGAAAAAGTCATTAGTATCGTACAAATGCATTGGCTATTTTATCTAAATGCTTAATTTATAAAATACGTATATAAGTATTAATCTAGCAAATTACATTAAGTTTATAGATAAACAAAACGAAAGAAAAGAACATTAACAGGGTGCGTAGCCAAATCTTTGAATCAAAAATAAGCACTTTTTAAAAACTTTTCAAACACTTTACAAAAGTTTTCAAGCATTCAAAAAACTCATATTCAATCAATGATATTATTGAAAAACAAAAACTTTTTATCAACAGTTTTAGCGTTAAAAAAAAAAGAAAGAAACGGGCGTAAATCGAAACAATCAGTACTTTCCCACATCACCGAGTGAATTCAACTTGACCCTGAACTCAGAACAAAAGTACCCTTACCCCCTACGTCAAAAAAGTGTTAGAAGTAAAATAAAATAAACAAGAACAAAATTAAAATAAATTAAAAAGAAAAACATTTCATATGGATCTGATATTCTCTATCCGAATTAGAGCACTCGGGTTTCGGTTTCAAATGTGCGCGCATGCGCAAGTCATAACGTGGGTACGACATGAAGTCCGCGTGAATGATTACGTAGCAAACTCCCCATTTTTCGTGAAATGCATGGGATCCACCAGATGTCACTGAAAGGGGAAAAAAAATTCGAAAAAAAGGCACTTTTTAAAAACGCCAGCTGAAAAAAGCACCTTTAAAAGCTTTTAAAAACGAAATCCCCAAAAAAGCTCCTTTAAGTACTTTTTACAAACGCTACGCACCCTGATTAATACTCACACTACGGACACCTCTTCATCTTCATCAATTTGCAACTGAGTGAACATTGATTAACATATTGAGGTTATTTATCTACACTAGTGGACAAATTTAAGAGATGGAAAGCATTTTCGCGCATTCATTCGCACATGCAAGATACCCGCACACCGCTCCATGTGTTTGACAATGGTTCCGTGAATGCCTAGAGATACAGACAGGAGGTCCTAGAGCCCTATGTGCGTCTTTTCAGGCGCGCTGTTGGCCCTGAGTTCATTTTTATGGACGACAATGAGCGACCACATAGGGCTCTCATGGTTGATGAGTATCTGGAAAGCGAGGATATTCAACGAATGGATTGGCCAGCCGAATCCCCTGACCTGATTCCTATTGAACATGCTTGGGACGCTCTTGGGAGAGCTATTGCGATGCGCCAACCTCCCCCCAGAACCATTCTGGAGTTAAAAATTGTTTTGGTGGAAGAATGGGAGGGTCTTCCACAAGTCCTCCTTAACTCCCTTATTAGCAGCATGCATACTCGTTGTGCATGCTGTCTGTCTGTCAGGGGTGACCATACACCATACTAGAGGCAACACACACTATACAAGCCTCACTTTTATTGTCATCTTTTATCCTTAAGTTCAGACTACATTGGATTTATTGGCAATAGGTCTTACCAGTGAATGGCACTTTCATTTTTGTTTTGCATACTTTATTATCATGGAATAAGCTATATCCATACCAAATTTCATTTATTTATATTCAGTATTTTTTTAATATATTTGGGAAAATGTCTTCCATCTCTTAATTTTGTCCACTAGTGGAATTAGCCGAAATTAGCATGTAAAATTATAGGATTATAGTTAAATAACAGAAAAAAGTTTGCTTTAGTTTGATTTTTGATTTTTTTTTATCGAAAGCGAAGAAACATTCTGGTGACAGGACTAGTCATACCAGATCACTTATTGGCAATTAGAAAATGCAAAATCATTGCCAAAATAGTAGCAAAAGTGGTGAATATTACTATGTAATTTTTAAAATTTAAGAAAAAACGAACTAAGAGTCAGAAAGGTTTTTAACACACATTGTCATTTTTCTTCTGAGAAACTCAGAAAAGTTCACTTAACTTTGTATTTATCTCGTAAACTTAAATATTATGATGTTCCTCCACATTATAATACATGAAATAACGTTGGTAGCAGAAAAGTGAAGCAGCACATTGAATTTATACAAACATTTTATTTGTTTTTTCATAATTAAAAATGACTATTTACTAGCAACCGTGGAACTTTTTTCTAAGAACATTTTTTCTTTCATACAAATGTTTTTACAGCAAACAATCCTACTTAGTTTCTAATAACTGTTGTTAAGAAAACTTTGATTTGTCTTCCACATCATGTTTAACTATTCAATGATAGACATGTTTATAATTCACTATCCGCCTACGGTCAATAAATTCACCACTTTGAGGTTCCACGTTGGTAACTGCTGTATTTGACAGCAACGTTTCACGGTTTAATAGTGAAAGAGCCAGAATCGGCTACTCTGCGCCAAACAGACATTATAATTGTAGGTGTGTATATATATAACGTTGATAAAATAACTTACTGGTTCAACTGGTTCATCAGGTTGTTCAGCATCAACAGGTTCATCAGCTTGTTGTCCAACTCCAGCATCAACAACATCACCCCTTGACAAATGGATAATTTGGGGAGGTCTGTAGGGTCTGTAACAAAGAGAAAAAAAATAAATTTAAAAATTTCAATTTTTCTTTCATATTATGGGATGCAAGATAGCTTAAAGAGTTAAATAGTAATAAAAATAAATAGAAGTGGTAGAGAGGGGAAAATGTGAGAAGTGGCATCAAACGGATATTTTATAGAGTTGCGAAACATGTAAAGCACATAAATATTAGTTAGCATTCATAGATAAATAGACGAAAGAAGAGAACACTTACGATGGTGGTCTTTGAGCTGTGTCCAAAGAAGCCTGCTGCAACAGAATGAGCATTCATTAACACATTTTCTTATAAAATGATATTTTCGTGTTAGAAATGTTCATTTTTCAATAGAAAAAAAAACATATTTCAGCTAAAAATATCTATCATAATACATTTCATGTAATAATCACATAATATATGGACCTCAATAACGATTAGTATAGAAAGACGTTGTTAAGCACAATATTTCGGCACTGATAACATTAGCTCAATGAAATTTTTAACCAAAGTTAAAATAATCTATTACATGACAGAACAGCATTAATTTTAAAGGTTAAAAAGGTTAAATTTTAAAGGTAAAGGTTATTTTAATTATTTATTTCTTACTGTAAAATATATTTTACTAAAAAAATGGCCTAAGCATTAAAGGTGTAAACAACTATGCAGTAAAAATAGATCAAAATTTCTAAACATCTGAAAACGAAGGTCTTCAATGCTCTTGGCGAAATTGTTGCAAAATCCTATGTATTGTGTTTTGGCAGAAGAAGGAGAAATTTAAACAATGCTATTTGAACAAATGAAGCTGATTCGAGGCTGTTTTAATACTTAGCTTAATTAGATCAAACACAAGATGATTAGATTAATAGTTTAGAATTTACAACCAAACATGAAAAAATTACATATTTTTAATTTGTACCTTTATGCGGATCTGACTTTACTATTTAGACCAGCGACGCACAGTTTTCTAAGAAATTTCTCGCGTTAAATCTAAGATCAATTGAGAGTCAATTGGACAAGTTGTTCAAAAGTTGAAAAGAATTTCATACACGAAACATACCATTTTGGTTAATTTTTTATTTACGCTTATAACATTGTATACGCATCTGATATCTACTAGTTATTGGAAAATAAGAAATTCGTTAACTGTGTTTTGTTAATTCATTTATTATTATTTTTTTACGCTGAACTGAAGGAAATTGAACCCCGTTAAATCTATAAGATAAATAACTTAAAAGTTATAACAGTTTTTTTTTAATACAAAACATTGCATTTTATCCAGTAGTTTTGCATATGGAAAATTTTTTAAAAACAAACAAACTTGTAGCTGATGAACTGTTAGCTCTTTTAACTCTTGTTTGGTATCATACGACTCGAAGAGCTACGTCAGAAATAACACGGCAATTGCTCAATAGCTCTCTTATACCCTTCCTTACTCTAACCAACTACAGTCAATTTTTTTTTTAAATATATATAATTGAGTACTAAATGATAAGAAATCTACTTATAGTGAGATAAGGGTTGTATCGATGAGTTCCACACTTAATAATGCTGAATTTGCCATTCTCACCTCCTTTGATTCTATGGGAAAGAAAAATTAGAAATTACGTTATTTAGTGCGAAAAAAAAGTATTTTTAAAAATTAGGAGTCAGATGTTCCGCATACAAAGGTATAAGTAAACATAAGGGGTTTTGATACGCGCGCGCGCACTCACACACATACATAGAATATAAATATACTTTTCCCTTCCTTTTCTTATGTTTCTCTCTGGCTACTTCATACGAATAAGAAATCTTAATATTAAGTCTTAAGAAATGTGGGTGCGAAGAATTGGATTCAAAATTGTTAAAAAACCGAACTTTAGTTGACGGTTTATTTTAAAAAAATAAATAAACAGTAACTCTTTTCAATGATAAAAATTGTAAAAAAAAAATTGGCATAATTACTTTAAAAATAAAGGAAATTGAATATGAAAATTACTAACTTTGTGAACGCAATTGATGAAGTTCGTTATCCGTATCTGCCTCATCTTCTTGATGTATAAAGAGGCCTGTTGGGGTTGATTCTGGTGTAGAAGATGGTTCAATATTAGAGGACGATTCCTCAGGATGGTTCTTCAAACCAAAGGATGCAGACTCCCTTGGAATGGAAACCTCGGAAGTTTGAATTCCAGTGCTGGTTTTCATGCTACAAGCCAAAAATCAACAAGCGATCAAATGATTGGTTATTATATTGAAATATATTTTATTTTAAAAGTGAAATGTTCCCCAAGCTTGCTTCCCTTATTTATTTTTTCTAGTTAAAGGTGGTCATTTTGTCATATTTTTACTAGGTAAGAATCAGTGCCGATGGAGGGCGTTTTCATGCTCCGGGTGATACTGAAAATGACGCCATGAAAACTAAATTACAATTTTGGAGAAAAAAAAATTTGACTTCCCTTTAAAAAAAAAGTAAAAACTTGCCGGTATAGAAAATTGTTTTTCTTATTCTACATCTAGTTTATTAACCCAAAATAATCATTTAGGGAACATAAGAACATGATAAATAACAATTAACGCATTCAAATTCTGAAGGGGAAAAAATCATTAGTTTAATTAAGACGACATCATCACAAACATTCCAGAATATTTACTACTGGCAAAGTATTTAACACGTATAATCTTATGATACACAAATACATAAACATTAAAATTAAAACAGTTTTATAGATTCTACAAAATTAATTATCTGTGTGGTTTTATTCTTGATTAAAATTATTGTATTTTGCATTCAATGCGTCATCATTTTGTTGAAAAATTTTTTTTAAAAAAAATGAAAAATTGTTGCCGCTGACTTCCGTGAAACAATTTGTGGGTTCATGTACAACTCATTAAATGATTGGACTAAAATGCCCTTCAAATACATAAACAAATTCACAGCTGCTGACTATTTAATACACCTTATATTGACTGATTCCTTACATTCGTCATTCTTACTTCATTCATCATAACAGTTCTCATTACGAAGCGAACTTACAATAAAATATTTGGGAAGAATACTATCAGAAATGTAACCTTCAAAGTAAATTAAGAATGATCTCGTAAAACTGTATTAACGAAAGAATGAACGGTCGTTACAGTAATAGGAAAATATCAATTGATTATACTGGGAGTTAAAGAGACGTTTACATAAATATTACTGCTAATTACGTGAAGAATTGCGTCTTACGTGATTCTTTCGCAAATTTGATTCTTTTGGTTTGGCGGATTTTCGCCTTTTTAAATGTTTGGAACCTCGCCGGAATCTGCTAACATTTGGATTCTTATTCACTCGATATCAAGCATTGATTTTCGTATTTACCCGATTTAAAATCTACGCGCTGCGATTCGTATTCACGTTATTTAAAAATCCAATATCACGATTTACATTTACGCGCTTTTAAAATCCACTATTGCGATTTGTATTCACGCAATTTAGTGATTATGCTAAGTGATTCGTATTTGGGTTATTTAAAACTTTAATATCGCGATTGATATTCACGTAATTATAAAATCCAATATCGTGATTCCGGTAAGAAGTAAGTTTCTCCTAGAATATCAGCGTTTTCCTCTTTTTCAAAATATATTTTGAGCTGCTTCAACATGGAATCGTTTGCATTGCATCTGAGGAAAATATAGAAAGCTCAGAATTATTTAAGACGGTCTTTTGGAGATAACAGGCAAATCTGGCATCCTTGAAACATACTTTCCTGGCCGAACATTTGTGATGCAATCTTTGTATTTTTAAACCGTGAAGAAGACCTTCATATCTTGGAATTCCTCTCTATGCTTTCTACATTTGAAATGAGGATAAGATGCTATTTTATAATGTGCACTTCAGGTTACTGATGCGGACGGCATATTTCCATGGATGTTCTTTTAAACCTTCAGGTCATTATGGTCTACAGAATGTAGTACGAGATTAAGGTAGGGGATTGTTCAAGACTACCGGAGGTAGGTGGGCGGGGGAGGGGGTCCGCAGGAAAATGCTGTCACTTATTCAAGATACAAATTGTTCTGCAGGACTTCGTTTGTTCTGCGACGTACGTCACAGCTTTAGGCACTTTCTGCTTCTGGGCTCCCGGCGAAGAGTAATTAAAAATAAAACTTCACACTATACTACATATTGTTTTGAATCATTTTCACGCTTCTTTATTTTGGTCATTTATTTAAATGTGTAATAAAAGGGATCAGCTCAGAAAAATTAGTTAAAATTGTTTGAATTGCGGATATAGTGAACTCTTGCGTCCATAGTGCACCGAAATGGTCCCTTGAGCTGGGTTCGACTGATTTTACATTATATATATATATATCGTTTCTTTCTTTTTTTTCTTAAGCGTATCTTACTTTCCAACATTTCAGAATATTTCTCACCTGCATTTGTTTGTCAGCAAAAGTCTTTCATAGGCATGGATTTTCGCCTGGAGCTCCATAACTTCTTTTTGATGGTCGATCTCCATTTTCTTCATCCGTTCTATCAGTGAAGCTTCCTAAAAAACAAACCCTTTTGAATAAAAACCTCTTTAATTTACAGAACAAAAATGGAAAGATGTCATGCCATAATTTGATTCCAAACCATAATAAACATATTAAAATATATTAAAATTCATTAAACAGAAAATAAAATGCATTTACCCTTTCATTGACTGTTCTTCTACTTTCCAAAATTGCGTAGCGGCTGCTACTTCTGCGAACAAAGCTCTGTAAAAGAAGAACATTTATTTGACTCAACTACCAGTTACAGAAAACATTTAATAAAATAAAAAATCTATTATGCTCAAATTTAAGTTGAAATTTAGCTCAATTAAAAGGAAAATTAATTTATTATTGGGTCTTTAAATTGAAGATGCAGTAAAGAGATAAATTGTTAAATTGTTTAATTTGTTGACAATAAAAAAACTCTTTTTTAAAAAGACTTTCCTAAAAAGTGTATTAGTTATAATGGTTAGAATAAAAAGTACTAGTAGTAATAGTAAAAAAGTAATAGTTTTTTTAACTTTTCATGTAAGAAGCTTAGTGCTGTGGGGTAGGCAGAGAGCCCAAAAGCGAGAATAAAATCTCGAAATTCGCATGCTCCGACAACACGCTGACGTAAAATATCCTCAGTGGTATACAGATCATGGGTTCGAGTCCCCTTGCCATCAGGCTAACCGTGGAAGGTTTTCATGATTTTCCTCTCCATATAACGCAAATGCGGATTAGCTTCATCAAAAAGTCCTTCACGAAGGCAAATTTCTCCTGTTTTCTGGATTGCGTTGAAAATTACAAGGCTATGGAGTTGAACATTAGTAGTCGTAAACCCAAGCAATTCTGTTCAATGTCGGTTATAAAATAAAATTGCTGCACATGAGCCTTGGTGGCTTAGAGGATATATTTTCAATGACTTCCTATGATGGAACTCTCTAAGCTTCCTGTAGAGAATTGGGTGTCTATATTTTGTAATAATAATCGTAGACAAAAATGATTCTCGGGCCAATATTAAAAGCCATTCTAGGACCAATATCAGAAAATCTAGACATCCCAATATTGGTCTCATAAGAGCCCCACGTTGATCCAATTTTGAATGCAAAATTGTTGTTAGAAATGTTGCATGTAAATAAGTATACAAAATAATACAATCTGCATTGTATTATGAAATCTTCAGTCGTATTTACTTGTAATTTTATTATTTGCAGTCATGTTACAAGTAATCATGATGACGTAAGAAATGAGTACTGCATAGATGCGTGCATACACGATTACAGTTGTAGTCAAAGTTTTGCGATCAATTAATATACTCTATTACATTTTTTCCAAGCTCTGTTAAAAGTTGTTCCTATTCATTAAGACTGCATCACAGCGTGTTAAAATACGATGATTAAATCAAAAGTTATTGTGTTCCAATTTTTTTTTATCTTGCGTACTGTATAGTAAATATATTTTTAAAGTTATTCAATAATTATGTTTAAAAGTAGTAGTGTTTCTAAATTACCTTGTAGTGATTATTTATGGATATTAAAACTGAATTTTTTATATATGGGTATTAAAAGCACAATTTTTTTTAAAGCTGCGTTATGGAATTAGATACGGCACCAAAACAGGGCCCATAGCCTAATATAGTGAAAGGGTTTATGAGCTGCGTCCGTTTTCGTAAAAACACATATTAAGCAGCTCCCATTTTTATATAGATGCCGTTCAAGCGGCGTCTCTTTTTCGTAAAGACGCATTTTAAGCGGCTCCCATTTTCGTAAAAAGCGCATATCAAGCTGCATAAACACGCATTTTGAGATTTGTTCGTTTTCATAATCATGCATTCAGAAATATGTCTATTTCTGCAAACACGCGATTTGAGCTATGTCCAGATTCAAGAACTTACCGACTATGTGCTTTGATTTCCTTCTATTAACAACGATTTTATATTTTTTATTTTGGCAACAAGTCCAGTAAACAAAGTTTTGGATCGATATCCAGTGACGACAATTTGTAAATGTTTTGGGGTTTACCCAGAATCCAAGTTTTATGATTAGTGTTCATGTTAAAGTATTATTGATAATTATTGAAAATTCCGTAATGTCATAATAGTGATTATTTCATAAATTCAAATAAATCTCTAAAAATTGTTTTTATATAATGAAATGGATTAAATGAACTTACATTTCCTGGCGATACAGCTCTCTTTCTGAGACGATGTTGAACTTATTCACAAGGTTTCTAAACATGAAAATAACAAATATGATAATTAGCACAATAACAATTGACACATGTTCTTAGTTCCTAGAATAGCTTAAGAAAAATTAACGCTTAGTACTTCCTACAAATTAAAAAGACTTAATCTTCCTCTAAAACTTCGAAATAGTTTTAATTTAGACGATGAACAAAAATGCTTTTTTCATGGTGAACTAAGTTATTAACTATCATGACATTGATACATTTAAAAAAAAAAAGAATTCAAGCTTATATTGTCAGCATTTTTTGGTCCCTGAGTATCAATGGATTCACGAACGCTGTTTTATGCTATAGCAATGCTTCATTTTTTTTCTTTTGGAATAAATGTATCAACCCAGAAAGCATGTAACGGCAACCGTGTCGGAATTTTCATTGTTACGAAAATGTTTGTACCAAAAACCTTTTTTTTTTTTCAAATAAAGCAAAAATATTTCAAACCTTTCATCATAAAAGGATTAAAAATTATTTTTTTTAAAGCTTTTTTAAAAAGTATTGTCACTTAGATAAAATGGTCTCATAGGTCCATAATGACGTTTTAAATGACGTCACACTAGAGATTGTCCATTAAAATTTCATGAGAAGGTGGAGTTGAGCTGAGCATACAAGACTTTACGAAAAGAAACTTTAAAATTTCCTAGATTTAAGATTATTTTCATCTTGAGACTAACTCTATTAAAGGATTTTTTTCACGTTGAAAAACCCTAAGACAACCTCAAAATAAGGTTTTTATATACATAGAAGGTTGTGTTTTGGATTAGGTAGTGTGTAGAACAGAGCAAATTGTCACAGATCTCGTTTGAAGGTTTACAAGTAGACAGCATAACAGATCTTTTTAGGTTTACATTAATTAATTTTTGCTGAGTGAAAATAAACCTCAATTTGCTATCTGGGTATGAATCAGAGACTTGATTATCGAACAGGTGAGCGATTATTGAATAGATAAATATGTCAACGAAAACGAAACGGAAGAAAATCAACACATCAATGAATCAATAAAATAACGAATAAATAAACAAGCGACTAGGAGTTCAAAGAATCATTGATTACTGATTCGCTTCTCAGCGATTCATTATTTCCTTAGTACTCTAATTCAGCAATTCTCAGTTTTATTTTCTTACTAACAATTTGATTCATCTTTACTCGCTTTCATCCCTTCACTGATTCATTAAATTTCTGTTTATTTCCCTTGATGCGTTGATCCATTTTTTAATATGCTCATTTATTTTTGATACATCGATTCACTATTTTTTGTTAATTTAATGATTCATTATCCTCTGATTCATTCATTTATTAATTTGCTCATTCATGGATTTGAAGATCCTTGAATTTCATTCTTAGACTTATTCTACACTTGTTTGGACATTTTATTACATTCCATCTTTCACTGTTACGTGTGAGCTAAAAGTTGCCGAAATAGTATTTTAGTTCGAGTCTTTCCTAACATTTTTAGTAAAAAGGGATAGACAGTGAAAGTGTCGTTAGATGATATTTTACAACTAGAAACAGAAGAAACAGAAATAAAAGTGAGGAGCGAATTAAAATTAACCAGATTTTTATCAGTTTTACCAAACACATCAATTAATGGACAGTTGTAACTCTTGGGCCACACATATCACAACTATCGAAGGACAACTGTAATCAATGAAGTGCTAAAATGTGCAATTATAAACGGTTTTACGTTTTCTGATGCGTACATTTTTGCAGAAAACGAAATCTTTATCCTTCTTATAGACCAATCACCCCATAAATACTTAAGTTAACTATTAAGTTAAATACGATTTCTAAGGTACACATAACAACAAATAAGCGTTTAAACGGGGAAAAGTTTAACATTAGTTTCCTCTAAAATAATTTGGTTTCTAAATTTTATTCGTATTAGCAGGTTATTCGATTAAGTGACTGTACTTGAAACAGATTTCGAAAGAATGAGAAGAGTTTTAAATGTTTTGGAAACAAAAGAGTACCATGCAAGAAACAGTCTGGCCAAAAAAACTGATTGCTGCGGAGTCACAACTGATGTCAAACACAAAGAGATCCACCTAAACATTTGAGACGACAGTTTGCTTAAACAAATCGAAGTAAAATAAGGAAACTAGTATAAGGAGTTGGAAACTAGGTTTCTGTATAATTTAGAAAGCCTCAAGTATTATCTGGATGATATGGAAATAATGTAGCGGTACTTGCTAAAAGGTCCATACTAAGGCATAGGTCCATTTTTTTATGATACACTGGGAGGTATATTTATGGCTGTGAATGACTTAAATGTCTTAAATATGAATCAATTACTATTGATGAATATATTATTCAAAAATATCAATGCAACAAGAAATCGGTAGCTTGGTTAGATTATTTATCAAAACTATACAATTAAACTATACAGCGTGCTTTGAATGGTGGCAAAAAAATGGTGGTGATTTAGTGGAACATTTGTCTTGCAGAAATAAGATTGCAACCGTTACGAAATAAGTTTTACGGAAACGCCGACAACTGAGGAAGTGAAATTAGAAATTTTAAAGACATGAAACTTATTAAGTATGGCGTTTTTTAAAGAGCAACAGTTACGAAATAAGTTTTACGGAAACGCAGACTAAGGAAGTGAAATTAGTTAGTGAAAAGACATAAAATTTACTAAGTAAGGCATTTTTTAAAGAGCAACAAATGAACTCTTTAAAAATTATCTTTGGTTTTTAGAAATGAAATTAGAAACGCATGATAAATTCAATGAAGATAAAGACTTTAAATCTAGTTAAAAAATACAAATTATATGCAAGAATACTGTTATAGATAAATTAGAGATGGAACTTGATGAATTCGATAAAAAAAAAAAAATCAGGTTCCATAAAAGTTTAATTAATTTATGGGTGAGTTTGGACATGTTACGGTTCATATACTACTTCTAAACACCAACCGGCAGTACAAAAGTATAGAGATAAACATATAAAAAGTGGTTTAAACAATAGGGGGGATAGGAAAAAGTTCGAACAAGTTAATAAAAAGTAGGGTTATAAGAAACGTTTCAGGGGTTTGGCAGAAATCCCTGGGTAAAAAAAAAGTTAGTTATGATAGATTTCAAGAAGTATAAGAAAGCATTTGATACTAGAAATATCATTAACTAAATTATTAGAATTTTTTTGAATGTAGAACAATTCCTAACAAGTCAAGGTCGGTAAAGGAGGAGTAGCGTTGAGTGATTTTATCAGCTCAAATTCCAATTTAGAATTTCAACTATCTAGGGTTGTAGAAGATCGTTTAATATCTTTATTTCGGACATATATTTCATGTTAAGTTGAAATTTAAGGGTAATACATAGATTAAGGAGCTATCATCAGTTGTTCTCGCTCATATTTTCTAGAACTACAAGTTATTTTGTGTTGATAAATCAGATAGTTCTTCTCCAAGAGCGTTTATCAATTGAAAGTCAAATATATTTTTAGAGACATGAATCTGGGATTTAAAAAAATGCCCTTGCAAGTAGTTTCCAAATATTAATGTTCAAAAACACCTCACGTGATTTTTTCACTACTCTTGAATAAAATTTTTAATTAACAGTTTGCGATGGGTATTAAGACTATGCTTAATCGCTGTAATACTGGACTTAAATATAATATCAGAAAATAAAACCATCCATTTTATTGCAAAATCCACTCCAAACAGGTTTGCTCTGTCGTAACGCAATTAACAGATCAACCAATTAGCAGATGGAATGGGAAACAAAAATCTATAACAAATTAACAAATGCCATGAAATCAGACCATTTTTTACCTCTTTTAAAAGAATAAATGAGCATACTTCATCTTTGCTATACGTGATTAACATATAGACACATTTTACTAAACAAAACAGCTTACATGATTTCTCTAGTTGCAGAGAATCATAGAGCCCATCTTGACCCGATGTTCTAATTTCAAAACTATGAGGGGTCGTTATTTCAATTGTGACTTTTCAAGCTCATTTATTTTACACGGGGCAACGATAAAATATTATTCTTAAAGAAATTGCTTACTTCTCCTTAACATAGTAACCAAGGTTTTATATCGAGCAAATGCTCAGCCCTGTATTCTTTTGTGCAAGAAAAAAAATACTCACTATCTCTGAAACAAGTATCTGACAATTTAATACAAAATATGTCTGATCTCCTCTACATGTAAACAAAAAGTACCGAGAAATAAATAGATACATCATAAGATGGTGCGCGGAAATTCTGGAAAAATATGAAGAAAAAATATTTATTTTATTTATTACAAATGCCCAGAAGATTGGCAATGACGCCCTGAGTTCTCTGGCCTCCCTGAACATTACAATTTAAGAACACAAGTCAAAACACGAGTCAAGATGAGTAACATCAAAAGAATTAAATCAATCAAATAGAATCAATCATAGAAATCCCTTTCTAAATTAAAAGCCTCATTAGAAGAACTATTCGCGTCTTATTATTTTTTATTTTACTGTAACATACATTCTGTTAATATAAATACAATTAATGGAGAGGATAATTTAATAGACAATAAATAAAATATACGCATATAAATAAAAGTTAGATTTAAAATCGAGCATTTACCTGAACCCAGTCACACGCGGACCGGCAAATCTTTTGATTTGTATCATGGTTAAACCTTGGAAAAACCTTCAAATTTTCACCTATTATAGAAAATGCATATTAATAACAATAAATGAAACATGATAACGATTAAAAAACTGAAATGATAAGATAATGATTGATTAAGAAACCTCATTCGATTCAAAAATATACCGACTGAAAATAACACCCGGCATGTTTCAATGGCTAAAAAATAGGCTACCATTTTCAAGACAAGTTACTTAACAGTTTCCAAAAATTTTTACACAACATATTTTTTTCCCCTCCAGTTCGATAAAAAATTGCTTAGATCCTCTCTTGTTTTGAATCCAAAGTCATTTTTAGGTAAATTTAAAGAAATTAAATTTAAGTTTATCAAATATCCTATCAGATTTGATAATAAGTGACGACATACCTTGTCATAATCCAGCGATGACTGGTTGATAAGAATTCCACTTGCACTGACAACATTACTGACGAAAAATGTCCTCAGTGGTACACGGATCGTAAGTTAGATCCCCTTGTCATAACCATAACTTTGTCATAACCCAGGCTAACCGTGGGAGATTTTCGTATTTTTCCTCTCCGTGAAAAGCCAATGTGGATTAGGTCCATCAAAAAGTCCTCCACGAAAGCACATTTTTCCTCCCAGTAGTTTTCTGGATTGGATTTAAAATTACAAGGCTACGGAGTTGAGCCCAAAAAATTCTGTCAGCTATTCAATGACGGTTATGAAATAAAATCGCTGCACATGAGCCTTGGTATCTTAGAGGGTAGACCTCGTAATAAGGTTAAACGGGTTGATACGAATTCTACACCGAGCTCGCACCGACCACAGTGCTGCTGCAACATATCCTCATTAGTAGATGGATCATAGACCCCTTGCTACGTCAGGCTTACCGTGGGAGTTTTTCGTGGTTTTTTTCACCATATAACTCAAATATGGGTTCATTCTATCAAAAAGTCCTCCACGATGGGCAAATTTCTTGATCCAGGAGTTTCTTTGTTTTCTGGATGGGATTTCAATATCAATAACTTTCAAGGACTCACTTTTGATTGAAACTTTATATGCATTAGAGATACACTTTAAAACAGTTCTTCTCTTAAAATAATAAAGCGCCAGCCGATTTTGAGAATTGTTCTGCTTAAGCACATTTTAAATGCTGGTTTAATTATTACTGCGTTAAAGAACTACCAACAAGGACCTGAGTTTGATTCATTGAAGTATTTTACATTTAAATTGAAGGTTTGAATTTAGGAAGGCTTGAATTGAAGGATTTAAATTGAATTGAAGATTTACATTTAAATTGAAGTATTAGTTCACGATTTTAGATTCTTCATTATTCAATTTATGTAGCAAATGGCTTTAATAATGGTATTTATTAGTAGTGATTATAAATATTATAAAGTTAGATTTAAAATGGTTTCTCCATAAAACATTGATATAGTACGACTCGGCGACGTTTATTTTATACAGGTAAAATATGTTAAGAAATTTATGAAATTCTAAAAACTTAATTGAAGAAAACTCAAAACGCTCCTTGTTTGAACGAAACTTTCATCAACGAATTGGGAAAAAATTCTCATAAAAAAGCAAATTTCTTTGAAAAATAATTCTAAAAAAATATAAATAGCATATTATCTTAAAAAAGTAATTAAAAAAAAGCAAAAAAATTTGAAGACGGTTGTAAAATTTGATATATTTCAAGTGCTCTTATAGTAGGCACCAAAACTCAAGACTCACGAGACGTGAACGAAGAAAGTTACTTAAAAACAAAAATGTCAAAATTGCCAGCAAAAAAAGAAAAATAAAGGTGTAGCCGAGAGTGAAGTAAAATATAAAATAGGGCAAAAAATGTAGCTATAGCCCTGAGAAAGACATCAGGACCCACCCCCAGTGGAGCGATAGCTGGGAATTTATGCCACCAATAAATGAATTGGCATTCATAATAGTAAAACAAGGTTAAGATGAGCTGGTGTCACAGATATGGTAATAATTTAGCGTTATCAAAATTTGATTCGTACCCAAGATTCCAACAATGCGGCAATAGATGATTTATCGCATATTTGAATATCTTCTCATGCATATCCTCCAACTTATGAAGATTTTGAAAATAATTCTTTCTAGTGGTAGCGAACCAAAGTAGAAATTTTTAAAGCAAATGGATCTCTCATAAAACTTTTATCAGAACTTAAGAATCTAGCCATATGGCCTGCTCTTTTATAAGTAATAGTGGACAAGTTACGCTAAAATTAAATTTTTTTTAAATATTAAGACATTAATTTTGCTACCGTCTGAAAAGAAGATTTCTGAAACTACGGAAATTCCGTAGCAGTTGGAGGGTATGTTCTCATGTCATAGACAAACATACGTTCTCTTAGTCTGAATCCTAAAGGGTGTCTGGTTTGTCTAATGTGGCTAAGATTGCACTGGAGAGGTATTCCTTTTTATTTTATACCCCCTCTTGGCTACCGCGGTATTTCTAGTTTTGTTTTTAATCTATATTTTCCATTTTTCACAGGCAATTATATATTTTTTGTTTCAAATCCTTTTTGTTTTTGTCATTTATGCCTGGTTAATCTTGAAAGTGGATGCCTATGTTTGAGCGCTTAAAACATTTGCTTCAAATGTATGAAGTATGTAATAAAAGTTGGCATGCTTCAAACACTCAAACTTAGGCCTTTGTTAAAACTCGTCAAAGGTGAATGACTCGTAAAGTAAAATCTCTCAAAACATATTTACTTTTATTAATATCTTAATATTTTTTTTAACCAATGAAGTCATCATTTTCGCTTTAGTTTCTTTGAATTATTACTTAGTTACCCATAGCCACAGAATAAAAGTTTATTAAATAAAAGGACAATTATTTCATAGAAATTAATGTTTCTGTCCTACTCAAAAGTGTTGGAAATTATTTATTAAGTTATAGATTCCACTACTTTTTGAAGATTACGAAAATTCTTTAAAATTCGATGATGACCCGATTGAAGATTTGATAAAAGAAAACACCCGAGATCAGAAATGAAACAAATCAAAACTAAACTTACTGAGTTAGAGTAATATTCTTAAATATTCAACTTAATCGCGAAATATTCTCAAATGAAAATTAAGAATGATTTATAAAAAAAACGTTTAAAAATGCTCCTATACAAAATTTATTTATTTTCTTAGAATACTTAATTAAGGAAAAGACTTGTTTGAAATGACCGTTGTAGACATAGTAAATGAAGTTATTCTTTGTGTAACCAAGAAACGATTGTTTATTGGTTTATTAAGTCCCGCAGAGGACGCGGCTCCCAGCAGATCACCAAAGTCATATTTGTGATATGACAACTATGAATGTCTAAATATGACAACTTGACAAATGCTCATAATTGAGCATGTGAACTATATTTTTTATTGAATTGTAATGAATAGGTTTTCAGTACAGGTAAGTTAATTGTGAATAACTCTATATAAAATAGAATTTAATTAAAAAAAAGCTAATAAAGGGAGGTTTAAAATCAATGCCACACTTTTTAATAAAAATCCGGCCTTTTCTGTAACTCTGCCATCACTGATCATAGGACAAAGTCATTTCACTCATTATATTACATTATTAACTGTTATTAACTGTTACAACTAATAACATAATAATGTCATATTACATTATTTTGTTATTAACTGTTCCTTTGATACTTTATTATTTAATCATTATAGTAATTTTAAATAATTTTCTTTCTTTAAAATTTTTGCATTTTGTAAGTTTGATTTAGGCTATTTTCTGGAGTTAATTTTTTCATTGTAAAGTATTATTATATAGATTTCAACAGTTTGTGAAGTTTTTTGGTGTGTCATATCAAAAACCAGTTTTTGACATCAAAAACTCAACCCTGATTATTTACTGCTAAGAGGAATTCATTATAATGTTTAACACCGTAGCCTTGTAATTTTAAACCCAAACCAGAAGACAAGGGAACTCGTGGATCAAGTTTTGGGAGAAATTTGCTCTTGTGGAAGACTTTTTGATGGAACCCGCATTCGCGTAACAAGGAGTGTTTTACCAAACAGCAGGAAAAAGAATGTTTCATAAATTTTTACCTGACTCGGTTGTTGTATGGACTTGGAACTATAAAATTAAAGGTGGAACGTTTAGACATCTCACAAATCAGTTAGAATTTGTCCCAATTTACTGGAATCGGAGATGACTTAGAATATTGAAATATACATCGAGAACATTAAAACACTCCACATACAGGAATCGATACACATACACTATTTATTTTCTCAAGCTCAATGAATAATTAATTAGAATTAAACACTGTGGACTGTAGAATTAAACAAGGAGAAAAAACCTCCCATAATTAGCCTTATGGCAAAGGGAGTCCAATTCATGATCCGTATACCACTGGAGTCGGTGCGAGGCGGGTGCAGCATTTGTATCGACCAGCGATTGCTTTGATTCGAACACTGGTCATCTCATTAGGAGGTGAGTGCTCTATCCTCTGAGTCACTACAGCTCCGATTCCGAATAACTAGAGTATTCTGAACAGGGCTAAGTAGAACTATTCCTGATATTATTTCAAAAAAAAAAAAAATTTGTAAACTTCGTTTCGTAAATTTTTTTTGTAAGTTTGGCCAATCTAAACACTGACGGGTTTCCATAAAATTTTTTTTTACTTTCTAAGGTTTTTATTAATCGAAGGTTTTTATTTTCGGTTTGATGGATCTTCAGAACATACTACGCCAATCTGCAGAACATACTTCATAAATCCAAATTTGGTCTGCTATCTCAACACTCTCAATTAAGATTACGATTGTAATAATTTGGCTAAATTTAGTAAGTGTGTGCATAAATTAAAACTTACAAATATAAAGTTGATCAAAATTATAACAAAGGAGTTCTGGCTGACAAAAATTTTTTACTTTAATTTGAATTTTAGATAAATGCATTTTTTCATTTCTTATGTTGAACTTTTAACGACTCTTACAGTATAAGGGCACATCCGATCAGTGAGCATTAAAGTATACACTAAAACTTTAAATTTGTAACTAGATTACTAATACTACTTTTATTATAAAATTAATATTTTTAGGCAAATACTTTGCTTAATTTCAGGCAAGTACTTTGCTTAAGCAAAGTATTTTATTAGATATAAAAAATTTTTTAAAAAGAATAATTTTTGCATAAATTTACATAAAATGAATCTAACATATGAATATAATTAATTTTATTTAATTGCTTTTCATTATAGTAATTAAATAAAGCTATATACTTCTAAATATGACTTTGCTCATACTTTATCAAAGAAAAAAAATTTAATCTGTTACTATAAACCTACACTTATTAATGATATTTTAATATTTAACAGTAGAACCATGCATTTTATGATTTTATTATACAATACATGATAACAGACCATTGGAATACTATTGTTAAACATTTACATATAGAAAATTAAAAAAATATTTTACATTTGAAAACTGTAAAAAATTATACATAGAAAAACATATTTTTTTTATTTAAAGAAAGAAACTTTGGATTAACATACTTTTATGAGCAACAACTTATGAATAAATAGGGTACTATGCACTGGAAAAATATTCATTTTTATTTTATACTCCCCTCTTGGCTACGGCGGTATTTCTAGTTTTGCTTTTAACAATTTTTTCCGCTTTTCATTGGCAATTATACATTTTTTTTAAAAATCCATTTTTGTCATTCATGTCTTGTTAATCTTTTAAATGGATGCCTATGTTTGAGAGCTTGAAGCATTTGCATCAAATGTATGAAGATGGTAATAAAAGTTGGCATGCTTCAAACGCTTAAACTTAGGCCTTTATTAAAACTCGTCAAAGGTGAATGACTTGTAACGTGAACTCTCAAAACATATTTACTTTTATTAATATCTTAATATTTTTTTAAGCCAATGAAGTCTTCCTTTTTCGCTTTAGTTTCTTGGAGTTATTCACTTAGTAACACATTAAGATCCAATTTATCTCGTGATATTAAAATAAGTTTTACATTAGGTAATTGAATAGGATCTTAGATTTAAAAAAAATAATAATCAGTCCTAATTCATAAAAAAAATCAATTAAAAAGTCATTTTTTTTAGTTAGCTTTAAAAACATTTTTTAAAGACTACAAAAAGTTTGTGTAAGATTGTAATTTTAAAAGTTGAATGAGACAGCAACATGTCCCATAGCTACAGAATAAAAGTTAATTAAATAAAGGGACAATTATTTCATAGAAATTAACGTCTCCGTCCAACTCAAAATTGTTGGAAACTATTTATTAAATTATCAATACCAAAACTTTTCGAATATTACGAAAATTGTTTAAAATTCAATGATAACCAAATTGCTGAAGTTAAGGAAATACAGAATTAAAAAAACAAGATTTGATAAAAGAAAATACCCGAGATCAGAAATGAAACAAATCAAAACAAGACTTACTGATTTATCGAAATATGGTATATTGAAATATGATTTATAGAAATATGATGTAATCTCAATAACAATATATCTCAATAATATTCTTTTAAAAATATTCTAATTCGCAAAAAAAGTTCGAAATAACCTTGGTAAAAGATTTGTTTGAAATGATGTTTATTGGTTTCATTTATTGAAATGAGCGATGTAGATCCAGAAAATGAAGTTTTAGTTAGTCTTTGTGTAACCGTCAACAAAAAAGGATTATTATTGGTTTATTGGAATTACATACATTTGCCGACTCGTGTGCTCAGTTTAGCCTTATAAAACTTTGTCAGAAGAAATAGAACAATACAGATACTGACAGCACGAAGATACATCAAGGGTAACAGTAAGATTCAAACCCTCTATTTCCACGCTTTGCAGAATGTTTGGCTAATGATATCGCTCGACCAGGGATGTCTGAAGCAAAAAAGATAAACCTAAGTCTTTCATACAATTCAACATGTTCCGCAGTGGACTCATCGTTAAAACACGGTTCCCAGCAGACCACTGAAGTCAAGCATCACTAGCTGCAGTCAGTGTGCGGGTGGGTGACCACTTGGATTAGTTTGCGTAAGGACCGAGGTTGTGCGGTATTGGTCCTTGTAAAACTGCTCTACCGTAAAGTGCTAGCCTTCGCGTGCAGGTCGTCCGACTACAGAAGCGGGGGTGCCATCCCCTCTGCAGAGGATCAAAATTGTGATGGCATGTCTTCGGATCATCCTCAGGGATGTTTCCCAGATCACCGCCAATAGCCCATTCTGCAGCTCTAGTGCGACGTAAATGAACTACAACAACTACAACTCAACTATAAACCTAGCAACCCCTTGCGGAGTGGTAACGCTCGCATGGAGGTAGCTGGTTCGAATTCCGCTTTTACTTTTGATGCCTGTTTATGCTGTTCTTTTCAAAATTATGCTACCTATCCTTCAACTTGACAAATGCTTACAAACCCTAATTTAACAAACTAGCCTGCAAATGTTTGTGTACCAATAAGTAAATAAAATGAATAATCTAGCAGTTTCTCAGGTGGCTAAGAAGTTAGCGTGCCCGACAGCGAAGCTAATAGATGCGGGTTCAAATCCCGTTCAGAGCATGGATGTTTTCCCTGTGTTGTCCTCTATTGTGATGTGTGAAGTGAATGCTTCTTTTTCCTAACAGCAGGCACTGAACTTTGAACAGCAGGCCGGAAGTGTTACTCATTTAACGTTAGCCAGTGAGCACCTGTGAACCAAAGTCACGGAGGCGAGCAAAATTACCCACGCTACACTGCAACAGATACCCGTTTACAGGTTGGGCCACATTCACACATCACGCAATAAAGAACAACACACAGAGTTGTTGTTGTTGTTAATTTACGTCGCACTAGAGCTGCACAATGGGCTATTGGCGACGGTCTGGGAAACATCCCGGAGGATGATCCGAAGACATGCCATTACAATTTTGATCCTCTGCGGAGGGGATGGCACCCCCGCTTCGGTAGCCCGACGACCAACAACACACAGAGAGAAATATGCATGCCCGGAGCGGGATTCGGACCCGCAGCCATTGGCTTCGCAGTCAGGCACGCTAACCACTCGACCATCTGGCCGGTGTGAAGTTAATGAGGCAGAATAGCGTGGGTAATGTTTCTCGCCTCGTGCACTACTGTAATGTTGACTTAGGTTTACAGGTACTGCAAGCAATAGTTCCGGCATATTCGGAAGCGAAGAACGAGAAATTCAGTCTCTGCCGATAGAAAAAAAACCCCAATAAATCTATCAGAGACGTTGGTTTAAAAGCTGATAAACTTAGAAATATGTCTACATTGATGTAAACAAAAAATGTGTAAATACTCCTATTTTCTTTTTTTTTTGAACGCATACTTCACTCTAAAGTTTAAAAAGTTCTTATTTCATTGTTGAAAGTTTAGATCAGAAAGACCGGGATAGTCTGGCTGGTTTGTTGTTGCTGTTGTTAATTTACGTCGCACTGGAGCTGCACTATGGGCTATTGGCGACGGTCTGGGAAACATCCCGGAGGATCTGGCTGGTTTGCAGTAGAGCCCATGTCCGAGAGGTCGTGAATTCAATCCCCGTCCGCCAAAGATTTCCCCTGCGCAAAATGATGGCTGGCGCACTCTTTCAAAATCTTTAAATGAAATACTCAATGTAAACCAATTAAATTTCGTCTTAAATTTGCAATTAAATTTTCGTAACAGTTCACCAAGAAGAATAAATCTAAATCCCTCATATTTCAATTCAACACTAAATCTCTCAATTGGTCAGCTTGTCTGACTACGAAGCCAATGGTTGCGGCTCCCACTCAGATGTTTGATGTTTTCCCCTTTGTTGTATGAAGCTTTTAAAAGTAAGAAATGCTGATAAAAAATAACGCAAAATAAAAATTCTAATTAATGATTTATAACTAAAAATTTGCTTAAAATATTACGAGCGGACAGCTGTAAAATGAGGGGGTATGCTCTTTGTTTGATTGTGCTCAATATGTCTCCTTGGCATAAAAGCAGTAATAAATCACCCCAATCTAGTTCACTGGCTAATCTGTAAAGAGCATCAGAGGTTTCGAGATGAGGGGGATTTGAGAAAAGCCGAATGAAACGACGCAGAAAAAATCTTTTTACGTGAGTCTTCTTAGTTGAAGCAATTGAAAAATAGAATGACTTCTATTTTTCAATTGCTTTTATTATGAAGAGGACACAATTTCAAAACTATTAATCATATCAGCTTGAATTTTATCTCATTCAATTTTAGAGCAATTAGGTTGTTGCTGTTGTCGTAGGCCATTAAGGCGAGAGGTGCGATAGTTCTTGTTTTCCAGTGTCGCCATCTATGACCTAGAATTAGACTTCTGCTACACCCATACGCCACACTCGTTTACTGGGCTTACCCGTTCATACGCCCATTCATTCAGCCACAGATCGTAATTTTGACCTGAACCAGAGAACGATCAATCCCCAATTCAGTACCCCCAAAGGTGTAATTTGTCATAGAAACATGGAGGAGTTTGTAACCCGACAGATTTTACGCGTGCCAGTCATCCTTTACTTCAAGGGGAAGTCTTCAGATAGCAAAGTAAATTGGACGCTTAACCAAGGGTGAAAAATTTCTGAAGATTTCTAGAGTTTTTTGCACATATATAAGAGTCTATATTTTGCTTTTTATATTAATCTTTAATTTTCAATCTTTACCCCAGTAACAATTTTAATATTAAAGAAATGGAGGCCTATATGCAAAATTTTGAACAAATCAGTTGGATCATAAGGAAATCTAATTGCAATGTCAAACTTTTTTTTTCTGTATACACATATTGGCCTAAATTTTGTTTTTATTTAAATCTATAACTTCCAAACATTTCTCCATTTGTTTTGTCAGTGTTAGTAAACTCAAGTAAAAGCCGTAAACCTATAGATGAACGGCCTCAAGGAAGCCTAACTCTTATAACAATTTATTTTTTTACATGTACAAAATATATATTTTGATTTTATTTTAACTTATAATTTTCAAATATCTCCGCAATTATTTTTTCAATATTAAAAGGCACGAGGAGAAGCCGTTAAATTATAAATTAATTAGTTTTGCCTCAAAAGAACCTAATTGTGTTGTAAATCTTTTTTTTTTATCCTGTATAATTTTTTTATCCACACTCGCTTCGGACCCGAGCCCGACGGGCCCAGTCCTCAGAGCCAATCCTTATCCCGAAGTTACGGATCGAACTTGCCGTCTTCCCTTACCTACATTGTTCTATCGACTAGAGGCTGTTCACCTTGGAGACCTGCTGCGGATACGGGTACGGACCGGCACGAAAATCACACTCTCTCCCTCGGATTTGCCGGCAGAGGCTCACCGGACACCGCAAGAGCGAGAACAGTGTCCCGGACGAGCCGATTCCAGGGACTCTTACAAAGAAAAGACAACTCTTCCCCGGGTCCTCCGTCGACATTGATAGTTCTTGTGTGACGTCACTAGCAATTCTTGTGAGTTAACTCATTAGAATAAATCAAGAATTACTGAGTTAATTTTTTCTAAAGAGTTAACTTACCATAACTAGTAAGTAAGAGTTAACTAACCAAAACCATAACTAGTATAAAAATACCCAAATTAACAAGAAAATTTCAGAATTTACCACAAAGAACCCCATAATTATCACAAAAGTAACTGAAAAAATACTTTAAAATGCCAACAAAGTAAAATTTTAAATTCCCCCCCCCCTTTATTTATTTCATCTTTTCACAGCCCGCTTGGCAAAATGCCAGATGTGATTTCTCGCTAACGTTGCCTCGCTTTTACTTTTGCTTTGACAGTTAGTTAAAAATGATTTAAAAACAGAATATAAAATATTCAATATACATTATTATTGTATACATTTTATTGCAAGCGGGGGGTGCGGTGAAAATCATAATTTAAAACTGGGCAGCGAACACTGAAAGTTTGAGAAACGCTGTGTTAGAACACTTTGAAAAATTTCTGATGATTTCCTGTTTTCTCCTGTAATGCATAAAGGACTATATTTTGCTTCAACCACAACTTGTAATTTTGAAACTAGGCTCCATTTTTAATTTTAATTTAAATGAATATGAAGGCTAGCCTCCAAATCTTAGACGTTCGGGCGCACAAGGGGTTTTTAATTCTTTCTTTTTTGTGTTCTTTGCATATGCAAGATGATTTTGTCTTTATTAACCTGTAATTTTCAAGGTTGACCAAATATATTATTATGTTATACCTGAAATTATAAACAATTTATTTGAGGCACAATAGTACTTAATTATAATGCAATTTTTTGTATTAACCTTATTTACACGAAAGCCTACATTTTTTTCTCAATACATTCCATAATCTTTAATTTTTAAATTTCCCAATTATTATTTCTATTAATAAGTCCAAGAGGCTACTCCGTAAAAATATAAAGCGAATTAATTCGGGCACAATGGGGCCTAATTGTGTTGCCAATGTTCCCTTTATAACAGAAGACCATAGCACTTGATTTAAATTTTTCCTAATGTCCCATATCTTCTCTTAATATTAACATATAAAGAAAGTGTGTCACATATTTTTTATAACATGTCACACTAAACAGTAAAATTACCCATATATTAAAAGCTGGGGTATAATGGACAATATGCAAAACAAAGGAAGAGGGGTTTTCGAATGGATTTGGGATTATTTCTAAAAGTTCCAAATGAGTACTATTAAAAATTGATTCTTACTAGCATAGTTGTCCTGAGATCAAACCTGTGAGAAAAAAACTGAGTGTCAAAAATATGAACCTCTAAAATCTTAGTGACGTATTTTCCTTCGACGTCACTAAGTACGTCTATAAACCATTCAAAGTCACGAGGTGACCCATTAGTAATGCACCTATTGAATAATAATTATTAGTTCAGTGATGAAAGAATAATTGTTATTAAAAATAAAAAAAAATGAAATAAAGAATAGGGGTATAGTCTTCGAAAAATGGAAAGTCATTCAGGAAAACTCTTTTTTTTTTCTTCTTTCAAACTTTAAATGAATACTTCAAATATCTGCCCTTCTGATTCGTGTTTTTGACTCATTTGATTAAACCAGAAAATATACGTAGCAAAAAGTACCTCACTTGTCTGTACAGCAATATTTAAATAAAAGCAGGTACAAAATTATATTTTTTGTACATAAAACGCTTACAACTTCTAAACTATTAGTCCGATCATCTCATATAATTGCGGAAACAATTGCATCGGAAATAAAATTAAAATAAAAAATTAAAAAAAAATTATTGCTGATATATAAAAATGCTTTCAATTTTTAAACTTTATCTTCCATTGTGTATAATACACGAATGCGAAAAAACAATATTTTACTGTTTTGCATCGCAATATCAGAAGCGTAAATAGGTTCAAGTACAAATTAGTACTTTTCATGCATAAAATTCTCATAACTTCTAAACTATTAGACTAATCGTCTTGGAATTCGTCTCATTAAATTCAGTGGGAAGCTATATACCGAAAAGTATTTTCCGCCGGAAATATGCTCTCTTCTCTCCCTCAAATCACCCACATTTTCCTCAAAAATCAAAAATAGAAAAGTGTGCACATGAGAGTAGGAGACTTTAAATGAATACTCGAACAATAGACTTTAGAAGACGAAAATTCGCTCTAATTAGAAAAGTTGTGTATTATTATTATTATTACTTATTTTTAGAATTAGGATGTTAATGTCTTAAAAATTCTTGAAAATTACTTTTAAGAGATGCTAAAAAAAGTTTATGAAAGTCAAAAAATGGCCTTGAAATGAAAAAAATAATGTCCCCCAATAAAATTATTTTTTTCACTCTAAATTGTAACCTGTTTTTAAAAATTCGATAAAAAATAAAATTTTAACTAAAATAAGTATAGAATTTATGAACACAATTATGAGTATATTGATACCTAGAATGAAAAATAAATAAGAATTAATTAATCGTTAGTTACAATGTTGTAGAACATCAGAATTTATCAAACGTTTTATGGGATTCTTAAAATCGAAAGAATGACTCTCGATCAAAGGAAATTTATTATCTTGATAAACTCGAACCAATATCACTATTTTCTATAAAAGCACAAAATGGAAGATTCAACGCAAAATTTACAGTAATTTATTATTTCCCAAACAAACTTAAAAAAAGGGCCAAAATTGATAAAAATGACTGAAAAAGGAATAAAAACGAAACAAATGATAAAAAATAAATAAGAGAAGTATCATGTGTTCATGAAATTTACATTAAATCTCTTATATCGCAAAGAATGGCTAGAATGATATGTTAATGCATTTTTTGTTGTTGCAAATATGCGCAAATGAACAAATATGCACTTTTTGCATATTTGTTCAGTTTTCTTTTAACGCAACTACCGCAATCTAAATTTTTTTTTTGGAAATAGTTAAAGTGTTCTAATTAGTTTTTGTTAATTTTGCAACAAATGTCTAATGATGTTATCACAATATTGATAATGGAATTAAAAGCCGCAAAATTATACAATTTAACTTGCATGCTACAAAGAAAAGTGGTTTTTTTCCTTGGTAAGCAATACTTAAAAGAATAATTGAAAAGGCAGACGATTTTCTCTGGTAAGCAAAACTGGAATAAATGAAAAAGCAGACGATTTTTGTCCTCTTAAAAGATTTTGTAACTTTAAACGTACTGTAAGCAAAGCTAAGGATTCTATTTTATACGTGGAGGGATAGTTCTGTGAATATTCATTTGCATAATTAGAATTTAACTAGCATATACTTCTTAATGTTCGAGTTATATGAGAACGAATGATTTGGAAGATGGTGCTTTAAATTTTTCTGAAGTCTAAACGACACTGAGATCGGAATTTGGATTGCTGTTTTCTCACACTTGGGAAAAAAGTGTTATGCAATGACATAATATCAAATCTCTCTAGTGAACCGAAAAATTATAATAATTCATTAAAGTGTCGGCTAAATGACCCCCTCAAATGCGGTACGTAATACAAATCAGACAGCAGAGGATCACAATGCCTATAACCGAAATAGACAATAGTTCACAATAATTGTAGGCCAAAATGAATGTTATTAACCCGACTCATGTCATGTTTGCATTATTATCGATTATAGCGACACCTGTGCTAACAATCGAGGGTGACATAGACAAAATAACTAATTTTTCAACAATGTTTAATAAATATTTTTTAGTATATGTATATGTTTTCAGAAACTTTGACACCCATCCAATGACTTGATATTAATACATATCAAAGCTCTCTAGCGAAC
Source organism: Parasteatoda tepidariorum (assembly GCF_982258835.1). Lineage (NCBI taxonomy): Eukaryota > Metazoa > Arthropoda > Arachnida > Araneae > Theridiidae > Parasteatoda > Parasteatoda tepidariorum. The sequence goes on along the minus strand of NC_141759.1, from coordinate 111,202,969 downwards.
CGAAAAATTATAAAAAATCATTAAAGTGTCGGCAAAATTAAAGTGTCAAGTGCAGTACATAATAATAATTAGACAGCAGAGAATCACAATGCCTATAACCGAAATAGACTATGGTTCACATTGAGTGTGGGCCAAAAAGAATGTTCTTATTGACTAATCTTATTTTGTTTAAAGCAACATTTGAATATAAAACAAGAAATAAATTTTTTTTTAAATTTTTCTTTATTTTATTTTCAAAACGAACTGTTTCAGACGGTAACTGGGAGAGCAACATTCTATGATAATTACGCAAGAATTAATGATTGAAGAGTAACGCTTCACCATTACGTATTTATTTTCAAACTGCTTTTATAAAGATTTTTTTATGCAAGCTATTTCGAATTAAATTAATGTAAGTAAAATCTAACAAAAATGGCTTTTGGGCGAAAATTGTGACAAGAAGTGGTCTACTATTAAGGTCAGACGGCAAAAGGACTCTAACCCAGGATCCGTTTACTATTGTGGATATTTCACGTCACCAATGTTTTCGGTGCAAGCCGGATGCAGATTCGTATCGATCAGCCATCGTTAGGATTCGTACCCAGTTCACCTCATTGGAAGGCGAACGCTCTATTAAATCCCTTGAGCCATCGCGGGTCATTTTTTTTATCATTATTAAGTTCATATAATAAAGATAAAATAATAGATTAAGAGTTCGCTTACGGCAACCGTAAAAATCGTACTATAATTGACACCAATGATTCCAAATTAATAAATGCAATTTGTACACAAGTAATAAATGCAATTCGTTCTATGGCAGCTGGTGCTGTTTCAATACGAATCAAACATCCAAGGTAGCTACTACATGTACCGAGACCACAAACATTCTAAGTTCCTGAAAAAAAAACTGCTCGCTTTTGGTAAATTATGACAATCTTAAAGAGACCGCACGTGGTATCTTCTTGTCAAATTATATTGAATGCAGTTGATTTTTATTTAGAGTTGAATAACTCCCAAAAACATGCTTTTGTTAATCTAATAGCATAAAGGACAATAAATAATTATTAATTAAGAAGAGAAATTGTAATAATTTTATCTTAACAAATTGCTTTGAGATGTCTGTTAGGTCAACAAACAAAACTAGAGGTCGAAATTTTGAATAATGCCCCTCCTCTTTTCGTTTTCTTCCTTGTTTGATTCATGATGAGATGTTATAGTAAGAGTTGTGTTGAAGTTGTGAACACAAGTTTTAAAAAAAATATGAATTTCTAAAAAGAACTTTAAATAAACTTTCTAAGTCTATTAGGAAACTTTATCCATTGGATGTGAAGCTGTAATGATATTCAAAAAATCAATATAATCAGTAACTTTGTAATAAAGGCATTTGCATAAAAAAAAAAAAAAAAAAACCGGTGGACGTAAACGTGTACAAGTACTAAACAGTTAACAGTGATTCTTATTGTGGTAAGTTATTCCTGTTGATTATTCTTCACACTTGTAAATTAATCACGAACTATTATTAACTGATTAAAACTAAAATTTCCAAGAAGGTTTTTTAATATTGCATCATACGACTTATAAGAAAGTGCATCTGAATAGTTAGAGTGAGTAGGAATTGGATTAAAATTTAATTTCAAATTTAAATGTGGACAAAATACATTAAGTATTAATTACTTTTCTATGATTCAACGCATATTATTTCTGCAAAAGACAAACATGCTTTTAAAAAGATAGTTAAATTTAAATAAAGCACATAATTTATCAACAAAACTTATGTACAAAACTTTATTTACAAAAATAAAAAAAAAGTTTGTGTTTCCTAACAAAACATCTATAAGATTACAGATAAACAATTGATATAGGTAGTAACAATTAATTTGATATTTACACACAATATAATTATTGTATAAGTATTATATAATATTATTTGTATGATTCACTGTGATATTAACAGCAGATTACACAAACTATCAAGTACAAATGCTAATTTTTCTTTCAGGCCTACAGACTTTTAACTTAATATTAAAATCGTAATATTAATATTTAAATTTGGTATTTACATACAATATAATCATTATACAAGTATTATAGATAATTTATTTGATTCAGTGAAGATTTTATTAACGAAAAATCATAACTATTATGTTATTTTAATTTTAGAGGCCTGCAAACAAATTTCCGAAAAAGTTTCAAATATTGTGACACACGTATGATAAAAGAGTGTCTCTTACTGTTTAGAGTGAAAAAAGATGGGATAAATAAGATTAAAATTTACTTTTAGATTTAAATGCGGACTAAATTCTTCGAGTATTAATTACTTTAATTGCATGACTCAACGCATACTATTATTTTTGTAAGAGACTCAAATGCTTTTAAAAAGTGATTAAAATTAAATAAAGCTCTACACTATTCATATACAAAATATTCATATAATACGTATTAATATAATACACTTCATAAAATACACTATTCATATGCAAAACTTTTGCATTTATTTACAAAAATAAAAAAAGTTTTCGTCTTTTATAACGAAACATCAATAAGAATACAGAAAGAGGTAGTAACAATTAATTTGATATTTACACACAATATAATTATTGTATAAGTAAATATAACATTAAATATATGATTACATTACATATATGATTACACAGAATCAAATAACATTATATGCATGATTTCGTGTGATATTAACAGAAGATTAAACAAACTATCAAGTATAAATGCTAATTTTTCTTTCAGGCCTACAGACTTTTAACTTAATATTAAAATCGTAATATTAATATTTAAATTTGATATTTACATACAATATAATCATTATACAAGTATTATATAAAATTTATTTTATTCAGTGAAGATGTTATTAACGAAAGATCATAACTATTATGTTATTTTAATTTTAGAGGCCAGCAGACAAATTTCCGAAAAAGTTTCAAATATTGTGACACACGTCTGATAAGCCTGAGTGCCTCTTACTGCTTAGAATGATTAAAGATGGGATATATAAGATTAAAATTTATTTTCAGATTTAAATGCGGACAAAATGCATCTAGTATTAATTATTTTCATTACAAGTATTAATTATTTTCATATTAGTAACAATTAATTTGATATTTACATAAAATATAATTATTGTATATGTATTATATAACAGAACATACATGATTCTGTGTGATATTGACAGAAGGTTATTAAAACTATGAAGTATAAACATTTTTCAGGTCTGCAGATTTCAATTTAATATTAAGATATATTTGTAATAATAAAAAATACTTTTAATAATAAAAAATATATTTTATTTTAAAAATTTCAATTAATATAAAAATTAGCTATAGTAAAATGAAACGAACTAAATAAAACTTATCTTTGGTTTTTTTTTTCCCAATTTTTTTTATTGTAATAAATATTTTTTTAAATATTCTCATTTTAATTAAAAAATATTACCAATTTAAATTTATGTACTTTTTTAAAAAAATTGCTCGCAAAACATTACAAATGAAACAATAGAATAGTAAATTAAAACGAAACAATTTAGAGAGATTAAAATTTTAAAGTTTTTAATAGTTTTTATTTGTAATATTTATTTTTAATATAAGAAAATTTATTTGTAATATAAGAATAAAATTCCTTTTTCGAGGGGGGGGGAGAACTTAAGTAAATGGATAATATCCAACATTTATTGCTAAATACAATATTATTTTTCGAAATCAATTTTGTTCAGTATTATTTTTGAACAAAATATTTAAGGCATAAATACTTTCTCTATTTTTAGATATTAATTTGAAATAATTATCAAAGTCAAAAGGTCACGTGGAAGGAAGTTGTTCATTCGTGATTTATTTGATAATTATTCTCCCTGCATTCAGATCAAAAACCATATATTTCAAATAAATAATTTGATATATTAGGCTTGCAATTTAGAACATGAATAGCTGCTTGTAGCTTTGTGGAATTTAGAAGGCGAAGAGGAATAATTTGAATTAATCGAAGAGATAAGCAATGAATCTTGGAAACAAAAAATTTCAAAAAAAACTCCAACTATTGTAAAATAGTGCATTAATTTGAGATTCGAGAATTAGAAAAATATAAATAAGTAAAAGCAAAAAACAGAAATCTTGAATATATCTGAAATTAATACGCAAGTCATGAAAGTCTTAGTAGAAACTGAAAGGGAAAGTCTAATTTTGATAAATAGACGAATTAAAGAGGTATAAAAACATATTCAATTATAAACTTTTTAAGAAGGGATCAAATAATATTTTAGTACCTTTTTTTTACTTTTCACTAACATAGAGTTATTTTTATGAAACTTCAAAAGACAGTTATATTTTATGATACTAACACAGACAATTTTAATTATAATTGTTAAAAAGTAGAAAAAAGTAAAATTTCGCAAAAATTCAGAATTTATATTGCACTCCTCTTTTAATCGAATAACCCGCTTAATTGCACAGATTTGGCAGGAGCCGATGGCATTCTTTAAAGCTGGGTTGACACTTAAAAAAGGGAGAAAGCAATAGTCTTCCAACAGTGAAAGCCATAGTTTCTAATTAAATTATTTTCTGTAAAATTTTTACTAAATTGCTGTATTTTTTAGGCATGCAATTTACTATCTATAGCTCCTTGTAGCGCATCTGAAGCTTCGTGGTACTATTTAGAAAGTATCGAAGCATCAAGAAAATATACTGTAGTACACACAAATCTACTCAATATTTCTCACCATATGACCCTGCCAATCACCCAAATTATGGCGACTCGATGCACCAAACCGAACACTGCCTGCCAACCTTCGAAAAGAAGAGAAAGCAAATACTTAAAAGAATCCTGAATGAGAAACTAATCCTTGTTCGGGAACTGAACCGACAGACAGAGACGGGTCGGGCATTTTCCGACCCAAAAGTCAATAACAATTGACACGGCAGCGGAATTTCCACATTCCAGTTTCTCGTGTCAAATTAGACGACGTTTGTGAGTCAATACCTTATTTCAATATATAAACATAAAAAAAGACTTCATGACGGCCGTAAATAAAATTCTGCCTCTAAAAAAAATAATGAATATAAAAAAAAGAAAGCAAGTATACAGTGAATACAGCAAAATGGAGATTAACCATGAATTTTGATGGTCAATTACAGTGTTGCAAACGATCAGGAGTACTAGAGACATGTTCGTGTAGCACCAGTTAGGATAGAGCCGAGGTCTTTAACATCTGCAGTCGAATGCTCTAAACACCTTAGAAAAAAATGTGTAAACCACTTTATTATGGTGTTTAGGACATACGGTTACAAACCAAAAATTCCCAAATTTTATCTCAACCAGCCTCTTACGAATATCTCTCTTGTACTCCGCCACAAACCAATCACCCGAAATTTAGAAAAAAAATCTACTAAAAACAAAAGAATTTTTTCAGAAACGGTCAGAAAAATAGAGATTCACTCGTGTTTGATCCTAACATATGTCTAACATTTGCATGGCATGAGATATATATATATATATATATATATATATATATATATATATATATATATATATATATATATATATATATATATATATCCAAAATCCAAATTCCCAGGTTTTTTTTCTTCTTGTTTTTATGACAGATTGTTTCTTCAAAGCTCTTTCGTCGAGGATAAAATATTTTTTTAAAAAATACACATAGATTAAATATTTTAACTCGAATAAAACTTCAGTTTAATACTATATATACGAATTGGTTAAAATGAATTGACTAAACATAAAGGTGGACAAAGATTAAAAAAAACGGATGTTTAATACGAAACACCTGTTGAGAGATTTATATTTCATCAATATGAAAATGTTTATGTCCAAAAATATTTCTGCATATCTCTCTTAATATACTTTGATGATCTTAGCAATGCGGCAATGCTCTGTTTTTTATTTTCAAATATTAGCAATATCAGCTATTTCTTAACTGAAAAAAAAATTTGAATTTTCTTTCAGCTTCATGCTAATTTTTGTAATTATTAGAGAGAATCGGATAAAACGTTACCGAACAGTTATGAATAAAAGTTTTACCAAATTTATGTATTTAGGCTCATTATGACGTAAGAGCTTTTGAAAACACAATCCTTATCATAAATGAATTTTCACATATCATTTGAGAAGAAATGCTCAAATTCTTAAATAGGCATGCCAAGCTCGATACTTTACGTGGCTCACAATATGTTCCATCGCAAAAAAAGTACAAAGAAATACGTAATATAAATTATATGCAGAAATATTTAGATGTTGAAACTTTAACTTTCAAAATCTAAACTCATAATTAAATTGCTCACAATTAAATTGGATATTTTGAATTTAGATTGTTAATTTACAACTTCATAAGTTTTGTTAAAAATGACTCACAGTGAATAAGTCATATTTAACTTAAGCTTGACATGCCTGTTTTACAACAGTAGGAATAAGGTACTTTATGGAAAAATTCTTTTTTATGTCACAGGCAGCCAAAAAAAAAATTTTTTTTTTTACGAACGTTTAACATTTTATAGAGCAATTTGTTTTTACATATTTAATTATATATTTTAACTGCAAAGAAAATTTCCAAATATTACAAAAACAATTGAGCTAAGCAATCACGTTAATTTCAAGGCATATTTCAAAAGTTTCATCTTTCGAAAAATAAGGTAAAATTATAATTTTTTTTCATTTTTAGTTATAATTTTCAACATTTAGCATTTTTTCAGATACTTGTGACAGAAATAATCACTTTCAGATAGTAATAGGTTAAAAGAATAATAGCTTTTATACATTTTCATCTGAACAATTTGTAATTTGCAGCGTGCGTCATTAATAGCTTCCGGCATTTCTTTGATTCGACTTGGATAGTTTTTTTTAAGAGTTAACATAAATCTACAGACTAAACGTACTCAATTTCTGTCTGAGCTGAAGTAAAGAGAGATTAACATTAAAAATAAAGATTATGAAAATAACGAAAAATTAATAATATGTTTTATTTACTGCGCATGTGCATCGAACCCATAAAATAAGTTTTTAAAAAAACATGGAAAATAAATTTTTTTAAAACCCATGATTCGTCTACCACTGAGAAGATTTCATGTCAATACAGTGGTTGGTGCAAACCGGGTGCGGAATTCGTATCGACCAGCCGTTGCAGGGATTTGAACCCTCATTGAAACGCTCTCGACCCTGGGTCATCGTGGCTCTTTTAAAATATTAAAACTATTTTTAAAAAAATTTAAATGCCAAAAAAGGAAATAAGGAAAAGATATAATCTCGTCGTCAGCTCACACGATTATAACAGATAAATAGAGTGCTTTCTAATATAACATTAAAGGAATTGGAGCGACCTATGCAGTTACTACAGAAGGGGTTTGCAAATTTATATTTTCTGTTTATGACAATAATGTTAGCATAACTAGTAAATCTTAACTTTTAACTAAACTTACTACTTACGTACCACATGAACAAATAATTGAAAATCTGTGAGCCGATTCTAATTTTGTTGAAGCTAAAACTATTGTCGTAATTATTGGGATGCGACTATTTCTTTTTCTTGAAATTATTCGTAATGAACAAATGTTAAACGACGTTAAAACAAGTTATAGCCCAAAATACTTTATATGGTTGAACAGTTTGTGGTAAAATGTGTCACTCTCATAACAGTTTACATTATACTAATTTGTGTGTTCATAATTTTTGTTTGGTTTTAAATATTGATAATTCTTTAAAGCCTTGTTGGGAATCCGAAGAGATTATAATTTGTGATAAAATTGTTTTGGATCCGAATGAAGGATTTAGTGATTTTGTTATTAATTCTAATGGTTGTTTTGTTCTTAAATTGCCCTTGCAGCAGTAAATAGAATGTTGAATATGGAAAAAAAGTTACGGAGATATGCATAATTTGAAATTCAATATAAGAAATTTAAGAGTAAATATTTTGAATTAGATCATATGGTTAAAGTAATGAATGAGGATTATTTTCAATGCAATTCTAAATAATTTTACTTGAATAATCGTGTAGTTTGGAAGTCCACCGGAAAATCAGCCAACAATCCTCCAACAAATCAATTCAAATTGAATAGAGATTTTATAATTTAAGATGTGGACTATGCTGGCCCAATATTATTTTAAAAATGTAAAAGGAACATTCAGAATTGCTCAATCATATTCCAGACGACATGGCTGACTTTCCCCATTAACATCCAGTGTATCAGTCGAACTGGTTGGGGCATAATGGCTCAAAAGAAAATAAAGAGATATCGAACTGGCAGGAACATTGCTCATAAAAATATTAGTAGAAAAAAACAAGGAAAAATGTTAGAAAAAAGCAAGCATTATTACCTCGACAGCAAGTAAGCTTCCAGTGCCCGGAAGGCGGACAGGTCCTAGATTAAGAAATTCATTGCAACTACACTCTGCAGATGAATTTCTAAATCGTTACTACGGCCCCGGCAATACAAGCACATAGATCAAGCAATTCTTTTACCGCTAGCGATACAGAATTACTCAATCATATTCCGGACTTTCTGGAAGACATACCCCATCATCAACCAGTTCATCACTCGAACTGGTTGGGGCATAATAACTAGAAAAATCATAGAAAAAAAAAAGCAAAACAAAGAAAATTGTTAGAAAAAAGTAAGCATTATTACCTCGACAGCAAGTAAGCTTCCAGTGCCCGGAAGGCGGACAGGTCCTAGATTAAGAAATTCATTGCAACTACACTCTGCAGATGAATTTCTAAATCGTTACTACGGCCCCGGCAATACAAGCACATAGATCAAGTAATTCTTTTACCGCTAGCGATACAGAATTACTCAATCATATTCCGGACTTTCTGGAAGACATACCCCATCATCAACCAGTTCATCACTCGAACTGGTTGGGGCATAATAACTAGAAAAATCATAGAAAAAAAAAGCAAAACAAAGAAAATTGTTAGAAAAAAGTAAGCATTATTACCTCGACAGCAAGTAAGCTTCCAGTGCCCGGAAGGCGGACAGGTCCTAGATTAAGAAATTCATTGCAACTACACTCTGCAGATGAATTTCTAAATCGTTACTACGGCCCCGGCAATACAAGCACATAGATCAAGTAATTCTTTTACCGCGAGCGATACAGAATTACTCAATCATATTCCGGACTTTCTGGAAGACATACCCCATCATCAACCAGTGCATCACTCGAACTGGTTGGGGCATAATAACTCAAAAGAAAGTGAAAAGATATCGAACTGGCAGGTACATAATCGTTTATAAAAATATTAGTAGAAAAAAAAAAACAAAGGAGAATAGTTATTAAAAAAATATTTACTATCACGACAGCAGCCGTGCTGATGACGACACATAATTCCTGAATCATAATCAGGACATAATATAATTTATATAGAGAGTATTATTAATTAATTTAGCTTGACCTTCTGATCAAGAGAAATAATGATCAAGTTATTGTATGTAAATTAGTTTCCATATTCAAAATTTAAATAATTAAAAAAAATGTGGATTAAAGTAATATTATAAGACTTTTAAGCATTCTATAAGCTGCGTGCAAAATAATTTGATAGTTAATAAACCTTTCGCTACTATATCCACCTTCCCTGTTTTGCAAATGCAAATTCTTCAAAAACTTAATAAACACATGTCTTGGTATATAAATAAGAAATCAATGCTTGTTGTGAAGAAAAATGCAGAATAGTGTTTTCTTAATGTTGCATGTTCTAAACTAATTTAATATTTAACTGAGAAATTAGGGCTTTGTTTTTCCAAATTTATTGAAGCATTCTCTTTTTCTCTTCTTTTTGCATTTATTGTGCTTACATACAATTATATTTATAAATGAAATATATATATATATATATATATATATATATATATATATATATATATATATATATATATATATATATATATATATATATATATATATATATATATATATATATATATATATATATATATATATATATATATATATATATATATATATATATATATATATATATATATATATATATATATATATATATATATATATATATATATATATATATATATATATATATATCAGGTCTTCGAAGAGACTATATTTTTTCTTTATATTGTTTTAGGGCTTTTAATTTTTTTCAAAGATTTTAATATATCTTTAAAAAATTATATTTATTATTAGTTTTTCTTCCAATTTAAAAAAAAAAAAGCTTTTCTCTTGCTTTCTGAGTATAATTAACGAAATTGTGCAATTGGCCAATATCTACCAATATGCTCAAGACTATTTCAAGGCTTAAGTAGGTTATCAATTCAACAGTATTTACACATTCTAATGTAACTCTTTTAGAATGCTTTAAACGCAGAAGTTATTAATGACACATTACATCAATCACAAGATCAGTTTGTTAACAACCGGGTAGCAGAAATCCTCCAGCACGCAGATTGCAGCAGCACCTGTTGTTTTTCATCTTAGTTTCTTTTTTATTTTTAAAAAGCAAAAATCAAAATAGAAAAAAATTGCTAAGAATGTTTTATTAATATTTTTTTTTGAAGAAAATATCTTTTAAGTTTTCCTGATAAAAACTAAAAATTTGAGCAAAGAGAACACTTTCTTCGCAAAAAGTAAAAAAAAAATTTTCTGTGACTTCATTTGAGGTTTAATTTCATTGGGATTTAATCCAATTTTTAGCATAAATTTTCAACTGAAATTTAAACAATGTAAATTTTTTAAACATAATTTCTAAGGTTTATATATTTAAAAATTTTGCAACATGTATTAAGGTAACGGCAATCTCTGACTGACTACACTGAGGTTACAGAAATATCCGATTTTTGAATATAGTGCTATAGATTCTCTCTGTAAATTCTGCTACAGGGGTTTAGAATGTCACATCAATATTTCCGATACAATATTACTGTTATTGTTATGGAACAGTTAAATGTAGGGCAATTGACCAGTTTTGAATGATAATAATAGTATGATTTTATAAAATTTTGTTTTAAAAAAAGAAATTAGTTCTAATATTCGAATATGTGTTTCATTTTCGAATGAATTGCGTGCGAGTTTTTCTAACAATATTAAACGAGTTTTTCGAAAATGTTTAACTTAAATATTATGATTTGCAAAATGAGTGCATTATCATTAATTGGATTGTGATAGCAAAACCAATTTTGAATTGAGAATATATTAAGTATTTGAAATTTAAAATTTGTATAATTACAATTAAGAATTTTGTTTGTATAGGGAAAGAATAGAGAATATAGTGTATAAAGAATATAGAATATACATACGAATATTAAAAAAAATATATAGATATTCTTTGAACATTTATAATGAGCACAAGCAATTGATCGAAATAAATTAATAACTGGTCAATGCCTTTTGAAAATATTTATATTATATGTAAAAAGTATAGCAAACAAATAATGCTAACAAACTGATTAACATTTTTGAATTATCTGAAGTTTTGAATTATGAAGTTTATCTTTTCAAAGCAATAGAACAGATTATAAAAGTTAACTTATTACCTTTAAAATGGAATAGCAAAAAGCAAATATATACACACTACACAGAACACTAGCTACAGAATACACAGTTGTGATCAAACACGTTGTTCAAGGCTTAATATTCCTTTCATGTTCTATGTATTATAACAACATAGTTAAAATTATATATATTTTTTTTATAAATCTCGACCATTGGCTGTGGATGGCCTAATTAGTTAATAGAATTCCTGAATAGTTCGGTCAACCAGCAAAATGCTATATTCACCATATATTGGCGAGACGTCATTTCATTTAGGGCCATCATAGAGAAGCCCATAATTTTTATATACATATTGAAATTATCTAATGGCATATTTCCTCACGACACACCGAACATTTAACACAAGAATTCCGAAAGAAAACTACGCTGCCACACCACTTATTATTTACTTTAGAATCGAAATAATGCCTTTCCCCATCTCAACCTACCTGAATCTGTTCACGAACAAGAATTCGTTTCCCACTCGGACACCTAAAAATATCTACTTTTTCTCCTTCTCGATGATTGGTTGGTAGTGTCCTGTCGACACACCAAGAAGAACAATGCTTTGAGCATTTAAACTGTTCCAAATGATGAGAAATAAAGTATCGATCCGTGTTGTACCAACAGCACACTCCCTCTCATACCCCGACACCTTCTTGCACTCTAGAAATTCATTTTAATCTTATCCATTCCCCTCTTTTTTAATTGGATAACGGCTACCAAACTTCAAAATTATTGTAACAGAATTTTAATATAAATATATATGTATATATTTTAAAATGTATAAATACATGTAAAGAAACGAGCAAAGAGAAAAAAAAAATGGACATAAAATAGTTTTAATGCAAAATTTAAATAGAGGTTTAAAACTTTTTTAACACTAGAAAGTCATATTGACTGCTTTTTAATTTCAATTGGAAAAGCAATGATGGCAAAATTTCCTATAATTTTGTGACTTTTTGTATAACATAATTTTATATTAGATAACATAATTTTAACGATTTTAAGAGGGGTTTATGCAATAAATTTTTAAAATTATGCAATTTCTTTAAGTTTAGAAAAACTTCCTGTACCAAGTGTTTGATAATAAATTTTAATACATATTATTGAATATATTCAAAAAATATACACTATGTAACTGAGATAAATCTTATATAGAGATTTATTAATTAAGGAAGTTATGAAAATTAATTTAAAAAAATATTTACGCCTTCAATTAAATACTTTAAATGTTAGAAATTTTACTTTAACGCTCTTAATTTCAGAGTACAATGTAACAAAAAATATTATCATTTACTTTATAAATGCATTAGTTTATAAATGTTGCATATTATCCAAACATTCTTATTTAAACAAAAAAGCTTAAAAATTTTTTAAAAAAATTATGAAACACAGAATTTAAATTTAAAAAATGCAGACCTGATTTGATAATTATAATTTAGATAAGATAATTTAAAAAAATTAATTTTGCAGTGACATTATATTAATTTCAATTCTTATTATTATAATAATCGGGTAATCGGGATTTTTTCCTGGCCTCTGAAAATGACAGGATCTGTGTCAGGATCTTTCTGTGATTGTTGAGGCTCCCCTTGAATCGTCATTAGTGTCAGCATATGGACTGTAATTAATTAATGACAAATTAATGAAAAACTAGTTCTTATTTGTTCAGAAGAACAGTAAAAAAAACATCATACTATTATAAAGGGAGAGAAGTTACCAATTTATTTAATAGAAAGGTGGAAAATCGTTATATTTATGAATACACAAACAAAACAAATTAGCAGAAGCAAATTAAGTGTGAATGTTTTGACTAGTTCAATTTTTTTTCAGATATGCAGAAAAAAAATACATTGACACAAACAGTGTACTAATTAAGTAGAGTGGGGGATGATCTTTAAGAAATTCATATACAGTAGGGAACCGATTATCCGGAACGATCGGGACCATCGCTATTCCGGATAACTGATTTTTCCGGTTTTCTGAATCGCTACAAAAAGCCGTTTGTTTATTGTTTAACAAAAAAATGTTTTTTTGGAAATAATCTTAAAAAGAAGAAAAAATGATGAAGGAATACACTAATGATTATTTCCAAAATGATGGTAAGGTAAGCATCTTTCAAAAAAGAAAAAAAATCCTAAAATCTTATGAGGAAAAAAATTTTTTTTTTAAATGGCGCGAAAATTTCGTTCCGGTTTTTTGGTTTTCCGGTTTTCTGATTTCCGGATAACGGGTTCTGTACTGATTAACATAAAAAAGATTTACAAGTGAGGAGAGGAGTGACATTTTTAAGTTATAATTTATCCATTAGCTAGCTATATGTAAAATAGTTTACTGCTAAAATATATACACTGGTGTATGAAATTAAGAGGATTTGCAGACTGGGTCGATTATCCCTAGAACTAGTGGACCGATTGATATGTACATACCTCGATACAATACAAATAACCATTCAACGATTGTAACACACAGGCATGATCATGCGTAATACTCGGAGTCGGAAGGTATGAAATTGCCACAGGAAAATTCAGGCCAATTGCCACAGGAAATGATGAACTGCCTTATTTCAAGTATGGAATCAAGCTGCAAGACCTGTAAAAGGGGACCATACCCCCCTAATTACCCTTTTTTTTTTGTATATCTTGCAACCACTGTTGCATACCTTCCGACTCCAATGAGTGTTTCTCACGATCATGCATATGTATTACAATTGTTGAATGGTTATTTGTTTTGTATTGTATCAGTGTATTGTACACATCAAGTTTCATTAAAATCGGTCCAGTAGTTCCAGGGGTCTGTTTAGAAGAAATTTGGGTCCATTAACGGACCCTTCACAAAATAATTTATCTTTTAATCGGACCCTTCACAAATTTGTTTATCTTCATTATTATTTTGTTATTCGAATAAACCCTTTCTAGGGCAGAAAAAGAGAAAGATGGATGTAAACGAATTAAGTTTTGTCTTCGGCAGACGATTCTTCCATTATTCGTCCGAAATTAATATTCCGCGTTCAGTATAGGCTAAATACCAAATATTTGTATGTTGCATCTCTAATTTAGAAGCAGCGATTGTTGTTTATTTTTTAAAATTTAATTTTTTCAATTATAATTTTACAGTGTTGAGCATAATCTTGTATGTCTTTACAATTTAAAAACTCCTTGAAAAAGTTTTTTTTTTTTGCAATAACTGACCCTATTTGCACACATTCATAAAAGCGGACCCTGGTTGAAATAATGTGAGTAGTTTTTTCACAATTTCACGAAAAACGGACCTTTCACAAAATGTCTGGACAGACCCCTGAGTTCTAAATAACCGACCAAGTCTGCAAATTTTCTTAATTTCATACACCAGTGTATTTCAATTAAACTCATTTAGTTTAATTTTTGTTTAAATGCAAGTGCTTTTAGAATCACTTAAATATGTAGTTATAGTATAATAATAATAATGAAGAAAGACTTGTTCTACCCACAGAAACTTAGAATAAATTTTTTCTCAAATATATTCCAATCTTAACTAACTTACTCTTCATTAGATATCAGACAAATTGTCTCCCTGTTTTTAAAATTTATCTTAAACAAAATTAACTGCGATTTTAAGCATTCCATGATTTATTTGTAATGCAGTATACTCTAGACATCTCAATTGCATAAAATGAATATATTTTCTGATCTTTCATTCTTTAAGCTTCTTTTTTACTAGAATTTATATCCCTCCCTCAATATTTATGTATACATAAATTTTTAATAAATTAGTTTTTGTGAAAAATGAAAAAAGTTTTTAAAAAAAGTATTAGTTTTTTTAGTTTTAAATAAATTTAAATAGTTAAAAGTGTTTAATTTTCTGCAAATATGTTATTGAGTTTACTGATAAAAAATATTTAGCGCTTCATAATGTTTAGATAAAAATCTTTGCCTCTAAAATGACTAAATATGCATGCGGCCCTTTGTTAATCTACCTGCGCTCATCACTCAAAAAGGTTGGTCACCCTTACATTTAAGTTTTTTTTTCATATGGTTTTTCAATTTATTTTGTATTTGAAAATTCGATTCAATGCATGTCCTGAAATTTTTGGAGAACGATGAATTTTTCAAATTTTACTGAAATTTGATCTTTGTTTTTCTCATGAATTAGTATATTTTGTTTTGTGTCCCATGATTGAATAAAACTTTTTTATAATATTTTAAATTTGTCAAAGAAAGAAACTTTGGTTGCAGTGAAAAGATATAATTATAGAGATGGTTGTGCTTTGCAAAAATTTCGGATTTTTCGCTATCCAGAAATTCAAGAAGTTTCAAGAAATTATCGATCACATTTATGTATAAAAATTCTTGTATATTTTATTTGCAAATATTAGAACTAGAATTTATACTTAGCATCTCTCTTCATTTGTAAATATTTTTTCTGGTAGAATAATAAACATGATCAGAGATAAAAGTAAACATAATTATTCATTTAAATTATGCTGCATATAAAATATTTAAAATTTAATGTCTAGAAAATATAAATGATATAAATTTATTGAGACATTAATTTTTTTTAAATGCGTGATTTGTGATTTTACTCGAGAAATTTTTAGGACTTCTGAGTTGGGCTCACAATCACCCCTGCCATTATTAAATAGCTCTTTATTTGCCACAAGACGTTTCCTAAGTTAATTTATTTTTATCACCTAAATCACTATAAAATTCTAGCATGGGTGTTCTCATTTCTAAATTTTTTAGAAATGCGAAACACAAATTTTGTATTCTTAATATATTTATATATTCTTGCCTAAATTTGCTCAAAACATTCATTATTTTTCTTTTAGAAGAAATTATTCTGAAGTTCTTTACTTGTCTTTGCATGACATATTTTTATTATTAGAATGGATTTTTTTCCTTAATTCAAAACTGTCGCATAATATTTGAAATCAGGGTTGCAGGGAGAACAGGGAAAACCTGAAAAATACCTGAAAGTGACCTAAAACAACAGAAGAAAAAATGCAGAGAATTTTATTTCTTATTTTCTTTTAAATGTGGTGACCATTCAAGACACAATTAGTGGGATATTTCATCTATACTAAGCAGTTACTATAGCATTATATGTTTTAACTCTTCCTTATTTCTTTAAGTTTTTCAAACAACTTAAACTAGTATAGTTAGCCTAATTTAGGTCACTCAAGAGCAAAATAATTGTGTGATTTCTCTTAATATATTCTACACTCCTCAAAAGTGAAATTGCAACACCAAGAAATAATGCACGTAGCGTCATGCAAATTTCAGGAGCGATAGTAGTGAGATGGATATGCAAATGATTAAATTTGCGCACGCATCTGATCACGTGGTACGCATATACGGGCTATAAAGGACAGCAACTTTCCCTTCTCATAAACGGCATCTGAGGTTCCGGCGACTTTCGAAAAAGCGTAGAAAATGCCTCTGAGACGTCGGCGAGCTCAATACCATCAGTTAACGACCGGGGAACGTGACCGTATTATCGAACTCCATGAACTTGGTTTGTCGCTGCGCGCAATAGCAACTCGTGTTGGGCACAACGTGAGTACCATACAACGTTGTGTCACACGATGGATTCAGGAAGGTCTACGTGCACGCCGAAGAGGAAGTGGTGCGCACAGGTGCACGTCAGAGCGCACAGACCGGCGTATTCGCCAGTTGATTGTTCGAGACCCTTTCTCCACGGCACGCGCCATCCGAAGCCGGTTGCCTTCAGGAGCAGGTGGATCTGTGTCCACCCAAACCATACGCAACAGATTGCATGAAGTACAGTTACGTGCACGTGTACCAGCAACAGGGGTACCGTTGACCGCTTTACACAGGGCTAGACGCCTGGCGTGGTGTCATCGTCATCGTACCAGGACCATCCAATGGCATCGGGTATTGTTCACGGATGAATCTCGTTTCTGTCTGTGGAGAAATGACGGCCGTCGACGGGTATGGCGGTGACCCGGAGAACGCTAAAAACCAGCCCATTACGCCGAGCGTCACAACGGTCCTACACCGGGCATCATGGTTTGGGGTGGCATAATGTTTGATCGCAGAACGCCTCTGGTACACATTCACGGCAGTTTGACAGCGGACCGCTGCGTCACACAAGTTGTGTATCCCGTTGTTCTGCCCTTGTTGCAGGGCGCACCCAACACGGTATTCCAGCAAGACAATGCCAGGCCGCATGTCGCACAGCGAACTCTTAACATCCTGACTGGATTTGACATCCTTCCCTGGCCGGCAGCCTCTCCAGATCTGAATCCCATAGAACACCTATTGGATCTCATTGGAAGTGGCATGAACAGAGGACCAATGGCGCAAACCATCGATGATCTGCGCACAGCAGTGGATGTGGCTTGGCAAAGGTTACCTCAGGCAACCATCAATGGAGTCATTGATAGCATGCCTCGCCGGATTGAGGTCTGTATAGCTGCCCGAGGTGGCCACATTAGATATTGAATAAATTGCTTTATAATGATTTTATTAGTCTGCTTTTTTAATCATTTGCATATCCATCTCACTACTATCGCTCCTGAAATTTGCATGACGCTACGTGCATTATTTCTTGGTGTTTCAATTTCACTTTTGAGGAGTGTATATAATCTATGCAGGGAAAGTACAGGAAATTTTTTTCCCCAGATTTGAGGAACAAATCCTGTAAATCTATTTTTGGACTTGGTTGAATTTTTACTGCCAAATTATCCCTGTGCTTAGAAAAATAACAATACTTGAATAATTTTTTTAACTCAGTATTATTCCATATGTATACTTGAAAAATGTAAGATGTTTCAGAAAAGCATGCACAAGCATTTCATCCAATAAATCGAAAAATTTCTTCAGCTTTTTATATTTTAATAATCACGTGAATGTAAAATACTATCCATAACATTTATACACATTGAATAATATCTATTAAAAAATATGAGCAAATTTTTGTGTAAAGGAGCTCATGAAAATTTATCTTGATGTCATCAAATTTTTTTCTTCCTGGAACTGGTACGCACCTTATCATGTTACCAAACATTAGCAGTTGTTGTTCGCAAGCATTTACATTATTTTTTTAAAGTGCAAGTCAGAATGTTTTTTTTATATAAGAAATAGTAGCTTACAATTACAGTATATTCTCGATATCTCCAAGTTGAAGGACACTTAAGAATTTTCAAGATAGCGAGTTTTCACGATAACAAGTTCAGAATTAAATATGTGTTCTAGAAAGTAAAAAAATATATTCGAAAATCTGACTCTAAAAAGTAGAATCACGAAACATAAGAATAACTACTATTAAATACGAACGTAATGATAGTTGATTATAAGTGAAAATATAACAATAATTTTATTTTTAAATGCAAGACAAAAATAATCATGCACTAAATAGACAATAATTGGTTTACTTTAAACTTATTTGTGGTAACAAGGTTTTAGAAAAAACACTTCGACATGCGAATTCAAATTAACATTAGATGTATGTATAATTTGTAAATTTTCGAAAAATCCCTAAAATTGAGTAAGTTTCCTAAAAAAAATCTTTACGGCTATAGAATTTTCGAACAGATTATTGCCTGCTTGAATATTAAAATAAGTATTACTCTGATACATAATGAAGTGAACCTCATTTATAGAAATCAGTTCAAAACTTTTTTTTTGTTCTAAAATGTTCTGTTTATTTTTATTCAGAACTCTCTTTTTAAATTTAATCTTTTAACTATCTTTGATGAATTAAATGCCTATTCGAAATTGTGAGTAAACGTAATACATAAGATTTCTAGTATGTTTAATGTCAATCATAACTGAAAACTATTGCAGTTTTTCTATTTTGATTGCTTTAAAAGTCCTTAAAATTCCCCATGTATAAAATATTTAGTTCAACAATTATCATGAAATTTATATTATTTCGTAAAATCTACTGGATTTTCTCCATATCCCTGTTGGCAACTATGACAATGACGTAAAAAGGTGAGATTTATAGAATAAATGTCCTAGGTTCACTGAAATGTTTTTTTTTTCTTTCTCGACAATATTCTGCTTATATATGAAGTTTGTTGATGACAAAATCAGAGGCAATGCTGTTGTTGTGATTCAAGGGCAAATAAACTTTTAACTACACCTGTTACATTTTTTAATAACCTAATATGAATTGAAGAACTCAGTGGAAGAACGGAATATTTGAAAATAAATGCTTAAAATTATATATTTTAATAACATGCTGTGATTCGTAGTAAATAAAGAACATTATTTTACTATCTAAATAAATAACACTATTTTACTAATTTTACACACTATCTTTAAAATAGAGATTTTTTTTCTTTGACCTGCCGATTGTCGTTCTAAATGACAAAAGATGCATGATTTTTCACATTTTTCTTTGCAACATTTATCAGAAACTAATTATTTTATCATGATTATGCACAGTTTTTGAATTTTATTGATTTTATGCCTATAAATTTAGGACTTTTAAACGGTAGAGAGAAAAAAAATTTTTATTACTGCATAGAACCTAATTATGATTTTTTTTTTTTTTTTGGAAAGTGATTAAGATATTTTTGTGAGTGCTTAAAAGGTGCTTATTTTTTGTTGACAAATCTGGCCACGCACTCTGACTCACATACTTTCTTTAGATTTTTCATATCATTGCATTTTATACTCTTAATCTTCAGTTCTTTTTTTTTTAATATTTTATTTATCATACTGTTATATCTGTAATTTTATAGTAATAGTAATTTGACTATTACTATAGTAAAATTACTATTACTATAAAATTACTGATTAGTACTGTTAGTAATTTTGTACTGATTATACAATTACGGATTAATACTGTTAGTAATATTATATTGTATTTATCTTACTGTTATACTATTATCCAGTCTAATTATTCTAATTGTTCTTATTTTAAACTATATTATTGATTTAGAGTAAACCACTGTTATTTCTTTATGTTGTTTTTGTTAGATTTCGACTATAAGTATGTGTTTTGCTTGTATTACAATATTTCTAATTTTATGGTATAAAAAAAGTTCCTAGATTTGGCATATTTCTGTATTATGTTAACCTATTCTAATAATTTGATTATTGCTCAATTTGTTTATGGATTTGCTGTGGTCATTAATCATTCATTTTGTTTCCGTAATCTAGTCACTGCTTAAACTTAAAATGTATAAGTTAAAGTTAAGTTTTTCTGCTAAATAAGCTCGGAATGCTGGCTGTTTTTATTATTTTGAGAATATTCTAAGAACAAAAAAATTTATTTTATATATTAAACTGTTTTATGTATTTGAAACTAAAACTGTTCTATATATTATAAGACTATCTTATATATTAAAAAAAATTGCGTTTAAAAATTTTTGATTGCACAAGGAGATCATTCTCCTGTGTTTAAAGCTGTAATTAAATTTGTATAAAACTAATGTTGAGAATGAATAGCAAATTAATGTGTTAAATAAATAAAAAAATTCAGTAAACATCTTCATAGACTAGTTTTTCAAAAATATTCTTCTTTTGACGATCTGTGTTAGGGGAGAGTCGGGTAGCCCCGTCCAGCGGGTACCCCCAACCACTGTCAATTTCATATGTATAGAATATTTTTTTAAGTCAATGGGCCATCGGTCATTAATTGTTATATTAAAAAAAGATTATTTTCAAAGTTTCAAGTATTTATGCAGCTGTTAACATGATTAACAATAGTTTTGAAAATATGTTGAATACAGTAGTCATGAAATTAAGAAAAATTGGTTGAATGTTTCGATTGAACTTCATTTTAATACTAAAAAAATAATTTTTTCTATACATGCAGCATTAAAGTATGTAGTCTTAAGTTTAATTTGCACAAAGAAGTCTATATGTGGAAAATTGTTCGAGTAATTACAAATTTACAAAAAAATTGGATTTCGGGTAACCCCGCTCACATGAATGTCGGGTATCAACGTCCAATATTATTTCGCCGATAAATGTACGGTTGCAAAGATTATTATTTTATTGCTTCAAATTTGAATGTTATATGCATTTTTAAAAACAAATATTGTTGTTATTAAATGATTGTTATTAAATGATAGAATTCACTAAAAGTATATAAATATGTAATAAATAAAATAATTTTGTGATAAAAATGATAAACGAGGTTTACCTATTGTCAATACATTGGTCATTTTCATTTACACCTGAAAAAACAATCAAAAAACATAATTTTTGTAACTGGGCGTGTCTACCCGACATATTTTGAAAAGAGCTGAAAAACATGTTTTTTTAAATTTCCATTTTTTTAAGTTAAGCTATTCTTATTTTTTGGTTTATTCTTTTTGCATTATTTAATTAGATGATAAAACAATAGAAACATACAAAAATATTGATTATTACTCATTATTATACAGAAATATAAGCAATACTCCTTAAGTGAGAGGGGGCTACCCGACTCTCCCCTAAATGTCCCTTTATCACTCTGTAATTCAAGATTATTCAAACTAATGTATGCAATCTTATATTGGATTCACAATTTGAAGAGTTATGCTTTTAACTATATTCTTAACCATTGGTTGAAATCTTAACAAGGTATCTTGATTGCGATAGTAATTTGAAGCAACTTGTTCTCTTCTAGCTTTTGCTTGGATCATATATGGAGTTTTCTGTAATAAATATAGTTTGTTTTTAATCTAAAAATGTAATTAGTATTCACAATGTAGTTTGTTCTACTGATGATTCATATTTGTCCCGGAGAATAGTCTCACAGCATTGTCTGCTAAAAGCTTTTCTGTGAGATATGTTTTCCAGGATTTTACGTTTCTACAATGGTTTACGCAGATTCTCATTTACTTTGAAGAATATCTCTGTGTCTTAACAAGATAACATTTCAGTCATTGATTTTGCAATGTGTATTAAATATAATTGTATATTTTTTAAATTCGCAAAAACAATTAAGCACTTTATTTTCTGACACAGTTATTAGTATTATTGAAGTCTTGGGTTGGATTCTGACCCACTGCAGAATTTTAAGGCAACATGATTTCTAATTTTTTATCAAGAAATATGCTTCTATTTTACAGCTGACCAAGCAGACTTTTAGCTGCTCCTTTTCTCAGGATGTTGCCACTAGTAGCGGTCATAGACCTTATGTGATTGTGCACCATCATAGAGTCAAACTGGCTACCAATACTCTTTGTCTATTGTGTAAAAATGAAAGGAAATTGACATGCTTCAAATTTCTCAGATCCAACTTGATTCTTTTCTTTCTTCCTATATTATACATTTTACATATGCTGTACTCTTACTTACCACTGAAAAATAAATAAATGAATGGAAAATATATTCAAAAGAAAATCATTTATTTATCCTTCCTTGAAGATCAAGAGAAAGCTACTATTTTATAGTATTATGTAACCAATTCACTTAATATACAAGTACTATATCACTATTTCAGTTTAAATGAATCTCAAATGAGAATTTAATGCTAATATATTTAATTAAAAACTTCATAAAATTTAGAAAATACATCTAATAGTAGTTTAGTAGAAGTTATTTGATTTAAATACTGATGAGTATTGAACTTGCCTTTGACTTGTGGAAAAGCCAGAGTTTCGGGAAACGAAAAAAAGTTAGTTAACTAATTTTTTAACGAACTAATTTTTACAACTGTAATTCAACATCTTCTTATTTTCAACTAGATGAATATCCGCTCTTCGAACAGAATTAATAAAATAAGAAAAAAAATAGCTCGGAACAATGCAATGAAATCGTGAACAAAACTGAGCGGTATATACTAACAAAATTAATAAACAAAATAAAACCTTATTTTGCAGTTCAGCCCATTCAAATGGAATTAACTGTATTCAGCATTACTCGACATAATATTGAAATTTACCATTAACTTGGAATATTTGTAAATACGTAATTTTTTAAATTCGTACAATAGCTATTAACCATATTAATTAAGCATCATTGGCGATAGCATGGCGCTTGTTTACGATTTATTCTCTAAACGATTGAGTACCCAAACTCCATAAATGTTGCTTTTTGTTACATAGCTTATTTTTTAGTATTTCAATATGCATCTCTTACACTACTTAAATGAATTGACCGTTAACCCTTGGACACAGAATTTTCATTAAACATATTTTTTTTTCGTTAATTCTTCGTATTTATGTCAGAATAAATGAGAAATATTATATTTAGAATTTTAATAATATATGGTAATGAAATCTAACGTCTTCTACCTAAAAGGTAAAATCTTTCATAGGCTGATCATTTCCAAACAATTTAACAAATATTCAGTTATCTTAGCGTTTATAATTGAAGCTTCTTTAATTTACAAAATTAATTATTAATACATTTTTGAATATAAATCAAAAACCCTTTTTCTCAAACTAATTATTTTTAATTATATATTTCAGTAAAGATATATAATTCCGTAATCTAACAAATCTTTTTTAACAACTATTTGACTGTTTTTTATTCTTAAAGATTACCAAAAAAAAATTACATTCCTACTAGGAATTAAAAAGCCGGAGAAAAAAAGGGGGATCACGGTTAATAATAGTATGGTAATTTTCTACGTTTCTACTAAGCAAATTAGTACCACTTTCCCATTAATTTTGCCTTTCACTGCATAAGAATATTTTTTTTATTTCAATTATCGCTATTTTTAAATTATTTACTTTTACCGAAAAACATTTTACGAAAATACTTTAAACAAATTAAATGCCTGATTTCAGATTACTTTAGAGGTAATTTGGTGACAGAGTGCTACCACGTAAATTTGGTTTATTGTTGTTGTTGTAGTTAAATTTATGTCGCTTTAAAGCTGCTCAATGGGCAACGATCTAGGAAGCATCCCTGAAAATGATCCGCTGACCTGCCATCACAATCTTGAACTTTGCAGAGGTGATGCCTCCCTTCAATAGACCGAAGATATAGGCGCTAAATCAAGTACTTCGGTAAAACATTTTAACCGCACACCCTCGATTCCTTCACAGATTGATCCGAGCAGTCTTTCACTCGCAGGCTGACATCGGCAAGTAATCATCTGCTGGGAACCGTGTCAACAATCAGTCAATTGCAGAACTATTGTTGATTGAATTTATGACATAGAGAAAAAAAAACAAAATAAAGTACGTTTTTGGCCCACCATGGGCTCCCTAAACGCTCTATGAAAATTTTCTCTGGCACGGGTTCCTACATTTGTTGTGAGTTTGAACATTATAGTTTAATATTAAAAGGAGTTACGTGGTCCTAAAGTTTTCGCCCGGACCTGGTTCATTTGGGACTCTTTTTCTATCATTATGAACATTATTCGCATCTTTAACAAAGAAAGATACTTGTTTTTATATGTAGAACGCTTTTTATTCAAGAATCGCTAAGAAGGTAGCAGAGAATGTTTCTGACTCAATTTATATAAAATTTCAATTATTATTCTTTGTTGCGACATCTGCGTAATTCATCTAGAGTGACATGGACTACATAAAAAATTTTTTAAAATGATTAAAAAATATTTTTTTGCATACGAATATGTTTTTGGAAATTTTGACGCCCACCCTTTGACTTGGTATTAAGATCAAGGTTCTCATTTAAACCAAAAATTTATAAAAAAAATTGTTAAAGTGTCAGCCAAATGACCCACTCATATGCAGTTATTAATAGGAATTAGAAAGTAAACGAGAGCAACGCCTTCTAACGGAAGGAAACTAAAGTATACACTAAATATCGGTCGCTGGGAATGTTTTTGACCCACCTTATATAAAATTTCCATTATTATTCTTAGTTGCAACAACTGCGTTGATCATGTAGAGTGACATGGACAACATAAAAATTTTTTTAAAATGATTAAAAAATATTTTTTTGCATACGAATATGTTTTTGGAAATTTTGACGCCCACCCTTTGACTTGGTATTAAGATCAAGGCTCTCATTTAAGCCAAAAAATTATAAAAAATTGTTAAAGTGTCAGCCAAATGACCCACTCATATGCAGTTATTAATAAGAATTCGAAAGTAAGACAGAGCAACGCCTTCTAACGGAAGGAAACTATACTATACACTAAATATAGGTCGTTGGGAATGTTTTTGACCCATTTTATATATAATTTCCATTATTATTCTTTGTTGCAACAACTGCGCTGATCATGTAGAGTGACATGGACTACATAAAAATTTTTTTCAAATGATTAAAAAATATTTTTTTACATACGATTATGTTTTTGGAAATTTCGACGCCCACCCTTTGACTTGGTATTAAGATCAAGGCTCTCATTTAAGCCAAAAAATTATAAAAAATTGTTAAAGTGTCAGCCAAATGACCCACTCATATGCAGTTATTAATAAGAATTCGAAAGTAAGACAGAGCAACGCCTTCTAACGGAAGGAAACTATACTATACACTAAATATAGGTCGTTGGGAATGTTTTTGACCCATTTTATATATAATTTCCATTATTATTCTTTGTTGCAACAACTGCGCTGATCATGTAGAGTGACATGGACTACATAAAAAATTTTTTCAAATGATTAAAAAATATTTTTTTACATACGATTATGTTTTTGGAAATTTCGACGCCCACCCTTTGACTTGGTATTAAGATCAAGGCTCTCATTTAAGCCAAAAAATTATAAAAAATTGTTAAAGTGTCAGCCAAATGACCCACTCATATGCAGTTATTAATAAGAATTCGAAAGTAAGACAGAGCAACGCCTTCTAACGGAAGGAAACTATACTATACACTAAATATAGGTCGTTGGGAATGTTTTTGACCCATTTTATATATAATTTCCATTATTATTCTTTGTTGCAACAACTGCGCTGATCATGTAGAGTGACATGGACTACATAAAAAATTTTTTCAAATGATTAAAAAATATTTTTTTACATACGATTATGTTTTTGGAAATTTCGACGCCCACCCTTTGACTTGGTATTAAGATCTAGGTTCTCATTTAAGCCAAAAAATTATAAAAAATTGTTAAAGTGTCAGCCAAATGACCCACTCATTTGCAGTTATTAATAAGAATTCGAAAGTAGGAGAGAGCAACGCTTTCTAACGGAAGGAAACTATAGTATACACAAAATATAGGTCGCTGGGGATGTTTTTGACCCACCTTATATAAAATTTCCATTATTTTTCTTTGCTGCGGCAGCTGCTCTGATCATGTAGAGTGACATGGAGTACATAAATTTTTTTTTTAAATGATTAAAATACATTTTTTTTTTTTTGGGCATGCGTATATGTTTTTGGAAATTTTGACGCCCACTCTTTAACTTGGTATTAAGATCAAGGTTCTCATTTAAACCAAAAAATTATAAAAAATTGTTAAAGTGTCAGCCAAATGACCCACTCATATGCAGTTATTAATAAGAATTCGAAAGTAGGAGAGAGCAACGCCTTCTAACGGAAGGAAACTATAGTATACACTAAATATAGGTCGCTGGGAATGTTTTTGACCCACCTTATATAAAATTTCCATTATTATTCTTTGTTGCAACAACTGCGCTGATCATGTAGAGTGACATGGACTACATAAAAATTTTTTTCAAATGATTAAAAAATATTTTTTTACGTACGAATATGTTTTTGGAAATTTTGACGCTCGCCCTTTGACTTGGTATTAAGATCAAGGTTCTCATTTAAACCAAAAAATTATGAAAAATTGTTAAAGTGTCAGCCAAATGACCCACTCCCATGCAGTTATTAATAAGAATTCGAAAGTAAACGAGAGCAACGCCTTCTAACGGAAGGAAACTAGTATACACTAAATATCGGTCGCTGGGAATGTTTTTGACCCACCTTATATAAAATTTCCATTATTATTCTTTGTTGCGACAACTGCGCTGATCATGTAGAGTGACATGGGCTACATGAAAATGTTTTTTAAATGATTAAAAAATATTTTTTTTCGCATACGTATATGTGTTTGGAAATTTTGACGCCCACCCTTTGACTTGGTATTAAGATCAAGGTTCTCATTTAAACCAAAAAATTGTGAAAAATTGTTAAAGTGTCAGCCAAATGACCCACTTATATGCAGTTATTAATAAGAATTCGAAAGTAAGCGAGAGCAACGCCTTCTAACGGAAGGAAACTATAGTATACACTAAATATCGGACGCTGGGAATGTTTTTGACCCACCTTATATAAAATTTCCATTATTATTCTTTGTTGCAACAACTGCGCTGATCATGTAGAGTGACATGGACAACATAAAAATTTTTTTCAAATGATTAAAAAATATTTTTTTACATACGATTATGTTTTTGGAAATTTTGACGCCCACCCTTTTACTTGGTATTCAGATCAAGGTTCTCATTTAAGCCAAAAAATTATAAAAAATTGTTAAAGTGTCAGCCAAATGACCCACTCATATGCAGTTATTAATAAGAATTCGAAAGTAAGACAGAGCAACGCCTTCTAACGGAAGGAAACTATACTATACACTAAATATAGGTCGTTGGGAATGTTTTTGACCCATTTTATATATAATTTCCATTATTATTCTTTGTTGCAACAACTGCGCTGATCATGTAGAGTGACATGGACTACATAAAAATTTTTTTCAAATGATTAAAAAATATTTTTTTACATACGATTATGTTTTTGGAAATTTCGACGCCCACCCTTTGACTTGGTATTAAGATCAAGGCTCTCATTTAAGCCAAAAAATTATAAAAAATTGTTAAAGTGTCAGCCAAATGACCCACTCATATGCAGTTATTAATAAGAATTCGAAAGTAAGACAGAGCAACGCCTTCTAACGGAAGGAAACTATACTATACACTAAATATAGGTCGTTGGGAATGTTTTTGACCCATTTTATATATAATTTCCATTATTATTCTTTGTTGCAACAACTGCGCTGATCATGTAGAGTGACATGGACTACATAAAAAATTTTTTCAAATGATTAAAAAATATTTTTTTACATACGATTATGTTTTTGGAAATTTCGACGCCCACCCTTTGACTTGGTATTAAGATCAAGGCTCTCATTTAAGCCAAAAAATTATAAAAAATTGTTAAAGTGTCAGCCAAATGACCCACTCATATGCAGTTATTAATAAGAATTCGAAAGTAAGACAGAGCAACGCCTTCTAAGGGAAGGAAACTATACTATACACTAAATATAGGTCGTTGGGAATGTTTTTGACCCATTTTATATATAATTTCCATTATTATTCTTTGTTGCAACAACTGCGCTGATCATGTAGAGTGACATGGACTACATAAAAAATTTTTTCAAATGATTAAAAAATATTTTTTTACATACGATTATGTTTTTGGAAATTTCGACGCCCACCCTTTGACTTGGTATTAAGATCTAGGTTCTCATTTAAGCCAAAAAATTATAAAAAATTGTTAAAGTGTCAGCCAAATGACCCACTCATTTGCAGTTATTAATAAGAATTCGAAAGTAGGAGAGAGCAACGCCTTCTAACGGAAGGAAACTATAGTATACACTAAATATAGGTCGCTGGGAATGTTTTTGACCCACCTTATATAAAATTTCCATTATTATTCTTTGTTGCAACAACTGCGCTGATCATGTAGAGTGACATGGACTACATAAAAAATTTTTTCAAATGATTAAAAAATATTTTTTTACATACGATTATGTTTTTGGAAATTTCGACGCCCACCCTTTGACTTGGTATTAAGATCAAGGTTCTCATTTAAGCCAAAAAATTATAAAAAATTGTTAAAGTGTCAGCCAAATGACCCACTCATATGCAGTTATTAATAAGAATTCGAAAGTAAGAGAGAGCAACGCTTTCTAACGGAAGGAAACTATAGTATACACAAAATATAGGTCGCTGGGGATGTTTTTGACCCACCTTATATAAAATTTCCATTATTTTTCTTTGCTGCGGCAGCTGCTCTGATCATGTAGAGTGACATGGAGTACATAAATTTTTTTT
This sequence comes from Parasteatoda tepidariorum, assembly GCF_982258835.1. NCBI lineage: Eukaryota > Metazoa > Arthropoda > Arachnida > Araneae > Theridiidae > Parasteatoda > Parasteatoda tepidariorum. The sequence continues at coordinate 111,173,627 of NC_141759.1, read as the reverse complement.
TTAAATGATTAAAATACATTTTTTTTTTTTTTGGGCATGCGTATATGTTTTTGGAAATTTTGACGCCCACTCTTTAACTTGGTATTAAGATCAAGGTTCTCATTTAAACCAAAAAATTATAAAAAATTGTTAAAGTGTCAGCCAAATGACCCACTCATATGCAGTTATTAATAAGAATTCGAAAGTAGGAGAGAGCAACGCCTTCTAACGGAAGGAAACTATAGTATACACTAAATATAGGTCGCTGGGAATGTTTTTGACCCACCTTATATAAAATTTCCATTATTATTCTTTGTTGCAACAACTGCGCTGATCATGTAGAGTGACATGGACTACATAAAAATTTTTTTCAAATGATTAAAAAATATTTTTTTACGTACGAATATGTTTTTGGAAATTTTGACGCTCGCCCTTTGACTTGGTATTAAGATCAAGGTTCTCATTTAAACCAAAAAATTATGAAAAATTGTTAAAGTGTCAGCCAAATGACCCACTCCCATGCAGTTATTAATAAGAATTCGAAAGTAAACGAGAGCAACGCCTTCTAACGGAAGGAAACTAGTATACACTAAATATCGGTCGCTGAGAATGTTTTTGACCCACCTTATATAAAATTTCCATTATTATTCTTTGTTGCGACAACTGCGCTGATCATGTAGAGTGACATGGGCTACATGAAAATGTTTTTTAAATGATTAAAAAATATTTTTTTTCGCATACGTATATGTGTTTGGAAATTTTGACGCCCACCCTTTGACTTGGTATTAAGATCAAGGTTCTCATTTAAACCAAAAAATTGTGAAAAATTGTTAAAGTGTCAGCCAAATGACCCACTTATATGCAGTTATTAATAAGAATTCGAAAGTAAGCGAGAGCAACGCCTTCTAACGGAAGGAAACTATAGTATACACTAAATATCGGACGCTGGGAATGTTTTTGACCCACCTTATATAAAATTTCCATTATTATTCTTTGTTGCAACAACTGCGCTGATCATGTAGAGTGACATGGACAACATAAAAATTTTTTTCAAATGATTAAAAAATATTTTTTTACATACGATTATGTTTTTGGAAATTTTGACGCCCACCCTTTTACTTGGTATTCAGATCAAGGTTCTCATTTAAGCCAAAAAATTATAAAAAATTGTTAAAGTGTCAGCCAAATGACCCACTCATATGCAGTTATTAATAAGAATTTGAAAGTAAGAGAGAGCAACGCCTTCTAACGGAAGGAAACTATAGTATACACTAAATATAGGTCGCTGGGAATGTTTTTGACCCACCTTATATAAAATTTCCATTATTATTCTTTGTTGCGACAACTGCGCTGATCATGTAGAGTGACATGGACTACATGAAAATTTTTTTTAAATGATTAAAAAATATTTTTTTTCGCATACGTATATGTGTTTGGAAATTTTGACGCCCACCCTTTGACTTGGTATTAAGATCAAGGTTCTCATTTAAGCCAAAAAATTATAAAAAATTGTTAAAGTGTCAGCCAAATGACCCACTCATATGCAGTTATTAATAAGAATTCGAAAGTAAGAGAGAGCAACGCCTTCTAACGGAAGGAAACTATAGTATACACTAAATATAGGTCGCTGGGAATGTTTTTGACCCATTTTATATATAATTTCCATTATTATTCTTAGTTGCAACAACTGCGTTATTATCGGTAAATAATGTATATGCGTGAGTCGGTGGCAATGATGAACGACCTTTTAAGCGGGTCCCATCTTCGCTCTAATTTCATCTAACGACCAAAGGCCGATAAATAATTGATAAGTGAGGGAAACGCCTTGATGGAGTGAAGCCGTATACCGAACAGCCATCACTCTAGAGATAAATAGCTTAGGGAATTATTGTGTATTCACGCACATACTAAATTCCCTAAAACTTCGATAAAAGTGTAGAAAATAAAAAAAAGAAGGAAAAAAAATAGGATTTGGTTGGCACTTAGCGAAATTGGGTTCTCCTTTGGCCTTATAAGGTGTACAAAGTCAAAAAGGGGAGGTTATGTTTCACTTTCAACCTGGTTGAGTACGGTAATCACAGAGTTTTAGCAACTATTTCGGTTCTATTAATAAGAAAATAAGTTAGTATCGATAACCTTCTTTAGTTGTCTGAATTGAATGCAAATATCACGTTCCAGACGGAAAAGGGGAAAATAGAGCTCAATATTAAGTGGATCTTCGAAGGTTTTTTTCGTATAAAATATTGCTTTTAACGTTACTCTGGTGAGTTTGTAATAGTTATTCACGGCTGTTGGATGAAGTTTCCTCTCACTCCAGCCAACATCTTCAAAGCTATTAAAGAAAATGGCGCAAAAGAAAAATCACGATTTGGTTAACAAAAAAGAAAATTAGCCAGTATCGATAGCCTTCTTTTGTACTCAACATTGAATGCGAATAATTCCCGTTCCAGAATCAAAGAAAAAATACCAAATTAGGTTGTTCTTCGAAAACTTTGCTATCATAAGAATTGCTATTTCTGTTGCCGTTGTGAGTTTGCAACAGTTATTCATGGCTCTTAGGTTAAATTATGCCCATCTCGATCCAGCATCTTCTACACTGCTTATGAAAATGGCGCAAATTGAAATATAAATGAAAACCACTATTCCGTTAGCACTTAGATCAATTAGGTTCCCTTTTCGCTTTATAAAGTTCATTTTCTATCTGGTTCAGCGTGGTAATCATATGGTGTTAGCAACTGTTTTAGTTCTATTAATAAGAAAAAAAGTGGGATTTGATAGCCTTCTTTAGTTGTCTGAATTGAATGTAAATGAGCCCTTTTTTAAATGGCGAGGAATTTTGGAAATTTTTTTATCTTAAAAAAGATATTCAAATTACTACTTATAAAAGTTTCAGCCGCCGTTGAAATGTTTCTTGTCCGTATTAACTTGAAGCAGCAGCGTACTTTTTGATTTGGATCATAAAAAGAAATTAACTTAGTTTCCGATCTGTTAACAATGTTCAAAAGCGTTTAAATAGAAATAATTTACATGAAACAGTACACTATAACCAGATTTGCATTGCAAATAGCTAAGATTACTTTTTGTCAAATTATTTAAAGAAATAAAGCTTAATAAATGGTTGTAAATGGAATGAAAACAAGGTAATAAGGCTATTAGTAGAGCTAAGGTTCTTGAATTGCAAATTAGTGAAGTTTAGTCATACAAATGCCTATATAGCTTTTAATAAAATTAATATGTAATGAAATAGTAAATTGGCATTAATTAAATAAAAGTCAATGAATAAAGTTTCCATTAACAGAGTAATAAAAAAGTGAATTTAATAGTGCAGATTCAATTGAAGAAAAGAAATGTTTAAGAAAAACTGAAAGTGTAATTTGAACTTATTATAAAAAATCAAAAGAGCAATGAATTTAGAACAATTATTCTAGTAACAGAGGGGAAAAACATCCTTTCATTGTCAAAGCTCTACTTTCCTAGAAAACCGAAAATGTAATGACAATTTTTAAAATGTCTACCTCATCTAGAAATCCAGGAAGCAATGGGACCCATTTTCGCCCACTCAACAAAAATAGTTTAATATCATAATTATGGCAACAGAGTGGAAAAAAATCCTAGTACAGCATTAAAATGTTTGAAATTAATTTTAAATATGTATATTAAATAAGCGCTATGCTGTATGTGACATACACATACCCTCCAACTTATGAGGATTTTGAAAATAATTCTTTCTTGTGGTAGCGAACCAAAGTAGAAATTTTTAAAGCAAATGGATCTCTCATAAAACTTTTATCAGAACTTAAGAATCTAGCCATATGGCCTGCACTTTTATAAGTAATAGTGGACAAGTTACGCTAAAATTAATTTTTTTTAAATATTAAGACATTAATTTTGCTACCGTCTGAAAAGAAGATTTCTGAAACTACGGAAATTCCGTAGCAGTTGGAGGGTAGGCATACAGCACAATTTTCACATTATTTTCGATTAACAGTTGGTTTAATTGCAATTAAATAAGAGGCTAAAAAGGTTGGGACAATTTAGCTGTATCTGACGCATTGAACAGGTATTGCATAGGCATTATTTTTAAAATAGTACTATGAATACACAGTTACTAAAAATGTATAGTAAATTAACTTGAATGCTTAAGAATGTTATTTGGAAGTTTATTTCAGATAGTTAAATTACTTACAGTCATGGGACATTAAAAGTGTCTTAAATATCACATTCCGGTATAAATATCAAGTTCCACATTAGGTTAACTTTTTCGAAGACTTTGTTGGGCATATTAAGTAACGCTTTTTGGCGAAAAATGTGCGATGTTAATTCATAACAATTATTTATTACTGTTAAGTCAAGTTTTGCCTATTATGAAATTTTATAAAATATTTAAACTCCATTTTAAAATCTATTTCTTTTTTAACATAATACACATGGTTTAAAAATTGAAACTCTACTTCAGGTATCTCAAACTGTTCTTTTTTAATTTTATTTAACGAAAATGCTTAAAAAACGCCATATAAGCTTTTAGTTCAAGTTATTATAGTCTGCAAATTTTTTAAAATGATGTTTATTTGAATTATTTTTACTTTTGATTAAAATACTATCTTTAATGCTTTACGAGTTAAGCTCCATTCATGTGCAATTCAGCTTGATTTTTTAAACACAGTTTCCTATTACTGAGCATTGTGTTTCTAGAGTTGAAAAAAAAATTAGAATTCCTAGAATATCTTATGGTGGAGCCTTAAAAGAAGTGGTTTTCAGAGGCCAGTTTTGTATGAAATTTAGAAATCAGTGAGAAGCAACTTTTGAAAATCAAGAACAATACATATAAATTTGGCTACCACTAGAAAAATAAATTTCTATAATAGGGAGCAAGTTGGCATCTCTGTAGAATTTTTAAAAATGTTCTGTTTGAGTCAGGGCCTGATTACCGAAAAGGCACAGGAAGCAAGTACTTCCCCTTTTAAATTCTAGGGGGGCCCCCAAATGACTGAAATTAAGGGCCCAATTTCTTATTTTTTGTAGGCAAAAAATATTAATAATAAAAGAAATAAGACAAAAAAATAACTCCAACAAAAACTCTCGAAAAGAAAAAAAATGGGATGCTTAATAAATGGGATGCTTTGTGTTGTTTTGTAAAAAAACTGGCATAAAAAAGAGACTCATCTTGCAAAGAACCTTTCGTATAACAACAAGTAATTTTATAATTTAATTTAGTGAAATATTTAAATTTTGTCAACATATGTGCTAGCTACTCCCTCATGTTTTTGTTACTATTTGGCTACTATACATGTTGGACCCTACTTTACGTGCTTTATAAAGCACGTAAAGAAGGGTCCAACATGATTGCATAGGATCTCTGTATTCCTTTCTAAGGCTCTAATAGTTTTCACATGGTTCTTCCCTCTTTAAAATGTATTGTTTATGGGCGAAAAATATCAAAAGTTTCTTTTGCTCAAGTTAGGGGGGCCCCAAAATCCTATTATGCTTCCCCTATTTTCAGAGGTTAATCGGGCCCTGGTTTGAGTACTCTCTCCTAACATTCCATACGAAAGTTCTGCGAAAACTCTATAGAGGTTATTTTGTAGTAACTTCTCTGCGCATATTTTCCACGCGTGAACGTTCAGGATGAATAACTTTATAAGCTTAATAAGCTTTGTTTTTTTATTGTCTTTAAAATATTTTGCAAAAAGTTGACAAACACTCTGAACTGGCTCTAATAACTGTGCTCTACGTGCCTTTTCCAACCATCTTGAATTTGTGATCTTTGTGTTGTTACGGTATATAGAAGGAATGCAAAGGTTATTTAGGAGAAGGGGGAAATATCCCAATAAAAAAAAACTTTAGCTTGAAATATTATTCGTAGGCTTACCCTCAGGCCTAATATAAAATTGGGTACCTAGGGCCGCGGCCTTCATCCCATTCATCATAATGCTATGAAAACGATCGGGTTAGCAGACGTTGATGTAGCTGAATATGAAGAGTAAGCACCTTGTTTTGTAGAAAGTAAATAAAAATGAAAAGGCACGCTTGTTCTATAATGTCCAGTTCGCGTTGAAATGATGACTGGTGGATATGAACCGTGAGTAGGCGTTTAAGTCATAGTCTAAAGATTTCTGAAGGAGACCCCGAAGGGACCTTTTACCTTTTCATCATGATTTGTGAAGAAAAATTAAAGGGAAAAGAATATTTTTTGATTCTGAAGTAAAAATAAATTGTTAAAGTTCCGCGACTACAGCGCCAATCGCTTGTAATGTTATAAATGCTTAGATGAGGGCAAATATTGAACCATTCATATTTCTTTTAAAGTGGTAATATTAATAATAACCAGTATATCATCACCAATTCTACCGAATGTTTTAAGGTATTATTTTTTATTTAAAGTGGTAGCAAAATGTAAACTGTAAATTTTATAGGGCGGCCGTAAATTTTTTCCAAATTTAGAAAGTGGTAGATAACGATCGAAGAAAGAAATTGATTTTACTAATTCTAATCAATTTCCAATCGTCGCATGAGAGATTCGATCGTGGACAACCTGTTAAAATTTGATACGAATAAATCAAAACAGCCATATTTTTCTCTTTTTTTTTGTTACTACACATTAAAATTTTTTCCAGATCGTAGCAACCAAGATGAGCGGATGGTTCGAGTCTCTTTTAACCTGGTCCGGCGCTTTTGCACTAGATTATGTAACCGGACCGTCTGCAACGCTGTAACGGTTAAGTGCTGGCAAAATTTTAAAACATTAATATTGTTATTTCACTATCACTAAAAATATTGGGAAACTTACAGCTCTAAAAATGTTTTTCTACGAAAAATTAGAGTCGAGTCGTGTGATTGGGGTCTGATAAGTAAAAAAAGGTATTATTAATGACATATTACAAATATGGAGCCGTGATGGCTAAAGGGATAGAGCGCTCGCCTTCCAATGAGGGGAACCGGTTTCGAATCCCAGCGATGGTTGGTCAATACGAATTCCGCATCCGGCTTGCATCAACCACAGTGCTGACATAAAATATCCTCAGTAGTAGATGGATCATGGGTTAGAGTTCCCTTGCCTTTGGGCTAACCGCGGGAGATTTTCGTGGTTCTCCATGTAACGCAAATACTAGTTAGTTCCGTCAAAAAGTCCTCCACGTAGGCAAATTTCTCCCACTACTTGATCCAGGAGTTCCCTTATCTTCTGGATTGGGTTCAAAATTAAAAGGCTACGGAGTTGAACCTTACTATTCGTAAACCCAAAAAATTGAGTCTGTTGTTCAGCTACGGTTATAAAATAAAATAAAATATTATAAACGTGATAATTTATATGACGCGATAGATAACGCATAAAATAATTTACAGAGAAAATTATTTTTATTTTGAAATGTTTCTCGCTCAAAATAATATGAAACAGTTATGTTTATAACACTTGAAATTTTATATGCATTCGACGGTGCCTATTCAATTGCTAAACATTACAATACACCAGAATAAAATATGCATATTATTTCAGAATACATAGACTCAAAAATATTTAACACAAGAGTTTTCTAGCCAGCAATTCAAAAATAAATAAGTTTTAGAGATTATAAATCAGTTACTTTATCGTAAATACTTTTTAGACCAAGAATACATTATAAAGGGTTGCTCAAATAAGCACCAAATGTGGGGTTTCTAATTTGCTTCTGACAATGGAGGAGGATAGGTATGATTTTAACTACGACATCTCCTTAATTTCGAACTTTTCTTAAAACTCAAAACAAAAAGTATAATAAGAAAAGTTACTCGAAAAAATCTCAAATTTAGGAAAAAAGTCGAAAGCGGGAAAAAATTTCGAATACAAGTTTTGAATAAAAAAAAAACTTCTTCATTTTATAAAATGACAAAAATTTTGTTTTTAATTTAATCGTAAAATCAGACAGCAAATGTTTTTACGCAAGCATAGTTTGGGATAAACTTATTTTTGCTAACGAAAATACATATTTTGTGAATGGCCCCTAAGCATAACTTCCTTATGAGTTCTTTTTTTTTTACTTCATTTTTAGTTTAAAAGAAGCATTTTTTTTTTCAGTTTTGAGCAAGAAAGAAAATAAGTTACATCAACAAAGAAGTTTAGATAGTATTAATCTTTTGAGTGCATTAGGACGATGCCATAAAACACTTTAAAAGTGTTTGAAAGTCGAGTTTCAGAAATTCGATCTGTAGTTCCAGGCAAGAGCTGAAGAATTATTGTCTATCAAGTTTCACATAAAATTACTTAAGATATAAGAGTAGGCAAAAAGAAAAAAAAATAATAGTTGGCGGCCTTTTTAATCATTCCTTTTCGAAAATTATTCACTTGTACTTATAAGAATTATTTACTGACAAACACTGAGAGATTTTCACCCACGCAAACTTGAAATTTCGTTGAATTGTTTTATTTATAACGATTACTTTTTATCAAGGTTTGCCAACTTTAAAAGGCAATTTGTGGGACAATTTGTCGGAGCGACAGTTCGCCGAGGACGCAATTCGTTGCAAAAACAATTAGTCATCAGCACAATTTGTCGAGACAACAATTCATCGTAAGCACAATTCGTCGTGAGTACAATTCGTTGCAAACACATCTCGTCGTGGACACAATTCGTTGGGAGCACAATTCGTTGCGAGCACAAATTGTCACTGGCAGTTTCTTACTATTTTGATTGAAATACAATGAAACCTCTTGGGAGCGACCACTCCACAGTAAAATGATCATTAATGGAGGTTGGTCGTTTTTAGAGGTTACCTCCATTGAATTCAAAATGTTATGGAAGGTACGTGATTTTTCGCAAGCAATTTTAATTTTACTCAGTGTTATTTTTTGGTGAGAAAACGCCCTGCGTCATGAAGGTCGGATCAATGAATATAATTTAGCGTCAATAGAAATTATCCCTACTGATATGTGAAAAAAAAACACTACCTATTATGAATTATAGAACTATTTTAAATAAATAAACGTGTTTTGTTTAATTTTATATCATAAAAATGAGTTTAAAAATTGAGAAGAAGTTTGTTCGTTTGCTGAAGATAATTCCCAGCATTAAATTTAAGATAGAGTAAATAAATTTTACAAAAATGATAATGACTTAAAATCTAAAACTATTTTTATAAAAATCTGTTCAACATTTTTTTTAGCATGAAAATGAATCTAGAAAATGAATTTGAAATATACTTTAAAATCATGATTAACATGGCTTAAAAATGAACGAAGGAAATTATTTTTTATTTATAACGCATTACTTCAATAAGTATTATCAGGACTCATGCTAACACCTTTTTTACTGCACTGAAAAATCTTACATATTCAGAACTAGAAAATTTCGTCAACTATTGACAATTTTTCAGTGGATACCATTGAAATTTAAAATATAAAAATACGCTATATTAAGCCCACATTAGGGCACAATTTATTATACATGTCTTTGTTCTCACATAGTTATTTACCATCTAAATTAGTTGAATTTAATTACAAAAATTCAAACGAAAGCAAGAACATAATGGCTTTCACAGCACAGCGATTGTAAACGGACGTCAGATACGCACGAGTAACGTCAATTCATGAATAATCACGTAACTCCCCGTTTCAGACCAAAACGAAAGTAAGCGTTTTTTGCTTAAAAATAACTATAATTAGTGCTCTTAGAAAAGAAATAGAGTTTTCTGGGGGTTTTGAGGGATTCTGAATACGTTAAGAATTTTTTCAAAACTGACTGTAATCGTCCATTCTGCCTGAGATCCCGAACAAACTGAATTCTTCAGTTTTTCATCTTTTGTTGGGTAGTTAGCAGTAAAAATTTGCAATTCTGTTAAGTTTCTCATAAAGAATCTGTTCTTCAAATATAATTTAAATGAATCATAATATTAACACTCTAAAACTATGCACATTTATTGTAAACTTTCATAATTTAGCAAACAATTATCACAATGTGAGACAAAAAGCTGTTTAAATTAATTGGTTCAAAAAAAGGAGCTTACATAAGCTTTTATTAGCCATCATAATATGAAAGAACAACTTTATGAAGAACAATATTTTGAATTATCTAAAATTACGTATTCAATTTTAATGCACAAACAATTAAGCAAGCAAAAATCACCTGCATAATATACCGTTTAGTTATCGTTGATAAATACCAACGATGATCAGATTTTTCATGTTTTTTACTCCATTTAAAATTATAGTGATTAGATGTTATTTTTAGAAAAATCTTTTCTATTCAGATTTTTCGGTTTAAATAAATGTTAAATTTTAAGAAAATATTTGGCCCCAGTTAATGTTTTTTAAGTATCATGATGATCGGGATTTCTAGAGACACAGTGTCATTAAAACTGTAAAAGAAATTTTTAAAAAAATTCTAAATTTTCAAACAAAATTAATAATAGGAGCCGCGGCGGCTCAGGAGATAGAGCACTTACCTTTCAATTAAGTGACCCAGGTTTTAATCGTAGGGATGACTGGTATTGACCACAGTGTCGACATGATATTCTCAACGGTTCATGGATCAGAATACCTTTGCCGTCGGTCCAACCCTGGGAGGTTTCCGTAGTTTTCTTCTCCATGTAAAACAAATATGGGTTAGTTCCATCTAAAAGTCTTCTCCGACGATTCCCAATGCTTGATCCAGGAGCTCCATCGTCTTTTGGGTTGGGTTCAAAGTTACAAGGCTACGGAGTTGAGCATTGTTTGTCGCAAACTCGAAAATGGGGCGGCTGCTCAACGCTGATTATGAAATAAATTATCAGGTGATACTATACAGCTGTATTGTTTTTACTCGGATGAAACCGGTTTGCATTTGTTTACGGTCCTGTATCAATTGGTTAACATTGTAATGCAATACGTTAAAAATAAATACAAATAGGAAGTATATAAAAAATCTTCTGAATAAAAACCCATTACATGTACGTTTAAATATAAAAGTATCGCATGTAAACTAGTGCAAGTCATGTAATTATTAAAAAACTACAGTGCGTCTAATAATTTGATCTAGTTATTATAATATACTAATATAATATAATACCTAATATAATAAATATTCTATATTTATATAATATATCGTCTAATTGATCCAATCGTCAAATTTATATTATCTATCGTCTAATTTAACCAATTGATACACTAACGAAAACAAGTGCAAACCGGTTTCAGTCACATAAAAACAATAAAGCTGTGTAGTACCACCTGGTAATTAAGATTTTACATAGAATCTATATATATATATATATATATATATATATATATATATATATATGATTATAAAAAAAAATGTACACCCCTCATGAAAATATCAAACCAAACAGTAAAAATGTTTTAATTTATGTTTTAACTTATTTGAATTTTCAAAGTGCATAAAAAAATCCACAACAATCCTTTCTTTCTTTGTATAAATATTTTAAGAGATTAAGTTCTCTCTTTATTATCGACTTTACTGTAGTGGTCAAAAAGAAATGTGGACATTACTTATTCGCCGCATGATTTTAAAAAATCTCCCATTTCCCGCACGTGTGTTTCTTTCGTGATGAATTACTCTCGATGCGCGAGTAAAATTATTAATGGCGTTGATTTAACCTCCCATTTTCCTAATTGAGGAGATCGATAAATATACGTATTAATTAACATAAGTATTTTTAGGCTTGTAATAAAATGCTTGTCACTGAATAGGAAAAGACAATAGAGGAATCATTTATTTTGCAATTACACAGACTTACGAGAATTGATTTTGAGATGGCTTTCACTTTGCGTTAGAGAAAATGCGTTTTGAATGCATGAGAGTAAATATTTTTTCACTTGTTTTTCACTAAGATATCCATTTTTTTACCTTATTTTTTTTAATTTTGTCAACTTGTGTTTTTTTTTACTCTATTTGCAATTAAAAGTAATCCTTTGACGAAAAACAATAAATGAATTAAGCAAGGAGACAAAACGAAGTGAGGAAAATATATATAATTAAAAGTTTTAAAAATCATCATCCATCATGTACGTTTTGAAATAAGACGTGACACATTGTGGTCAGCTGACCTTTTCGTTGTTGATTTAACATTTGTAATGATATAAGTTAAAATAAAAAGAAGCAGTTTACCCAAGATTTTAAATTTTTTTTTTGTCGTGTCTATGACATAGCCGAATCAAATGCTTCCATGCATCTTGATTACTGCTTCTGCGATTTGATTGATGTTATCGTCATAAAGGTCTATCAATGACGGCAAGACTCCTATTTCTCTCAGATTAGCACTCATTGCTGGACACTCAAAGATGTGGCATGGTGTCAGTTGCGTATCTGGGCAGTTTCCACAATTCCTATATACTTTCCTACCCTCTCAGTCGATCTTCATGCCTCTGTGGTGGTTGGTTCTCAGCCTGGCTATAGTTTTTGTTGTAGATCTATCTGCATTTATATTACAAATCATTGTTTCTTTGGAATTGGTTTTTCTCTTAGTTTAGATTTAGCAAAATCGCATTTGCATCTTGGATGGAGACGTTACAGTCATTAAAGTTAAGGTTTCTGGCATCCTTGGCTAATTTATCTGCGCTTTCATTGCCTGTTATGTCAACGTGTGCTGGTATCCACTGAAGAGTACAGGTTCTGTTTAAGTCCTGAAGATCATGAAGATTTGAAATGATTTCTTGGATGATAGAAGAGTCCCATTTTAAAATTGCTTGGAGGGCAGCCTTCGAGTCGCAGAATATAACAAGGCCCTCTGCTTTCTCAGAGGTGGGAAGGGCTATATACATATTAAGGGCCTCCAAAATTGCGCGTAGCTCGCAGGTGAAGTTAGAGGCTATAGTTAGAGGCTCAATTTATTATTGGTTTTATAAATTTAATGTAAGCAATTGTGACCCACATTTCATAAAAATTAATCAAGTATAGATATTAATACACAGTGCGTTTAAGCTCTAGCATAATATTCTTGCTCCATAACTACCTTCGTTTATATATCTATGAAAATCATCCTCTGATCGGAGATAATATGCTTCTAAGGATGATTTTCCGAAGTGGGTACATATGCAATGATATTTCCTAGCGTTTAAATATGAACTAAAAGAACTATAGATGCTTATTTAAATCTATTTCACCCAATATTTACTTTTTATTGGTCTCCGTATTTTTCGCATGTACCTTTATACATACAGTCTGCAAAGAAATTAGAAATACAATCCCATTTATTACTAAAAAATTAAAAAGAATAAATGTGAATAAGTATTTTTTTATTTACATTTTATATTTACATTTTAAATGTTAATTTAAGTATCATTTTTTGAAAATGAGTGCAATCCAAACAATTTTTCATAACAAATATGCGTAAATGCATATTATCTAATTATACACTCGTAAAGAAATTATAAATATACCTTTGCATTTTAACATTAAAAACATTTTAATTGTAGTTAATATTTAATGGAACCGCCATTTGCTTTAATAATAGAAAATATTCTATTTGGTATACTGTTAATTAAAGGTTGAATGAATACTTTATCAATTTTGTCCCCATTGTTACTTGCGATTCATAAAATGAAGAATATTGATTTTATTGGGCTAAAACATTATTTGCAAGTTGACCCTAGAAGTTTTCCATTGATTTGAGGCCTGGGTTATATGATGGCTAGTTCATGACATCAATCTTTTCTGTCTCAAACTACATTTTTGGTAATGTTGCAGTGTGGTAAGAAGCGTTATTTTTCATAAATATCCAATTATGTCCTCCTAATAAAGACCCAAACGGTATTACATTGCCATATAACATAGATTAATAAGTTTTTGCATTCATATGTTGGTTTATTATGGCTAAATTAGATTTTTCACCAATTAATGACCATAACATCACTGCACTTGCTTGTCTACTAAAAAGCAGTTTGTGACCCAAATCTTCCCATCGCCATCAAAGCTATCCAGATTTTTTTTTTTTTTTTTTTTTTTTTTTTTTTTTTTTTTTTTTTACAGACAGAGGAAACAACAGTTTCAGAATTGTCGGCTCAAGATATCACTATTTTACCCCAAGATAACAGAGTATTTTATGCTTTTGAATTGACAATGGTTTCGCCTTTAATTTCACATATTTAGCATTCCTATTTTACCTCAGAGTTTTGGCAACTGTTGTATGGGATACATTAATATCCATTGTTCAAGAAATTATTTTCTGTGTTTTACAACAACTAAGTGAAAAACAATTCTTTTTTGTCCATCAGTTAGTACTGATTTATAACCAGCTCTTTCAATCTTATTGAAATTAAATTGTTTTTTTTTTAATACATTTTGCATAGCACCGACAAATCTACCAACTAGATCAGCAATAGTTCTATGGGATTTCTTTTGATCAAGAAAAAACAAATATGATTCACCTGTTCTTTATAATGTTTTTCTCGGTATTTTAACTCAGCGTTCCGCTTTTGTTGACCGTTAATTTTGTAAACTTAACTTCCTGAAACTCAAAAGATTGCTTTATTTATCCATGATCCGCCCCATCCTTACATATGCTTCACCAGTCTTGATAAGTATAACACGAACTCAGCTAAATAAATTAATAGACTGCAGAATTAAATATTAAGAAGGATAACAAAAGCCAGGTGGTTCGTAAGAAATGATACAATACACCATGACCTCAAAATAAAAGCAATGGACAAACATATAGCTAAATTAAATAACAAATTCTACGAAAAAGCCACCTCTTGCTCTGCAGCAAATTTTAATGAAATATTCCTATTTGAAAATTTAACTGGAAGCAAGAACATCAGATCAATAGCAGCATACTATCATCATATCAGCTTATCAGCATACTTTCATCATATGAGCTTAGCTAAAGTTCATACTTTTACAATATAGTCTTATCACCCTACAGCATATACTTACTCAGTCAGAACTTGAATGATCCACACGAATACTCCTTTACTTCATTTGCATTCCACAACCTCATCGAAGCACCATAAAGATCAAGCTAAAGATGAATGGGAAAAAGGCCGCCAGCAGCCTCAGGTACCCAGATGTTTTATACAGTTTAAGTTAAAACTTAACTTCGTTTGTATGAATCTTGACAACCACAACGTATGTATAATTTAAGCATATGTAAAGTAACGGTACATGTTGAAAAAAGTGGTAACTAATAAAAAGCAAATATTGGGTAAAATAGATTTAAATGAGCAATACGTTTTAATATATTTCTTTCAGTATATTTGCAGAAAAGCAAGAAAATTTCAGTTTAAAATAAATGTAACTGTATAAATGCCCACTTTTTATTTTCTCTTAGAGGATGATTTTCCCAATTGGTAGTTTCGGGACAAAAAAGAAAAAATCACAATTGAAGGCAGGAATATTTCTGTATTATGTTAGAACTTCGCACCATAAATATGGCTGTGTGTTAACTTATGTAAACTTAATTAATTTTTAGGACATGGTAGTCAAAATTGTTTTAGACTAAATTTGCAAAGCCAATAATTAAATAGAGAAACATAAAATTACTTTAAATATAAAATGCTCCGGAAGAGTTTTCACTGATAATACAATACATGCTGATACTTACAAATGAATAGTCAAATTCAAACATTGAACAATGATAAATTTTATTTCACCATTCAATTGCGCTTCGACGATTTATTATGCATTCCCACTGAGATGAATTAGAGCCCCTCGCGGGGCTGATGCTAAGATAACTACCACATATGAGTATGAGTAACTTCACTACTACTTTAAAATGTTCTGGAAGAGTTGGCACTGATAATACAATACATGTTGGTTTTTACAAATGAATAGTAAAATTGAAAAATTAACTAATGATAAATTTTTCTACCAATTTTACCCTTTGTTAGGCATTTCTTTCGTAATTATAAATTTATGAAAAAAAGTTAATTTTAAAAAGCTTTATTTTACTACCACTGGAAGATATCTTGCGGTGATATCTTCCAAGGAAGATAAATTTTTCTACCAATTTTTTTCCTTTTTTACGCACATCTTTCGTAATTATAAATTTATGAAAAAAAAATTAGTTTTAAAAAGCTTTATTTTACTACCACTGGTAGATATCTTCCATAAACAACTAAATTCAGCAAAATTTTAAACTTTACTACTACTTTAAAATGTTCCGGAAGAACTGGCACTGATAATAGAACACATGCTGATACTTACAAATGAATAGTAAAATTGAGATATTACCTAATGTTAAATTTTTCTACCAAAATTTATCTTTTTTAGGCATATCTTTCGTAATTATAAAATTATGAAGAAAAGTTAGTTTTAAAAAGCTTTATTTTACTACCACTGGAAGATATCTTCCATAACAAATAAAGTTCAGCAAAATTTTAAACAGTGTCTGAAACGCGCCTCCATTTTTTTAAACGCACAGTTTGAGCTTTATTTCAAACGCCTATTTTTCTAAGTTATATCCTAAATAAAAAATTCACTAGCGTGTTAGAGCGAGTATTTTACATCATTAGCTATTTTTGGCATATTTATTCACTTCATTCAAAAACTACCTCGTTAACGCATTCGTGCACGGAAGCGATTACCTCTAAAACAGTCTTATTAACTCTAAGTGTCAGAATCTAAAAATCGATATGGCGGGGGAAAAAATTGCATAACGGTGAATAATAATACTCTCAAAGCGAACGTTTTAAGCCCCTGTGATTTTCTCAGATCGGTGGGGCTGAGAGGATCCGCCCTTTTCTCTCCTCCTATCCGAAACCACCTGCTCCTGTAGCATCACTTGCTTCAATGCACATGCGCAAATGTAGCATCAATGCGGCGGAAAACATTGATGGAGGGCATAATGGGGAAGCAGGCGTTTATTCGATTTCTTATTATTATTGACATTAAATGTGAAATAAATACGATAGTTCATGGCTCTTTGGTGATTCTGATGTAGTTTAAACATGGTTAACTTCCTTTAATCCTTTATTTAATATATATATATATATATATATATATATATATATATATATATATATATATATATATATATATATATATATATATATATATATATATATATATATATATATATATATATATATATATATATATATATATATATGTAAGTTCAAAATGTAGAGATAGAGAAAACATGGAAAAATTACAGAACAATGAAAAAAGGGAGAAAGAGAAAAAGGAAAAAGAATCCGGAAGAAAAATTCCGGAAAATAAAAGATATAATCCTTTCAACAGCTCACACGATTATATCCGCAAACAGGAGTGCTTTCTAACATTGTATCAATATAGCCAAAGAAAAATATATCAATACAATAGTGTGAGGAGCACTCAAAAAAATTTTACAAAAAATTTACAATAAATAAGTAAGTAAAAATATCACGTAAAAACAGAAAATAAAATATAAGAAAAAAAATAGCAAAAAACATAAAACGAAATCTATAAAGCGAGTAGTGAATTCAAATAAACTTACATGAACGGGAAATTTTTCAAAAATGATTTAAAAGATTTTCGTAGCAAGATAGCCAGATTACAAAATATGAAAACAGAAGCTCAAATTGAGGTAAAATAGTAAAAAGAGGGGTTTTGTTTTATAGTGCATTTTTACTGCAATACTGAAGTGCTTTGGATTTGTAAGTTACCAAGGAGGGGCCCGAAATTGGATGTGCGCAAGGTGGACACTGGATAATTTAAAGAAGTTGACAATTCATAATTTTAGAAAATTAACTCTTATTTAAGAAAAAATAAAGTAAAATAGAAAAGAGAAGGAATTGTCTAATTTGCACATAACTTTAGTCATGGATTTTCCAGAAATGGATTTGCACATGGTAAAATTATATAAATTAACAGAGAAGTTTTTAGTAAATTTATTTACAATAATATACAATTAACTCAATGATTTAATATAGAATTTAATTACTTCAGTTAGGTATCAATTTTTTTTTATTTTTTATCAAATTTTGAAAGAATTTGTCTATTTGTTTTTTGGGTAAATAAACATTAATACATATTCTTTTAATTATATTCATTTGATTAAAATTGTTATTTAAATAGATGTTATTAGAAGCATTATAATTAGTTCATTAGTTATCGTATAAATCAGCAAAGCAGATATTTTCTTCTTTTATAATACCCAAATCCAAAAAATTGTAATTAATATTATCATCAAAGTAATTAATGTTATCATATATTACAAAGCAAGATTAATTCCTCTCGTTAAATATTATTTACTAAAATAGTATAATCTTGAAAATTAAACATAATTAAATCATCAATAAATCTAAAACCAAATTTAATATTAAGAGTGTTTTTTTCATAATAATGCAAAAATAAGTTGGCTTAGAGAAATGAAAAATGAGATCCTTGTGGTATTCCATCAATTTGAAGAAAAATATTTTTTCCATTGTAAAGATTATTATTAAAAATCATCGTTTCGGATGCACCAGGGTGCAGCAGTCATATTTCTTAAGAATTTTTTTTTACAAATTTATAATTTTTTAATGAAGATTTTATGTTCAGTTCCCCAAGCAATTGACCCGTAGGTAATAACTGATGCTCTCAAATGAAGCACTTTAAATTTAAAAGAATCATAGGATAACACTACGACCCACTTAGAAGAATTTCGTCAACGACTACACAAGTTGGCAGTTATAGAAATCTATGAACAATGAAAAACATTTTTAAAAAAAGTACTTCAGATGATTTGCTATGAAACGAGGAGCCTTTTATTTTTACAACGGAGATTATTAAACAAATAAAGTTACAACTAGGGATACTAAAAATTTTAAAATTTTCTGGCTCTGAGGGTTGTAATTCTATACTCAATTATATCACTTCCAAAGCATGGGGGACTTGTCAACACTATGAACGTAGCATAAAAGAAACATTATTGTAAGGTTGGCCGCATAACAACCTTCTGTTGTCCCACCTCCTCTCAAGGGACCCGGGGTCCCTACAAAGTATTGAAGAGGGGATTAACATCTGTCATAATGGCTTTAGTTCATGAACCTGTCTAGTTTATTTAATGGATGAAAGGAGAGGAGAATAAATATTCTGCACGGATTTCAAACGGTAGTAAAATTTTTTTTTACAAAAATGGTTACATTAACACGTTGAATGCCACGCTAATTTTTCATGGCTTGCCCGTCTGGCCAAACGTTAAATAACTACGAACTAAATTTGCAAATATTATACAGATTTTGCTAGTTTTTTAAAAGGTTTAGTAGGACATATCTGAAAAAAGTGGTGCATTCTATAAGCCTACGATTTGTTTAGAAATAGTGATGGATAAAAATCTACTAAATTAAATTTAATCAATCAAGAATCACAATTAATAAGCTACCACTTGAAAATATATATTCGCTGTCGGGAGCAAGTTAGCATCTCTGTGTATATAAATAAAACTATTTTTGTGTATTTTATATTACATTAATTTCTGCAAACCATTTTAGTAACGATAATAATCTTAAAAAATTAAAAATTTACTCGAATTATGTGTTTCTAATAACCTTGGCTTCGCCGGTCACCCGTGACCCCCGTGACGTTACGAATTAACTCAGTGCCGGTCACTGGTGACCCCCATGGCATTCAGCATGTTAATTATTGAAGTATGCGTTAAGTAATATTTGGATCCTTTTCAAAATGCTACAGATAATAAAACCTATGCAAAGTGTGCAGAATAAAACACCTTTTGATATAGCCCGGAAGTCCTCCGAATATTTACGAACGATTTCATTTTACCTTCACAATTAATAGGTTTTATTAATATATTTAAGTTATTTGTGTGTTGTGGTGGAAAAAAAATTAATCTTAGTTATTAAATCAATAGCTTACTACTACTCAAAAAATATTCGAATAAAAATGTCCCGAATAAGTTGGCAAGAATCAGATAGTGGCGGTACTTAAAAACAATTTCAAAAGTGGTAGTAAAGTTAGGAAAGTAGAATGTATTTTAATAAGTCCCCACTTTTTCCAAATAAATATATTTAGTAGCGTAATGTGATGTATAGAATTTTAAAAAGAAAACCAATAAAAAATTGTAACTACTTTCCTAGACATTAAATTTGACCCTTGTATACTAAGATACCAAATTTACTTATTGGTTATTTTTACTGGGCAGGTAGTGTTACACTGAATGTACCTTTTTGTCTCTTAAAATAGGAACAGTTGAAATTTCGATTTTTGGGATTTTGCGGGAACAATTTATGAAAACCAAAATATATTTCAACATAAAATTCATGTATCATTACCCTTTCTTTAAATTTATTTCATTAGTTATTTATTAGTATCATTAGTTATTTTGTAAAATGTCGTGCAATTATTTTTTAAAAATAAATAATGGAACATTTTACATCATAGCAAAATCGGCCATCAATGAATTAGCCTCGGAATGGTCAAAGGCGATTTATTTTTAACAATCTAGTTTTAACGAAGTTTCTTTGTATTCTAGATGAGCCCGTTTTGTTTTTACATAGAAAGTGCCTTTATGGATATCCTTTCCTATATATTTAATACATATCAGTGATTACGAATCCTATTGACCATTTTGAAAAAAGTACTTCATATAAAGTGTTTTTCGACCACTTTCTGTAGCCGAATTCAGTGATCATGCCAACTTACCTCTCTTTCTTAGCAATATCTTTCTTGTAGCAAAATTTATGTATGATATTTAATAAACTATTTCATCCACTATTATCAATGCAAAAATTGATATAAAATGACGTTGAAATTATAGTAGTGGTTGCAATTTTGGCACCTGGGCAGTGTCCCTCATCCCATCCATCACGCACTTTTTTTAGAAATTGACGTAGCACATTGTGGTCAGTTGAATTTCTGGTTGCTGATATTAAAAGCTCGAGAATCTTGCGGGAGGTAATAATATAAGTTTAGAACAAAAAAAAGCATCTTGTTCAAGAATTTTCCAATTGTTGACTGTAAACGAGGGTGAAGTATCATCGTGAAAAAAAGGCATGATTGTTGTTTTATCGTTTGCAGTTGAGCGGTTGCAGTTATTGAAGCTATGTTGTTTGCTATATTGAAGTTGATGCTGGAGTTGAAATTTGAAGTTGAGATTTGAGGTTGAGATTGAAACTGAGAGCTGAAGCTAAGATTGATGTTTTAAATTGAGAGTTGAGGGTTTCTATCTTATTTTATAACCGTCGTTAAATAGTCGACCCAATTTTTGGGTTTACGACTACTAGTGTTCAACTCCGTAGCCTTGTAATTTTGAACCCAATCCGGAAGACAAAGGAACTTCTGGATTAAGTATTGGGAGAAATTCGCCTTCGTGGGGGACTTCTTGATGGAACTAACCCGTATTTGCGTTACATGGAGAGGAAGACCACGAGAACCTCCCACGGTTAGCCTGACAGCGAAGGGACTTTAACCCATGATCCGTCAACCACTGAGGATATTTCACGTCAGCACTGTGGTTGATGCAAGCCGGATGCGGATTCGTATCGACCAGCCGTGGCTTGGATTCGAACCCGGTTCACCTCATTGGAAGGCGATCGTTCTATCCCCTGAGCCATCGCGGCTCAGAGCTGAGGGTTGATGAGATTAATCAGATTGATCAAATTATCATTTATTTATTTATTTATTTTGATCGAAGGATAAAACAGTGAAGTTATTTGGTCCTGGGGCAAGCCTTTTTGGAAAAATCTCTTAATCAGAGTAAAATTTATTCTAAAATTGATTTGAGGGAATTGCATCATTTGTGAAAATTGAACTAGGAGTCTACTCTTTAAATCATTTTAGAGCATTTCAGCATCAATGATTTTATTGTAATTATCAGTAGTACATTTGAGAGCCTTTTTATAAAATAAAGTATATCATTCTTCTTAACATTTTATTTTGGAAAGTATTGAAATTTTAAGTTTGCGATTTATTTATGTTGCACCAGACGGGGGATGCATACGTAATCATGGGTCGTATCTAAATTATGTAAATGTAATGTTTGTTTTTAAGATACATCTTTGAGTAAGTGCCCAGTAGATATTTTAATTTATTTTAAGTCCCAGAAGCAATGATTTTAAGGATATGGTCATTCCAGTTTAAATCTTTATTGATAGTAAGACCAAGATATGTGGAAGCATCATGGAATGTTAAGTAACTATATTTAGTTTTGAAATCGATAACAGTGTTATTTTTAGTGAAATTTATTTATCGAATTTTTTGATAGCTTTCAATTAAATTGAAAATTTTTTGTTTCTTTAAAAACCGCATTTAACTACTTTATAAGGGCTGCAACCACTGGCGAGAATGGTTTAAATAAAAATAAATATTGAAAGTTACGCTGGAAATATTCTAAGTATAAAGAAAAATTTTTTAAAAAATATTCTAGTTACTACTGGGAAATATTTTTCTCGAAAACATTTTTTAAGTTGGCTACGATGCTTATACGTATGCATATAGAAACACAGCAAAAAAAAAAAAAAAAAAAAAAAAAAAAAAAAAAAAAAAAAACAGATTTTAAAATTTGATAAATAATCTTAATAACTTAAGAGGAACCTTCTTTTCCATCACCCATTCTGAAGGTAAATCCTGTAATTGAAAGCAAATTTTTTTAAAAAAAATATTCTAATTACATTACTACTGGGAAATATTTTCTCGAAAGCATTTTTAAGTTGGCTATTATACTTGTACGCATGCAAATAGAAACACAGCAAAAAAAAAAAAAAAAATCAGATTAAAATTCGATAAATAATCTTAATAACTTAACATGAACTTTTTTTTTCCCTCACCCATTTTAATGGCAAATCCTGTAATTGAAAGAAAAAAAATTTTAAAAAATATTCTAGTTACATCACGACTGGGAAATATTTTTCTCAAAAAAACTTTTTAAGTTGGTTACTGTACTTGTACGTATGCAAATAGAAACCCAGCGAGAAAAAAAATAAATTGAGATTAAAATTGGATAAATAATCTTAATAACTTAAGAGGAACTTTCTTTTCCATCACCCATCCTAAAGGCAAATCCTGTAATTGAAAGCAAAATGAATTCTTATCCAACCTAATTGGGTAGCTTTCATTAACCCTCAAAGAGATGAGAGCATAGGGTTAATCGTTGGGCCCACCCAGGTTAGTTTCAGGATATTAAAGTGAATAATGATGTTGTTTGGGATGGCGAAGTACAAGCATTCAGTCACTCCACGAGACTGGACCACCCCTAGCACACGACTTCAGTCTTACCTGCTGGTTTCACTTTTATCAGATCAAATCCGCGCATTTAGCGAATTTCGTTGTCACGCTGTGACTATAAATAAACTAATGAATTGGCGAATTATTTTGTACGGCCGATTGGAGAGGCCTATAATTTCGCCAGACACATTAGTCTTCATCAGTTAGCGAGCAAAACTAGTGGAAATGAAAAAACAAAATAGATTTGTGGCGGATCTTCCATCACGATGTGAATTAGGCCATTTTGCTTTTAATGAATGACGAGAATTGAAAGAAAGTCTGATAATTGTGTTGCCTTTTCTGAATTAACGGATGAATAAAAATTTTCACATTATTTTCTAAATTTACGGGTGAATTAAAATAAAAATTTCCACACAACGTTGAATTTTATGAATTCGCGGATGAATTAAAATAGAAATCTCCCATTTCGTTTAAATAGTGGTTTAATAAGTATATTATAATAAATAGTGATTTTTATTTTAATTCTTTTATGACAGAACTGCTAACCCGGAAGTTTCCGACATTATTTAAAGTGGTAGTTAAATAATAAACGAGTAGCTAAGTTTTTTAAAGACATTTGTTTGCTTAACCTTTCAACTATTTGTAAAATAGTCCTTTTTAATGAATACTTTATATATTAAGGCAGATCTGCTTTTTACAACTTTGGAGTGTTTGTCAAAATAACGTGAGTAGTAAGTTGACTGAATCACGTTGTAAATGTTATATACATACTCGCATTTTTTTTAAAAGTATATTTAAATTAAGCTTGATACTCCATAAGATTGAGACAAAAAATTTATATTCCATAAAAATTATATTTTAAAATAGGCTATTGTTGGTATGGAGTGGCAAATGTTTAACAGTCCTTTTTTTTATCCATAAATGTTATTGTGGTAAGAGGAAATATTATTTACAATTATTATTTTTAATTTCATACAAAGAGTAGTACTGAATTGAAATGGATTAAAATTTAAACAGAAGACATCAAAAAAGAAAAAAAAAAGAAGAAAAAAAAACGCATTAACAATTAAAACGCAACGTGCCAGAATTATCTTTTTAACTTCGGTGTGCTCTATAAATGGGGTAGATTAAGATTGTTGCTATTAGAAGGATAATTTTACACACCCTGTATGCTCAAAATTTTATTAAATTGTTATTAGTTTAATATTTCTCCAAAGCCGGTCAGGGTGCCTGACTACGAAGCCAATGGTTACGGGTTTGAGCCCCACTCGGAGCATGGATCGCTCTTTGAGTACATTTTTCATCTGTTATGGGAATGCGCCTCCCCTCTCTTTGGATGGATATCTCTTATATTATCAACAATTTTTTTCCGAAATAGGAAGCACTCTTGTATAAAAGTTATAATCTTTAATAATTTCTTGATAGCCAAGGTTCTTAATTTTTAATGAAAACAAGTAGTTATAAATTGGTTTTCTACAGGTTTCCCTTTTACGGGGTATAAACAGCCATGTTATATGCTGTATATTTTATTCAGCAGAGTGTGTATAATAAAAATCTATTATTCACATCTAAGTATTTCTCTGGCATATTTCTTTCTGTTTACTATTGATACGAGGAATATCTTAATATATCGCAAAGTAGTAGTTACTTTTATCAGAAAACATTTGTTTGTTTCACTTATTTACACATATTCTTTAAACTCACGAGGGCCTCTCCATAAATTAATCTGAACTTTAATGCTTCGTAATTACTTTATTTATTGGTCTCTAGGAGCTATATGAAAATAGTGCAGTCCTTCTGTTTTGTAAAATTTTGCGTCCGTTTTTTCAATTGTAAAAGGAATCTCGAGTTATTAAGAATACATTTCCTTATCTTTTATACTAAATCTGATCGTCATTTTAGGTGCTGACGAAATTATTAAAAAAAATATTCTGCTTAAAATTATCAATGCAATAGTCAATTACCAGAAAACAAAAAATGCAAATGTTGGCAAATATGTTTTCTTACATCAGCAAACAATTCATACAATTGTCTATCTACAGTAAAAAGTAACTGACTAAGACCGGTTAAAGGAGAAAGAAAACATGTAAAAGATATACGAAATAGGAAAAGCATGTTCTGAATATGGGGGATTTTTCTCACTGGGAGACTGATTACAGTTCTTGTTGAAAAGGTCAAGTACCCGTGTAGTAGGTAATAGTTTTAAAGGCAAATTAAATCGGGATTCCATTAATTGGTTTACTTTTTGAAAGCGATGGCATTAAAAAATGATGGAAAGGTCTTTTAAGAAGAAAAGGAAGAAAATGTAACTCAAAAGGCTTCTTTATTTGGCGAATTTTATGATGGAAGGACATTTTCCTTATTAGCTTCCTAATGGTGATTGAAGTAAAAAAGTGGAAAATTAGCGTAATAAATGTAATTTGTTTTCAATTTAGCCTTCACAACAATGTTGAAAGAGCTTCCATCATTTGTATCTCCTTAATCTATTGCAAGAAATTATTGATTAAGGCTTTTTCTTTTATAAGGATATCCCTAATTCATTGTCAGAACAAACCATTTTGAAACGACTATGTTCAACAGATGTTTCAGATACAAGCTATCTTATATTTATTTATTATTTTCACGTTATTACTATTATTAACTTTATTATTTATTTATTATTATCACGTTATTATTGTTATTAACTTTATTATTTATTAGTTATTATTACGTTATTACTATTATTAACTTTATTATTTAATTATTTATTATTATCACGTTATTACTATTATTAACTTTATTATTTATTTATTATTATCGCGTTATTACTATTATTACTTTATTATTTATTTATTATTATAACGTTATTACTATTATTAACTTTATTATTTTTTAGTTATTATTACGTTATTACTATTATTAACTTTAAAAAAAAAAAAGGATGAAATTTTACTTAAAAAACCGGAAAAAAAAAGATATAGTCTTTTCTTCAGCCCACACGATTATATCCGCAAAACAGAGTGCTTTCTGATATTGTATCAATAAAGCCAAAGCAAAATATATTAATACAATAGTGTGAGGAGCACTCAAAAAAATTTTTTATAAAAATAACAACAAATAAAATTGATCACAAAAAGTAAAAATAAGTAAAAATAAAATGTAAATACAGAAAATAAAATAAAATAAAAAGAAAAAAACATTAAAAAGGGACTATAAAGCGAGTAGCAAAATCAAATCAACTTACATGGACAGAAAATTTTTCAAGAATGATTTAAAAAATTTTTCGCAGAAAGATTGTCAGATTACAAAATATGAAAACAAAAGATGAAAACAAAAGCGCATATTGAGTGTAACAAGAGGGTTTTAAAGTGTCATTCTTACTGCACTGCTGAAGTGATTTGTTTTTCTGAGCTTTGATTTGTTAGTTACCAAGGATGGGCCCGAAATGGATGTGCGCAAGGTAATATTATACTGGATAATTTTAGAAATTGATCATAAATAGTTTTAGAAGACAGATATTTATTTAAGAAAACATATAAAATAGAAAAGAGAAACATAAATTGCCTGTTTTGCAAATAATTTTAGCCGCGGATTTGCACGATATGGATTAGCACATAGAAAAATTATTTAAATTATCAAAGAAAAAAATTCTAATAGATAATTTTAACACGGATTTGCCTGAAATTGATTTGCACATGGAAAAATTAAGAAAGAAAAAAAAACTTGCAGATTACGCGCAATAAATGAAACTTATTATTTTTCTTAACTTTCTTCGCGTTTTCTTGTATTTATTTATTTATTATTATTATTATTATTATTATATATATATATATATATATATATATATATACAAAAAGCAGCGTGGCCGAGCAGGAGAAATAAACCGGCATGCTGAAGCAAACTGAAAGTTTTTATTAAGTGCTCATTCTATTTGAGCAAAATAACGAACTATCTGAAATCGAAGTACTTCTGAATATTACGTCTTATAAGTGCAAAAGGCGGACAAAATAATTGCTAATGACTTTCATGCTTTTACTCTAAGATTACCACTAAAAAATATCTTTGGCGAAAATCGTAAAACTTTTGCAACTATGTACATCTGAATTTCATCCCTTTCATTTTTATTATTTATTGATATTTTTATAATTTTTTTTATTTTTTATTTTTATCTTTTTAACTCTTCAAACTTATTTAGTGACAAGCACTCCAGCATTTCAGGTTCTTGTGAGAAAAAAAATTCCTGTGGTAGTGGCCTGAAGAAGGAATTTTAAAACCAAAAAGTATTTTTTTAAAATTTAATTAGAACTTACAATAATGACCCTTTTTCCTGTCTTACGTTTTTCTGTTTAAATAATTTTTGTTCTTTTGCAAATTCTAATTTACTACAGATTGCCATTATATTAAACATATTAACTAATAATGCTAATTTTTCAAATATTGCTTCTGATACTAATACGAAAAATATTTTTTACGTAAATTCCATAGTAGTTGAGCAATTTACGTATTAAATCATGATTTTTTTCGAGAAAAATATTCCCTGTCAAAATGATTTTAAATGTAACAAAATTGTTTTATATTTTGCACAATATTATGATTTTTTCATTAAAACTTTAGTAATATTTTAAAATACTATTATAACACTATCTAAGCAACTCATCTTGTCCAATATTACCATCACCTCAAAATTAAAACCTCAAGATGGATGGCCTCACGCGCAGAGATGAATTTTGATAATCATAAAAATCAATAATGCTTATGCTAGATTTTCCTAAAGAAAAAGAATAAACGCAAAGAAAATCACAACAGTATTATTTATGCAGCAAGAATGTAAGTAGCGTTAATTTCGATTTTTGTCTTTAGCCATTAAGATTATAGAACGCCAAGTTAGACGCAGGCGAGGCTGACAAATTACATCAAAGAATGTCGGATTTTTACATCATCGATAAAAGGACATTTGTCATGATACCGTCAAGAGTAATTTTCTTTATCATTATTTATAGTAACAAGAACAACGCCATGGGATGCATTTATCAAACTTTTTTGCACTTCAAGTGCAGAAGAATTTGATTTCATAAGTGAGAAAATTTAATTAACCACTGTAATTTGTCCTTAAATAATATATTTCTTAAAATGAAATATGGTGTTTAAAGTAGGATATTTAAATTGCTATTTCATTAAATATTTTACAAATATATTTTTTTAAAAAATTTCTTGCTATTTTAAATTAAATTAGCCACTGTAATTCGACTTAAACTGATATATTTCTTGAAATGAAATATGATCTTTAAAATAGGATATTTAAATTGCTATTTCAATAAATATTTTACAAATGTATTTTTTTAATTATTTTTTTTAAAAAAATTTCTTGCTATTTTAAATTTAATTAACCACTGTAATTCGACTTAAACTGATATATTTCTTAAAATGAAATATGATCTTTAAAATAGGATATTTAAATTGCTATTTCAATAAATATTTTACAAGTGTATTTTTTTAATTATTTTTTTAAAAAAAATTTCTTGCTATTTTAAATTTAATTAATCACTGTTATTCGTTTTAAAATGATATATTTCTTAGAATGAAATATGGTCTTTAAAATAGGATATTTAAATTGTTATTTCAATTAATATTTTACAAATGTATTTTTTCTAATAATATTTCTTTCAAAAAAAATGCTTACTATATTAATTATATGGATAGCAATAACGTCTAGGTTGGTAATTGTGCATTTGGATTAATGATGTATTACTCAGTTTGACAGAAAGAGCATTCATAATATTAGTTTCTGTGATCCTTAATAAAAAGTAAATAGTGGAATTAAAACTATTTTCTATTCACTTTGTTTTGGAAGAATTAACCTACCAGTTATTATCATAAGAAAAAATTATTAAAAGTACGTAAAAAATACAGACGATAAAAAAACAAAATAAAAGCGGATTACTTATTATGTTAAGTCAAAGAAATCTCTTAAATTATGTATGACTGATTACATGTTTCTTTCATTTTCTTTTTAATAAAAAAACGCACTTTTTTTTAAGAAACAAGCCCTTTTTAAATCCAATTCAGATTTGTCACTTTCAAACTAGGTTAGATAAAGCTTTAAAAACCTGGATTTTATAGCTTAACAGCTACAGCGGCTCAAAAATTAATACTCTAATGTTATTTTAACGTGTCATATTTCTCTTCATATCGTTTGAAAATTTCGATACATGAAAATATTTCTTTCACGAAAAGTTAAAAAGATTTTGGTCCAAAAAGAAATAGGTAAAATAATGAGGAATAAAGATAAAAAAAATATTTATTCCTTAAATTTTTAATTATGAAAAAACGTTTTTAATTGTAAGGTATAAAAATGCTAATATTCAGTATTTTCAGTTTTTTTTAACCTAAATCTAATTTTCCATGTCATTTGATTTAAAAATGTGCTAAAAATTAATAATTGTATGGCTTTGAAAGAGTTCTCAATGTTGTCCCCAAATTCTACATCATTCGTGTTATGAAAGAGATTCACTTTAAGAAACGCCCTTATTTTAAATATGAACACTGGTCAACTATATTCTTTCTAAATTTATTTTAGTTTCAAAGTACCGTCTTAAATATTAAGTACCCTTTCCGGTACTAATCAGACAATTCACTTAATTAAGAAAAAAAATAATTGTTAAGGTTTAAAATAATTAGTAAAAAAAGGATTACGTGAAAAAGGGACACGATGTGTATTTGTTTTAGTGAAATAACAATTCATTTGGAATACGTTTTAAAATGTCGAATACTCCGGCAGACAACAATTAACTGTCATACTAATTTTATCCTATTAATGCCCAAAAATTAATTTATTATAAAAAAAAGATGGTAGTACAGTGCGCCAAAAGAACGAACCAAAATGAATGACTTTTGATCAAATGATTGGATCTTCACGTTCTTTGTTCAAGGGGTTGACCTCAAATATGCTAATTAATTAGAGCAGACGATATTTTAAGTTACGAAATCAGACGCAGAAACGCAATTAATCTGAATAAACATACCTTATTTTCTGACGGATTCTGATCTCAGACCCCCAAAATATAAGGAGTAGCCGCAATCTGGGAAGTATGGTCCCAATAGTTTGGTCAGGAGAGCGATCCAAAGTTTGGACCTCATAATGCTAATTTTATTTTTAAGCGAATTGAAAACTTTTCACATACAATTATAAAATTCGTTTATCCAAAGATAATTTCATGCAAAAAAAATTTTTAGTGAATATATATTATTATTTTGTTTAATAATAGTCGAAAAATTTTGAATTGTAAGACATACAATTTTTTGCATCATTTTAAAATTAGTAATTTTCTATTAAGATTGAGTCCTAGAACGTGAAGATCCGATCATTAGGTCAAAAGTTATTCAGGAGGGGGGCGTTTTTTTTAATATTTATATGCTAAACACAGAACCTGTTCAAAGCTAAAAAGGTAGGCAAGAGAAGAAAATTTCCACTAGACTTAAATAAATAGGCACTGTTATTTTTAACTTTAAGGCACTTTTTACAACATCGAAATTTCAAAATCCAGGAATTAATGCCTTAAGCTATCATTATTTCCGTCACATTCCTTTTTCTTTTTTTTAAAGAAAAAATAGGGAATTTTTAAAAACTTTTAACAAAAAATATTAAAGGTTTTGAGAACTCAATATTTTTTGGGGGGATGGGGGGGGGAGAATACGCCAAATGCTTACCTTTATATTATACCCAAATCTTTTACAAACAAAGGATAACAAAACAGTTCAAATTGATCTTTAAGACGATAAATCATAAGATATATTATTTACAGGTAAAAATTTCTCTATCACAAAATGGCATCACTTTCTAACAACCAACCACCAAACATGATCCCAACGCACTAGAAAAAAAAGAAAAGAAAAAAAAAGGGAAAAAAAAAAAAGCGAGTTGACGAATGGATGTGACAAAACACCTGTCTCCTATAACCATAATCTTCGTCGTTTTTTTTTTTTTTCTTTTTCTTCTTTTCTTTCTTTTTTCTTTTCTTCCTCAGACAATCTGCGCGCAAAGACGTTTCATCTAAAAACGGAAGTTTTACATTGTTTATTTTTAATGCGAAAGAAGAAAAATGGCGAAGAAAGTGAAAACGGGTTCGTCGAGTGAGTGAAGGAAGATAGCTGCGCTCAATTCAAAGTCGTTGCCACTTCCCTAAAGCGTAATAAATCTTCATTCCAATGACGGTTAGAGAAAAACATGAAGCGAGCACGTATGGCACTGAAAACCATTAATAATACCATAAACATATTTTCATACGTGCTCTTCTCCCTCAAGTTAAGTTTTCAAGCTAAAACGAATTGAAGAGCAAGCTTAATTTTTAATCAGTGTTATTCGCTTAAATATTTAAGAGCATTCTAAATTAGTAATTAACGTCGCTTGCTTTATTTAATAGCTATTAATGCCAGATTGCTTGCCAGATTTTCCTACCTTCTTAGATAAATATCTGACAGAGGAATAGACACAGTTATTTTTATTTATTTGTTTTGTTTTCAGTTTTATTTATACATGGTCCAGAAGAAAAAAAACATTTTTCTTTTTTGGTAATTATTTTTTATTATCGTTTTAAAAAACAAGTATATTAGAGACTTTAACGAAAATTTAAAATCTTTTTTAATAATCCCATATCTGCAAATTTTGACTCTTTTTTAAAAAAAGGATTTTTTTCCCCTGGTAGCAAAATATATACTTTCAATGGATTCTATACTAAGTAAGTCGAAAAAAGGTATATTTATTCAGAGAAAGTACGTTTTTGTGCCTGATTTTGTAACTTAAAATATCGTCTGCACTTATTAAGTAGCATATTCGAGATCACCCCTCCGAGAAATTAAGATTGAATCCTAGAACGTGGAAATCCAAACATTAGATCAAAAAATATTCAGAGTGGTCCGTTTATTTCGCGAACTGTACGTTGTTAAATAAGTAATTACATGCACACACAGGTACGTTGAATGCACTTGCACTCGTGCACATACGTAGGGACCTGTATGCACATGCGTACACATGTAGATATGTTGAATGTACAAACGTACATGCATTATTATTACATAGTGCATGCAGACGTACGTATGTGTATATTGTATGAGCATACGTACATTCGTAAATTGTATGCATACACTGATACGTACTTTATACGAACACATATACGCACGAATTCACTATGTATATACATATGCAAATGTGAACGTACAAATACGTACTTCCGTACATACATACAAACATAACACATAGATTTTGTATACATATACGCATAATTTATAGATCAATTTTATACATACACCTACAATGTAGTACGTTTCTACACACAATATACCTATGTTAACTTATCATTTTTAATATTGTATGTGGTAAATAGAAAATATTTCAATTAGCTTGAATTAAATTAAATTTTTGTCATGAAATTTTCGAAATGATTTTTAAAAGTAATAGAATAAGTTTTCCGCCATAAACTGTAAAATAATAAATTTGTCGTCTGCTTCAACTCGAAATTATTCCGTAAAAATAAATATTTTTAGAGCTAAAGTATTTCATCAGTAAAAAAACAAATAATCGCATATATTGCTTCGTAATGCCAAAGTAAGGATTTCTAATTAATTTAATATTTGCTTTAGAGCGTGTAATTAATTAATATCTGCTTTAATGTTTCAAAAAAATTAAAAATCAGAATGTCTTGAATATTAATGGATTATACAAGGTATAATATGTATTATTTATTTTTCATAATTTTACTCGTTCAGTTGCTATAAAACATTGTACAAGGAGTTGTCTATGTATGTACACTACTACATAACTCAATTTTGAAAAATGAATATTAAATTCGAACTATTTAGAGAATACGAATATAGAAGCCTATCTGTAATATTATTACCTTTTAGGTAAAAAGATAATATAGCTTTTTACCTAAAAGGATTAATTGGGACGTCACTCCTTTGATCGGATCTTAACGTCGCAATCTTAAAAGTTCGTGGGGGTGACCTCAAATAAGCTAATTAATAAGTGCAGCCGATATTTTAAGTTATGAAATCAGACACAAAAACGCACTTTCTCTGAATAAACATACCTTTTTTCCGACGTATTCAAATTTTTAACCACCGCAATCTGGAAAATATGGTCCCAATAATTTGGTCAGGAGTTCATTCCAAAGTTTAGACCCCTTAATATCAATTTTATTTTTTGCGCATTTCGCTATCTCTCAAGAAATTTTAAAGCGAACTAAAAAAATTTGCATACAATTATAAAATTCATTTAGCCAAAGATGCAAAAATAACTTCTGGTAAGTATTTACCATTTTTTCATTATTTTATCTTCTAATAGTTGAAACAACTTTGAATTGTAAAGTATGCAATTTTTAACATCATTTTTGAGAATGTATTCTTACATGGCAGAATAAAAATATTTGAGCAAAATTGGTCGAATAATTCCTGAGAAGTTGAATTTTATTTTTTTTAAAATTTGATTTCACAAAAGCTATTCGACCGATTTCGCTCATATTTCATATTTTGCCATTTACAATTGCATTCCATAAAATAATGTGAAAAATTGTATACCTTACAATTCAAAAGTTTTTCGACAATTATTAAATAAAATAATAAAAAATAATAAATACATACTAAAAGTTACATTTTGGATGGACGAATTTTATAAATGTGTGAGAATTTTTTTTAATTCGTGTAAAAATTTCTCGAGATATAGCGAACTACGTAAAAAGTAAAATCAACATTAAGGGGACCAAACTTCGGACCGTTCTCCAGATCTAACTATTGCTACCCTATTTCACAGATTGCGACTGCCCCCTATATCTTTGAAATCAAAAATCCGAATGCGGACAAATTGATACATTCATTCATTCATCCACAGATCGTAATTTTGATCTGAAGCACAGAAAGATTAATCTCCAATTCAGTACCCCCAGAGTGTAATATGTTATGGAAACGTGGATGACTTGGTGACCAGACAGGTTTAACGCGTCACCCCGGGTTTCATGCTTATTACTATATGAAAGCGTGAGAAAAACCAAAGGAGCAGTTCATAAAAGACAAGCCATCGCTGGGATTCAAATCCGGTTCCCCTCATTGGAAGGCGAGCGCTCTATCCCCTGAGCCACGCTTAGAGGAATCGTATTGATTTGCTAAAGAAAGGAGAGGAGTCACAAAAAGTGTGTTATCCCACATTTTTGTTAAAAGAAATATTGAAAATGAGTAGTTTAAGCCATTTCATATAATTTGTTATTTATTAAAATAAGTACAAATTTAATTATTATTACTGCTACGCTCTCAAATGTCCTAAAAATAAAATTTGGAAGGTAATCTATTTTGTTTCCTAGTTGCTATCATATGTTTAGATAATATAGCGTGAAAAGAGGGATAGAAGCATCGTGACACCATCTCATAAAAGGGATTATGTCACATCACTCCTCGACTGTCTCTAAATCTGAAATGTAAGAGAAAAGTCATAACTGCAATAAAAATATAAGATAAATAAAAATATTTTTTGTGCTGTAATATTTAAAGATTGTTTAAATATCTTCAATCAATTAGATAATAATGTCGTTTAACTAAGGTAAGATTGCTGAAGATTATGAAAGAAAATAAGAATAGCCTTTCTGGAAGTATTATGCTGAATACTTCTAGAAAGGTAAACTCTCTAACAATCTTCTGAATGCTAAATTTTTTTTCACCATCTATAAGTCTTAGCAAAAGCAGTATAATATATATATATATATATATATATATATATATATATATGTGCGTGTATATATAATATGCACAAAATTTTGAAATATTAACACAGCATGCCGAAGTCAGGTGTTGCACATGCACACAGAGCAATAGTATTTGCGTATCAGTATTAGTAAAATATTAGTATTTAATATTAAAAAGTAAAAGTACTTGCGGAATTGTTTTCGTTTAGAAATATTTCAAAAGGATTATCACAGAAATGTCTCTGTGAGTACTTTTTTAATATCATTTCTATTGTTGCAGAAACATGTTTATTATCACTTTTAGAATTTTGTTACGTTTCTACTTAACTGCTATGTATTTGTTACATTTCTGCGACTTTGTTTGCTGTACTGTTATATAGATTAAAACTTAGACGAGAATAATTTTCCTTTGATGTATCTGTTTGTAATAAGAAATAAATTAAATTTGAAAACTACTAATTACTTCTTCATTGGAATTATTTACTTCCAGCAAAAATATTGATATAGATATCTCAAATAAGTTTAAAAAATTTCATTCAATTGCTTTTTTTTTTTTTTTTTTTTTTTTTTTTTTGAAAAAGGGTCATAGAGCTAACCAATGTTAATTGAAACATGCGAGATGTTAAATTTGTAAAAATAGACATTTTGTTATTTTTTGTCTTAATGATACTAAAAATATAATCGAATGAGCAATATATAATATCTACGTAATCAAATGCATTTCTCGGATGTAATGCCTTAAACTCTGATTGTTGGAATAATTAATGGTTAAAAAGAAAGGTTATTTAGATCGGTTATAGATCTGTTTAGATTTGTTATAATAGTATGTGCTCTTATATTTGTGGAGATTTTGCCTGATTTATAAATTATTTACCACTGAGACAAATCCAGATTGAGCATTGATAGTTTTTTGGCGGAAAAAAAATATGCACAATATGTGAACTGTAAAATTAAGTAGTACTGATTAAAGCTATCGATGCAAATTTAAGGGTCAAAAACAAATTTGTTCCGATATTAAACAGGTTTCACGTGTCAAAGATATACAAAGGCTTCTTAATAAGACAAGTGATTTGGAAACCTGATAAAGAAATTGATTGACGGGAAAAATACGGTAATTCTCGGAGACACGCTCATAGACATATCCTGGTAAAGGAAAGAAGTAGTTCTGATTTATTAGAATATTGGGTCCTAAAATATCAAAAATTCAGTTGCAGGAAAAAATCATTTCGAGAATACGTTGATTCAGAGTATAGATACGAAATACCTTGGGTACTCGATTTTGTCAGATAATAAAACGTAATCCGAGTTCCATTTTAGAATCACAATTTATGATATTACATTTTAGCTTAAGAGATTGGCAAAAAAACTTTATCCAATTTACATATTAATACATTGAACGCCATGGGGGTCACCGGTGACCGGTACTGAGTTTGTTCGTAGCGCTACGGGGGTCACCGGTGACCGGCAAAGCCAAGATTATTAGAAGCTCATAATTCGAGTAAATTTTTATTTTTTTATGTTATTATCGTTACTAAAATGGTTTGAAGAAATGAATGCTATATAGAACACACAAAAATGGTTTTATATATATACACAGAGACGCCAACTTGCTCCGGACAGCGAATGAATATTTTCAAGTGGTAGTTTATGAATTGTGATTCTCGGTTTAATAAATTCAATTTAGTAGATTTGTATCCACCACTATTTCTAAGCAATTCGTAGGCTTATATGATTCACCACTTTTTTCAGATATGTCATGCTAAACCTTTTTAAAAACTAGCAAAATCTGTCTAATATTTGCAAATTGAGTGTGTAGTTATTTACCGTTTGACCAGACGGGCAAGCCATGTGTTAAGAACTCGTCTGTTTAGAAAAATGTGCCAGTTTTAGATCTTATTTGGGATACTGAAGAGGATAATTTGTCATCTAATGTTGAACTAGCTGATGAGGTAATTACGTAAAAACTAGTGTTAGTTATCAGGTATTTCATTCTATTGGATTTTCGGTAATGTCACTACTTAAATTAATTTTACAAGAGACATGGCATTTAAAGCTTAAGTGAGATGATAAACTACCGGATAATTTAAATTTTGTTATAATCTTTCCGTTATTCCACGATGGCTTAAATCTCGATTTGTCAAATGCGTTAATAAGTCTACATTTGTTTTGTGAAGGAAGCAAGCTAGCCTATGGAATCTTGTGTTTATGGAAGGGAAAAATAATGAATATTTGTTTAATCCAGTGCTAGCTAAAATTAAAGTAACTACCCTGAAACCAATGTCAATACCTAGGCTAGAGCTTCTTCTTGCTTGTCTCATTGGTTCTAGATTGTTAATAAATATAATTAAAGATAATAATGTCGATATTTACTGATGGAGAGATTCTACAACAGTTTTGAGTTGGATGAAACATGATCTCAACTGAAACGTGATCTTCTTCTTTAAACAAACACGTTTACGGAAACAAATTCTTTTCCAAAGTCATGTATGAGGACTTCCGGAAATATTTAAAGAGGTCACACTTCTGAATGTAATCATTGTGACCATTTGCGACTCTATCGGGATTAACACTTTTAATTGTAAAAGATTAGTCGCAAAAAAGCGCTTGCAAGACTTTTAAACGTTGTAAATATCTGCTTTATATAAAGTGGAATCATAACTTTAGTGAGACAAATCGCAAAAAAGTATACACGTGACTTCAAGGGAACAAATTCAATAGAAAGTTAATATAAAAACAAAGTGAGATAAACATAAAAAAATACTCGTGCAACTTTAGTAGGACAAGTCAGGAAATGGTGTTCACGTGACCTTTAAGGAATCAAAGCTGCAACAAGGTGGAAAAAAAGTTCCCAAGTGACTTTAGTCCCAGTAAAGTATATTTGCAACTACCAAGTGACAAAAGTCACAATAAATAGTCAAAGATACTTTTATTTATATTTATAATTAATAACCGTCGTTGAACAGCAAAACCAATTTTTTGGGATTACGACTACTAATGTTCAACTCCGTATCCTAGTAATTTTGAACCCAATTTAAAAGACAAGGAAACTCTTGGATCAGTACCCCCAGAGGTATTGATTTGCTATGGGAACATGGAGGACTTTGAGACTCGACAAATTTAACGTGCATCAGTCACCATTTACTACACGGGGAGTCTTCGACCGGTCCCTTGCCTCCGTGGAGGAATTTCTGATGGAACTAACCCGCATTTGCGTTACATGGAGAGGAAAACCTCCCATGGTTAGCCTGACGGCAAGTGGACTCTAACCCACGATCCGTCTACCACTGAGGATATTTTACGCCATCACTGTGGGTGATGCAAACAGAATGCGGATTTCGCATCAACCAGCCATCTTTGGGATTCGAACCCGGTTCACCTCATTGGAAGGAGAACGCTCTATCGCCAGAGCCATCGTGGCTCAGAGAAAGTCTTATGTGATATCACGAGGCAGATTAACATCAAAGTCACATTGTAACCTCCTTGAAACTATTCATAACGGTCACATCTGTGACGATGACCGCTCTAACCGTTTTCGACTTTATTATGACGTTACTCTGATAATCTGTGTTATCTGTGCAAAAGTTATTTACAATTAACGAGAACCTTTTTTCTCAAATTTTTACTTATATTAAGCGAGACTATCTTAGTATACTTTTATACATTCAGTTTTTATTTCTACGTGTGAATTTAATCGTTTTTATGATTTCTTCTTTTCTTGTAAAATAACAATAATAATAATAAAATGCTATTCCCGAAATAAAAAAGTTTAAACAATTAAAAACTGAGCATATATAATTAAACAATACATAAAAAATAGACTCAACGACTCAATAAAGACAAAAAATTTAACATATGTTGCACCGTATAATTTCCAACACAGTCAATTAATCATAAATAGATTTGCGTTGCCTACAGAGAATTCCGCAAATGATTTAAACGGCACTGAAGAATGACCATTCTCTGCAATCATTTAGAATCAGAAAAACATAACCAAATATTACAAAATAACTAAAAGATATTCATGGAAAAATATCGATAATTCTTTTTAAAGCGCACGTTTCCAAACTGGGACAATTTACCTGATTGTGAGAGCTCCTTTCTAATAATGGTTTTCCTTGGACTTAGGTGAAGCACGTATAGAATTAATACCGGGATCACCTGTCCCATAGGCCCTATAGTTGAGCAGTAGTGCGTGAATTCCATTTGGTAGATGAAGAAGGGGTGGTGCCCCAGGGGACGGGGGCCCTAGGATGATGACTATATCAAATCTCCATCTCTATGTTGACTCATTGTCCTATGGTCTGGTCCCGCCCAATACCCTTATGCATTAAGAGGCCACATTTGATTGCTTTATCATAGTGAAGATATGTCCTTGTTGGTCTATTATAGAGCTGTTGAAATAGAAAACTTTCACTGATTTGAGGCACCTTTTTGATCCCTGCTTTATTTATACTCGAGAGGGGAGAAGAACCTTCTTTTGCAGTTCTTTATAGAACTTTTATATAAATTGTTTACTATTTTGCTTTAATTGCTTTTTATTTTAAGTTAATCTAGTTAAAAAAATCTGAAATTTTTAATTATTATATTTAAAGTTGTTCCCCTGTCTTTTATGCATAGAATATAGAAAGCATTGTATAGTGTTTATTTTTTAACAAATTGAACAATACCAATTCAGTAGAATTTAGTGTTCTATAACTTGTATTAAAAGAAGAAAGTGCATTTGCTCCACATTTTCCAGTGCAATTACTATTGCATTTAAGAAACTTGCAAAAATTAAAATAGGAAAAGAATATCTTTTTGATCACCCTGTATTACTGATACCTAATTATTGCAAAAATTTGCGGTTGCGCTTTTACTTGATGTGTCCGATATGCAGAGGTATTCCACAAAATTATTACAACATTTTTGTTAATTTATATCGGGTTTCTTTGACATATTCAATACTGTTCATAAATTTTCATCAATGTTAGTAAGAATTTTCTTTTTTACAGCGCATTAAGTGATCCTTCAAATTTCTTATCGACGTCTTACCATCTAATCATCGGAAATTCACTTGTTTCACTTAAAAGCTTTAAATTTCCCTCCAATCCATTACATAACTAAGTAATCAAATTATTTTATTTTTTAACCGACCCAATTTTGGCTTAAGGCAACTAACGTTCTACTCCGTAGCCTTGCAATTTTGAACCCAATTCAGAAGACAAGGGGGCTCTTGGATCAAGTATTGAGAGAAATTTGCTTTTTGATGGAACTAACCCGCATTTGCGTTACATTGAGAGGAAAACAGCGAAAACCTCTCATAGTTCGCCCGACAGCAAGGGGACTCTAACCCATGATCCGTCTACCACTAAGGATATTTTACGTCAGCACTGTGATCGGTACAAGCTGGATGCGGATTCGTATCGATCAGTCATTGCTGGGATTCGAACCCGGTACACCTCATTGCAGGGCGAACGCTCTATCCCCTGAGCCATCAGGCCTAAGACGCAGGAATGTTTATTGTGGTGATCAGGAATGTTTAATATTATTTTTTCAAAAACATGAAATACATTTTATGATAAAAATTTATATACCACTATAATAACGCCCAATGAAAGCGCTATTTATTAGGTACTTCTTTGATGTTTATCTTCTTCAGACCTGATATATTTTAATAACTAAGCATGGCCTGGTTTTAGAGTGGTAGGTAAATTATATACATAAATTGAAGTACTCATATTTGCTAAAAATATTTTCATTTCATTCATCGTGGTGTGAAGACTGATTTTATTAAACTAAATGTGAAGTTAACTTAAGGAAAACGATATTGAAAAAAATTCGTTACCACTCTTTTCTAAGTTGTGCGTAAGCTGTGATGATGAAATGATCTAACTTGCCTGAATAGGTCAAATTGTCTGGCATGTCAGTTTCCATACAGATGTATTTTCATTATGAAATAACGTATAGTGATCCTAAATTAATAAAACAGTCGAGATTTGACTTTTTTCTTTAACGCTATTATTTTTTTCTTAGATCCATCTAAACATTTTTCTCGAAAAAAATTTTCCCTGTAAGTTTGCAGAATTTTATCTAAACGGATACAAATGTTTCGGTATAACTAAACTTCAATAAGTTTTTTTTTACCAACCGATTGCTTCTGAATGATTTAGATCGGTGATTGTAATGAATGCGTTATTTCCTATGAAAAATAAATACCTTTTTTAAACAAAGAACGTGGAAGTAGGATACAGCCAGGATCTTAAGATTTTTCCTTATGAAACGAATAAAATAGCTTAAACTTTACTTTGAATGACAAAATTGCCTTTCAATAAAAATAAAAATTATTTTTTAAAAGAAACTTTACTTCAGTAAACTTATCGTATACTAGTTATTTTTGGGTTATCAGACCTGATCGCTTATCCGACCTTATAGCAACAAATTAATACCACCTTCACTGTGAAACATACGGGAATTTAAAAATAAAGGAATTACATACACTGCTCAAAACAATGAAAGGATATTAAGGTTGTGGGTTGATCTTGCACCTGGAGAATTGTTTGAATGATTGATACATTATCGACAGACGTACTAGGTTATATGAGATAAAAATGACATTTGTTTGACAGAAAAAAATACGTTTTATTGAGCATTTGGGTACAAAAGGAAAAGAAGCACAATTTGTGCATATGAAAAAAACAAATAAAAAAAGATGTTTCCTTAAAAGAAAATCGTTTTCAGTAGGGGGTATGGTTTCCCCGGACGGCCAGCAACGTTGAACACCTTTGAGGCATCGAGTCAATGAGGTTGTTAATGAGGTTGAATGTACTAATGGGGTTGAGGTATTCTCTCCCACTCCTCCAGAAGAATTCTTTCCAGTTCTTGGAGAGTTTGTGGGGGTGGTAGGCGTCCAGCAATTCTTCGACATAGAATGTCCCAAGCATTCTCGAATGGGTTCATGTCCAGAGAATGCGCTGGCCAATCCATTCGTATGATTCCTTCCTCCAAAAAGAAATCATTCATCAAGTTAGCACGATGTGGCCCGCAGTTGTCGTTCATTAACATGAAGTCATCTCCAATTGCTGCAGCGTAAGGGACTATACAATAGGTCTCAGGATCTCATTCCAGCATTGGCGACCAGTCAGAGCTCCATTTCGAATGATATGGAGATCGGTGCGCCCATCAATGGAGATGCTAACAGACCATCACTCCCCCACCACCATATATTACTTTCGTGCATGAACGCAGAATTGTTTCTCGTGCCACGTTCCCTCCTGATGAAAATACGCCTATTATCAGGATGAACAGAAAAACGGGACTCAGAGAAAAAAATATTGCGCTATACATTTCTCCTTCAGTTTACAGGCTCTGTTGTCCACGATGCTTGCTCTTAACGTGACACAGACCACTGGTCGGCGAGCATATAGACGTAAACGTGGTTTTGGACAATTTATGTTGAAACTGTGATTCCAGTAATCGAGCGAAGATGTTGTTGAAGAGTGGCATTCATATTTCAGTGTCTTCGAGTGGTTAACGTTAAATAACGATCTTCATTGAGAGTTGTTGCACGTTTACGTCCTGATTTTCGGCCTGCATTTCCAGTCTCCACACACTCTGGAAAACTTCTTGGCTTCTGTTAATTTGGCTTGTGTTAAGCCCCCTCTAACCGGCCAACAA
The DNA here is from genome assembly GCF_982258835.1 of Parasteatoda tepidariorum. NCBI lineage: Eukaryota > Metazoa > Arthropoda > Arachnida > Araneae > Theridiidae > Parasteatoda > Parasteatoda tepidariorum. The sequence continues at coordinate 111,131,245 of NC_141759.1, read as the reverse complement.
CTCTCCAAGCTTCTGATTATGTTAAATGACTTCATCGCATTCATCGACTTACTGAATGTCGATTCCGTTTTGTCTTACATTAATTCGAAAGCCAAATCAAATTCGCTACAGCGTCATCTTCGATTCAAAATTTGCATACTTCAAAGTTTGAAAAAAAAGGAGCATTTGTGACTCTTTTCCATTTTATACAACAGCAAAAAATATTGCCGTTATTTTATACGAGACTTACAATATCCTTTAATTGCTTGAGTAGTGCATTTGGAATGCATCTTCATTCATGCCAAGCAGTCTGTTTTAGAAAAGAACATATTTGTTTTTCTCACCACTTAATTTTTTAAAAAAAATGTAGATACAAAATGAATATTATTACTCTATTACGGTAGACATCGGCAATATGAATGCTTATTAGGAAACACTTTTTATAAAAAAAGGAACCATTATTTTAAAAGGACGCTAAGCGTAAAAGTTAGTTGTTGAAAAAGAAATTTCGATTCCTCTGCAATACTCATGCGCTTATCATTTGCAGGGATGCAAAAGTGGGGATCGGATCAGTTTGCGTAGGGGCCGAGGGTGTGTGATATTGGTCCTCGTTAAACTGATCTACCGTAAAGTGCTCGACTTCGCGTGCAGGTCGTTGAGCTACCGAAGCGGGGGTGCCATCCCCTTTGCAGAGGATCAAAATTATGATGGCATGTCTACGGATCATCCTCAGGGATGTCTCCCAGACCGTCGCCAATAGCCCATTGTGCAGCTCTAGTGCAACGTAAATGAACTACAACAAAAGTGGGGATATTTTAGGAAACAAAGTGTCATCTCATATCAATTAGTTATGATAACCAAAGAATCATTCATTAAATTATAAATTCTGCTAGAAAATAATAGTTTAATTTTGAATAATAAATTAAGAAGAAGTTTAAATAGATGGTAGATATACAGTCCCTGGTCAAATTATTAGACGCACTATAAGATACTATGTAAAGTCTTAGTTTTCAGGTACACAGCTTTATTGTTTTTACGTGACTGAAACTGGTTTGCTGGTGTTTACATTCGTGTATCGAGTGGTTAAATTAGACGATATATAACATAAATTTGACAATTGGATAAATTAGATGACATATTATATAAATATAGAATATTTATTATATCAGGTATTATGTTAGTATATTGTAATAATTAGATCAAATTATTAGACGCACTGTAGTTTTTTAATAATTACGTGTTTTGCACGAATTTATATGCAATACTTTCATATTTAAACACACATGTAATAGGTTTTTATTTAGGAGATTTTTTATATACTTCCTATTTGCATCAATATATTATTTTTTTAACGTATTGCATTGCAATGTTAACTAATTGATACACGAACAAATATAAACCGGTTTCAGCCGCGTCAAAACAATAATGCTGTATAGTATCACCTCATCATTAAGATTATACATAGAATCTTATAGTGCCTCTAATAATATGTAAAGTTATAGTACATAGTGCTATAACTTTTTTTAAAGTAGAAAATAATGCTGTTGATAAGATTGAAATTATTAATTATATAGATGAATGTCAGTGTAAAATTCTTGATATTATTATTTCTTCTCAATTATTATATGAATTGATGAGGAGTTGTCTAAACTATCAATATTTCTATTATAAATTTATCGTTTTATTCAATCGTTTTTACTCAAATATTGGATTTTGTCATTATATGCTTTAAAATGATGTGAAAATTTTTATGCCTTGCAATTCGAGAATGTTTTGACCATCAATAAATTAAATGTTCAGGTAACATCAGATAATTTTAAAATCTTATTAGTATGGAGAAGTCTCTAGATTCACAAGAGCAAAAAATTTTCGCATCGCTAATAGTTTAAGAAATGTGCTGAAATATGCAATCTCTTGAAAAGTATACTTGAGCCATATTTTCTAGGTATACTTTCTTTTGATATTTTTTCCTGGGTAATATTCCGGCTTCAGCCCCCTCCTCTTATATTTTGAGAGTCAAGGGGTCAATTTCGAGGGTTGAGAAAAAGTCAGTTCATTCCAGGTCCTGATCTCGGAATGCGGGTTCCCCTGGGCGTTACTTTACACCAAATTTTACTTTCGTTACTTTAAACCAAAGAGTTTTTTTTTTTTAAATTATTTACAACATAGTAAATTACGATATAATTAGAAAATTTGAGCTTATATTTATTTAAATTTTTGTTAATTCTAATAGAGAATTCCTAAGAAAAAACACAAAAATAATAGGGGGTTCCCAGAAATAGAGGAGGTCCTAGGCTTGTGCCTCTCAGGACTTATGATAAAACAGACACTGGTTCATTCAGAGAAAGTGCGTTTCGTAAGAAAAGTGTCTGATCTAGTTCAACCCTTCTGACGATTAAAATTGAGTGTGAAATTCATGTGTTACGAAGTAAAACATTCCCGCAGAACACTTATATATATACCAAATCTTAAAAGAGCAAAAACTGGCAAAAATTCATTTTATCACAACTTTTTTTCTATGACGTCTTCATATTTACCAAGAATTTTTTGACATTTAAAATAAATATAAAGAAATGATTTTTTTTACCCAGAGAAAAAGAAGATAGGTATAAATACTGTAGAATATTAAGAGCTTATTTTACACCTTTCGAAAACCAGATATAAATGATATAGGCACATAAAAGAAGAGTTTGTTCCCTTCAGTTTGAATCTTTCCTTTATCTACTGAGTATATCTATATATCTGTAGTCTATATATTAGTACGTAAAAACTCAATCAGTAGATAAAAGGTTATTTAGGTGAAGGTTTTATTTAAAAATTGCTTACTTTTTTTTTCTTTTGAAGCAAAGCAAACCTAAACCTTCGAAGACCCAAACTTTTCTTTCTGTAAATTTTACACTTGTTTAAAATAAATATTCAAAAAATTATCTTTAAAATACGATAAAAAAAATTTTGTCTCTTAATTACAGAAAAAAATATTTATATACTTTTCTTTAAAACATAACAAAAAATTTGTATTATCATCTGATATTCATAGTAAAGAAGAAAAAAATACCTTAATTTAAAAAAGAGTCGACCGGCCTGTGTTGGGGTCAGGGAACTGGCGTTGCATGAGAAAGGTTCTGGGTTCGAATCCCGGGAAAGGCATGGATGTTCTTTCATTCTCTGTACTAACTGTCCCTACTGTGAGGTTAACGTTGGCCCACCTAAAATGGTGCCTCTAAAAGAGTGGACAACAAATCTGCCCTTCAGATGCCTGAATGACTTAGGTCATTCTCCAGGTGGGCATTAAAAAAAAATTAAGAAAGAAAACTATTTATGTTTAAAACAAGACAAAATTCAGAACAAATACTTTTTTGTGTATGCTTATTTTTAAAAAAAATTTCTTCTTCTAAACGAGTTTAACCCTTTCGCGCCGACTGTCACAAATACGTGCCAGCATAAAGACGTATCAATCAGGGTAAAAAGATAAAACTGGTAATCAAAGTAATTCTTTAACAGTTTATTTGTGGGCGGAGTTATAATTGTTTGATTTATTTAATTCACCATTACTTTGTTCAAAATAAAACTATATAGTTATACTTTAATCTAACATTGATTATATATATGATTAAACTAACAATAATTAAAGTAAAAGCAAAGTAAGTCTGTCAAATTAGCAACGACTACATTTAAGTTACCGTTTTTTATTTAATTACATCCTGATTCTGATTTTGTACGAATGCTTTTCTGAATCACCCGTCCCCAAGGGGTTAAGTGAACAGGATTTAATGATCTCTTAACACTTTGCTGACCGGCAACTTTTCTGAAAATTACCCCCATGTGCCCGGATATTGTTTTGAAAGTGAATGTGGAAGTAAAATAATATAAATAAACTTTAAAAACTTTTAATTTTTATTGCCGTATGATAAAAAGTATAACAATCCCCTACGTGTAATGGTACACCATACGTTTTGCAAATATATCTGGTTTCGTATAATAATAAATTGGTAGAGAATTAAATAGTAAAACTTGAAAAGTAAGGAAAATTGCACCCAATTTTTAAAATAGTCACCACGAGATGACTGCTAACGAAAACTCAAGTTAACTCGTGACCGGTCAGCAATGTGTTAAGTGCCGCTAAAAGCAAACTCATCGCATTTCTATCTTTATTGGAGGTGTCGGGAAAGGCTTTGAATCTATCGAAGGTAAATAGAAAGTTTTTCATTATCATTTGATATTTATAATAAAGAAAAAATAATAAAATACTTTGCTTTAAAAAAGAAAACTATTTCTTATATTGCCTTTAGAAATATTTTTATAAACAAAGTAAAGCATGAATTCATTTTGTATTTTTTTTTTATAAAACCAAAAAAACATATAATTTTCATTAAAACAAAAAGGTTTATCAAACTAAAAAGTATTCATACAAAATTCAGATCAAACACTTTTTTTGTGTATTTTTATTTTTAAAAAAATATTCATTCATTAAAAAAAAATTTCTTCTTCTAAACGAGTTTAAGTGAAGAGGATTTAATGATCTCTTAAGTGCCGCTAAAAGCAAACTCATCGCATTTCTATCTTTATTGGAGGTGATGGGAAAGGCTTTGAATCTATTGTAGGTAAATAGAAAGCGACGCTTCTCGATTATTGGATTATTTTAGTTTGCAAAGGAGGGTTCTAAAAGCTTTTAGGTGCCGCCTTTATATTTTCCGCCTTAGGCCCTCAATGAATGATAAAAAAAAGGTTGTTTTTTATGCCATTAGCGGGCAAAATTTATCAATTGATCGATTTTACACCCATTCTTGAAATATCAAACGCATGTTTAACCTAACCACATTAATTTCTCCGTAATTAATCTGCTTTTAACTTTTCGTTTACTAAATTATTTCGTGAAGCAATTTAAACCAAGTCTTTTTTCTGTTATTAAAAAAAAGATCTGTTATTATAAAAAAATTTAGCAGATGTAATGAAAATATTTCTTTGTCGGTATTTAATTTGCAGAAGCAAGGTTGCCTAATCTACCACACTGTTGAGAATTAAGTATTTATATAAGAATATAACATTACACCTGCAGAGATGCCAACTTGCTCCGGACAGCAAATATATATCTTAAAGTGGTAGTTTGTAAATTGTGATTCTCGGTTTAATAAATTCAATTTAGTAGATTTTTATCCACCACTATTTCTAAACAATTCGTAGACTTATATAATTCACCACTTTATCATACCTATGTCATGCTATACCATTTAAAAAACAAGCAAAGATAGACAAATATTTGCAAAATCTACTTTATAGTTATCTACCGTTTTTTTTAATTATTTTGGCGTGTCCGGAGCAGTTGGCATCTCTGCACCTGAAGTCATAAGAATATTGGGGAAGGTGGGGTGATGCCGGGTAGCTAAGATTCGAAGGACTGTTAAAACTGTCACATTTCACCAAGAGACTTATTGTTTACTGCCAGCAAAAGAAAAAACGAATCACCCTTATGACTTTTGAACGATGGGTTGGATTTTCATACCGTAAAGTGTTATGGTAATACCTGAAAAAAATCTTTTAAAATCTGTATAACAGTTAACTGTAATCGTGTAAGAATAAGCTTATTTTTTTCATAATCATTTTTTCTTTTCTGAAAAAACGTATAGATTTTTTTAATGCACAAGATTTAGCGATCACATATAATCAAAATAAAGAAATTCGCTTAAAAAATGCAATGCCACCAAGTTTTGAAGCATCACTCAGAAATCGTGCTGCCATTAAGTACTTCATTGCGTTAAGTTACTGTTTCGTACCATGAAGTAAATGTGACCCCAAATTCAAAAAATAAATAAAAAGTGTTAGAAAGATTTTCAAAGTTATTCACTGCGTAAACTTATCAACCTGCGATTTAATCAATCTGACCCCAGATTACTGAAATAAATAAAAAGTGGTGCAAGTTTCTTTTTAATTATTCGTTGCGTAAAGTTATCATTAGGTGCGGCGAAATAAATCTGACCCCAAATTAATAAACTAAATAGAATGTAGTAGTAAGTTTCTCCTCCCTCAAAAACTAGGAAAGGAATTACTTTCTTTGCGGGGTAATTGTGTTCAGTAATTGATCGCCGTATCAAAAGTATTATTCCTGAAACTTACATTTTTTATCTTTTAATTTAACTTGTATTAAGAAAATTGTAGATCATACCTGCCAACTTTTACGCATTTGGTGTAAAATTTTATTTCTATATTTAAAGTGGTAGTAAAATGTATGCTTTCTATATATTCCTGGCATTTATAAACTTAATTTATAATTCTTTCAATCCACCACTATTTTTAAAAAAATTAAGTTTATATATTAAAATGCAATTCTGTCGATGAATGATACATAAGCAAGTTCAAATTACACAGTATTTTTCTGCATATGATTGCAATTTATATTTTATTTGACTACCACTGGCGAAAATCATCCTTTAAAGGATTAAAAGTTGGCAGGTATGAGTTATGTATGGCTTGAAAGAAATATGCTTTTAAAAACAAAAATCAAATTAACACTGTTGTTATCGTAATAGATACGATTTTGCTCTTTCAATAAAAAAAAATTAAAAAAAATGGTAGCGCATATTTTTAGAATTTGCTTTTATCTCGTCGAAACACCACAATAGCTGAATAATTGAAAGTCACTCACTTGGGTCATCAAATCATAAATTTTTAATTACTTTGTGGCAGCTAACATAATAAAGGTTTACTTAACATACACGTGAATTTACTGTCATTCCTTCTATAATAGCACTTTCTGCATTATTGAAATCTAAAAATTTGGGTTTAATGACAACTTATAGAAAGTGTTATTTCCAGACTTTTATCGACTCGTTATAGTCCAGTTCTCCTTTCAGAGCAGGCGAACTTTTCAGTAACTTGATTTCATTATTCTTGGTTAAGCACTATGGATCTGGAGAAAATTTCCATCCCCTTCAAATCTATGGCTAAATTGTGAAAGTGGCCTCATGAATGAATGGGTGCTCTTATCGATCCGGGGAGGTTCTAAGCTATATCATCAGGAATGTTTGACCGTTATGGTGCTCTCTTTTAAGTAAAAAGCATTCTTTATTCGCAAGGGCAATAACTGTCGAGCGTGGCTTGCCGAAATTTCAGTCGAAACAATGTTTTTATGCACAATAAAATTTTTCTATCACAATATTTTAAATGGAATTGAAATTACGTGGATGCTCTTTCTTTTTAACGTAAAGTGGTTACTTACCCTTAGTTTAAATGTAAATTTACAGTCCCTTTTTAAATGAAAGCATTTTTCACGGGATTTCAATGTTGAAATTCAAGCACTAATGTGTGAAATGCAATCGAAACTTATTCTATTATTGTCTTAAATTACAAAATTGAAATAATAAAATAGCGTAGATGATTTTTAATGGTGAATAGTTTTTATATATATATATATATAGTATATATATTTAATGTACTTCTTTTCAAAAAAAAAAAAAACAGCAGCACTAGACTGCGGTTTCCCTGTGACCTCCCGAAGATTTTCCTACTTCGGAGATTTTGCATGATCATTCGGCATAGTTACGAAATTTTAAGTTATCTTTTTTTATTTAAGAGCAGAAAAACGCCAAAAACCGAATTTTTTGCTAACTTTGACATAGCATAACTCTGTTAAGCAACAATGCTACATGGAAACGAGTGCATGTCCATAACTTGGCAGCGATAGACTAATAATATAGCATAACAAAACTTAGGGGGTGTTGTTGCTTTCTTTAGATAAGCTCCTTAAAAATACTTGTATTTCACCTTCAAAGAAATGACCTTGAACTTTGAAATTTTCCACAGAGAAAGGAAATTTTTTCAGGATCTCAAACTTTCACAATATTCATTTTTAATTTTCCACTTCAACATAAAAAATTAAAAAAAATCAAGCTAATCCAAAAATACAACTATCGCTCATTGTCTGTTCAAAATAATGGCTCTTATTCACCACAGAAACATTTATAATTCAGTGAAGAATTATCTAGTTATGAGGAGATGGAGACTTGATGCCTTAAAAAATAAGTGACAGATAAAACGAGACTTAATCATAAGTGTAAAGTAATTATTATGTTTTTTTTTTCTTGTTTTTTTCACCCCGAATTTGAGTGCAAGTATGTAATCAAAATTTTGTGGTATCTCTTGTTGGCTGGACGTCTCTAGATAATGCTTCCACCTTTTATATTCAAGTTTATGAAACGAGAAAATTCTACTTGGGAGAGTTGAATCCTTTGATATTAACTCTGGATTAAGGCCTAATTCGAAGTTGACACGAGTCCCTGCAGAGCGATTATTTTGCACGTGGAGGGAGGGGGCGTGGTTTAATCAAATCAAAAACTAAAGTAGAGGAGTGCTTTTTTTTTTTCTTTTTTTTTTTTTTATTTGGCACTGCGACTCTTTAGTCTAATGATGCAAAGAATACCTTTAGGAAAAATAAGGTAAGACATTTACAATAAAATTTATTTAATATTTCTAACTTTGACTATCATTTAAATTTTAAAATTTTTCCTAATTTTAGATCAAAATACAAATATTTATTTATTTATGCACTACTATGGCAATCAAAATTATTTCATTTTAATATTAATGCTAAAATGAAGCTACTTTGTGAATTATCTTTATTATTTTGAAAAGCATTTAATGGGGATGAAGCCCATTTTAACCCATTCTGAATTACTATCGTAAAAACATATTGTAGTGCTATGAAAAAAAAAGTTCCATTAATGCTATCACATATTCAATATTTCTAGTTTCTCGAATGTTCGCTAAGAAATAATTTTTAATCAAAGAATTGTTCTATTTGTTACACTGAGATGAATAAATAATTTAGTTACCATTTTTTTTCCTTTTAAATACAGAGCAGCTAGCTACTACGCTTTTGCAAAATAATTTATAGATAGGTGGACAATTGAAACTAAAGCTTTCAGATCTTTCGTCAATATTTTTTTTAATAATTAATAACTATAAGCTTTGCTAAGAGAGAAAAAGTGGTGGTTCATATGAAATTTTCAATCATTTGGCGCAGAAAACAACTTTAAATCAAATGTACAAATTTGCGTTCTTTTTTAAAATTGTCTTGTATTGATAAGCAAAAAGAATTTGAGTTTCTCTCTATGACTTTCTCTGAAATATGTAGTAATAGTTATAATAATAACTCATAAAATTAATATTTATATGGAACTTACAAAGTCTCACACAAAGGTGGAAATTTTACTGAAATTCATTTAGAAATACTTTTGTTTTCTTACACAACGATCAAGAGGATTATGTTAACATCACTCTCATCATTATTCTCATTTTTTAATCAATTTTTCTCTTCATAGCATATCGTCTATAACAGGGGTTTCCAAGTTACGTGAGGCCGGGGGCCACAATTAAAAACACCAGTCAAATGGCGGGCCGCACTTTATCAAAATTTTATATGGGACTGGGAAGGAATGTTAGAAGGAGCATCAAATATTACTGTCAGATTTTTATCAAGTTGTACAAAGCAAAAGAATTGAATTGCAAATTAAAATAAGAAGTAGATTTTTAATTGCATATTAAAAAATTTTGGCTACAATAACTTTAATGTGCACCTATGTATTAAGCAATTAATGTGCCACAGATATCAAATTGTTAAGATATAAAACTTTAAAAAGGTTGGTATTAAAACTTACATAGTAGCACACAAAATGTTTAATGAGATAATTGTGGTTTGTCTGCTGTACTTGCATTCAAATGGAAACTTAATAAAATAAGGATTATATTTTGCTTTTAAATATAAAGTTTTTTTAATATTAAAAAGCAAAATAACAAGCATTACAAATAATTCTGTTACGTATCATTTTGAATGTTCCCTTAATCAGAAACTTAGTGACAAGATTTTGTTTTCTTCCTTTAAATTTAATTATGTGATAAATTAACATTTTTTTCCAGACCTATTAGGATTTATAGCAGAAAATAAAAAAACTTCTCGAGCATCTGAAATTAATTTTTCTGTTCTTTTCCGCTCACGTCCTATTCGATTCAAAGAATTTAAATAAATATGATATTGATTACCTCCTTTATGCGTTTTGAAATATACAAATGTAAATAATTTCGTCCAAAGTTAGTGGTTTCAAAAAGTTAAATCGAAGAATTTCTTCGAGAAAATTTCTGATACTCACATGCTAAATTATTCACAAAATACAAAAAAAAACGAAATAAGAAAGAGCAACATACAGGATTATTTTTGAATTTGAATAAATATTTTCTTGGATGCGAAACCTGAGAAATAAATTTTTTTTCACTGTTGGTATGTTAAATTTCACAGAAGCGAAGAGATTAGGTTTTTTTAACGAAATAAAAGTATTTTAAACCCATATAGATTTTTTTACGAAAATTGTCCGAAAAAAATGACAACTAATATAATTTAGTTCGAGGGCCACAAAAAAAGGCTTCGAGGGCCGGATGCGGCCCGCGGGCCGCCAGTTGGAAACATTTAGTCTATAACTTAAATCATTTGATGTCATTTTTCAATAAAACTTTCAATAAAATTTATAAACTTCATAGATCAAATTCAAGTAAATCAATGCGTTTATATCCTGCAAGGGATGTTATAAACACAGGGATGACTAAGTTGACTGAAAATGCAAGAAGTGGTAGAAACTCAATTAAATTTTATTTATTTATTATCTCTTTATTCAATCGTAACTACTAGTATCACTTAAACATCAAATTATTCATATTAAAAGGAAAAAATATTTTTTGCATTATCTTTCAGAAGTGAACTGAAAAAATATGCTATAAGAAGTTGCTTATTTTAATCTCTTTTAGTTTAATTTAATTTTATTTATTTTATTAGTTGCCTCATTTTTAGTCGCCCGTGGGTATCCCGTAAACGCCTCTTATTGTGCTGCTATCTATTGATAGTAAAGAGAACCACCGACAGGAAGGGTGATTTCAAACATACCGACTGTTGCATTTTCTGCCAAATAGCTTGAAAAGTGACAACTTCATTAAAATTCGAAATTTTTCGAGCGTTGTTTACTTTTATAAACATTTAAAAGTTCACACCACGAGATAACAGGAATAAAAAAGCATTTCTTTCTTTATTTCACAAAACTGGTCACCTGGGCCGCGCAGCGGCCCCTATCCCATACATCATGAAATATTATATACATTGATTTAAAGACATTTTGATTTTAGCAACAGTATGGTAGCTATTTCTAAAAGTCAAGCGTTTTGCTTGATAAATTAAAACATTTTGTACTACAATCAATTTAAAGATGGTTATTATATACAGGCATGATTTGAAAATATACATAGGTACTTATTTACAGACATAATTGGAGATAGATACATTAATCATTATTTGCAACCTTGATCAATGAAAAAGAAACATTGTATTCAAAGATAATTAGTGAAATGTGCAATAGCTTGATTTGAAAATGCAGTGTAACTTTTTTATGCTACCTTTTTAAAAAAGTCAAGCTCTTTGCTTGATAAATGAAAAACATTTTGTATTAGAAGAAATATGATAATTATATACAGGCATGATTTGAAAAATATACGTTGGTATTTATTTACAAACATTATTTGCAAGAGAAACATGAATTCAACCAAATTTGAGAAATGTGTAATAGTAATTAAATGGAGCTTGATATGAATATTATGCATAGAAATATGAAAGGTGAAATGGAAATTAGGCAATTGAAAATTATTGAACGAGATGATACATAGATAAAAACATAAGTCGAGCTGTATAAATCTTTGGTTTTGCCAAACTTTAGTGGCACCATCTGATGTATGCAACTCGAAATTGAATAAGCTGAAAACATTCTATATTTGTTAAATAAGCAGTGTGGAAATACGAAATTAGAGTTCTGTGATTAAAATAAGAGTTCTAACTAAGGCAAGAGATATCACTGTTCAGGAGTGGTCTCCCTCATGATCGATTGTAATAGCTGGAACACTTCTTTGTTTTTTAAAAGATCCTGAAGTTCTTTGATGATCGTTACCAATCTGTGAGCTTGTCCTGTAGTTGTGAATGGAATGGCACGAGGGACCCTCCTGGGGGGACGGGCTTTACACCCCGTGTAGTTGGCAGTGTGGGTTTCCCCGCAATTGCAGCACATAGGTGGTGTGTTGATGTCCTTGTGGCACTCGTAAGATCGATGTTCTGCGGCACATTTAACACATCTTGGAGGTGAATTACATATTTTTTGAGTGTGGCCAAAATTTTGGCAGTTAAAGCACTGAATCGGGCCTCTCCCGCCGCGGAACCTTTCAATTTTGACCGGGACATCACATATGCTGGTGACGGAGAAGATTTGTTGGTTATTTTCTGTTTCTATAAGAATTGTGAGAAAAAGTGGGAGGAGCCGATAGGCCTCGCCCTCTTTTCTCTTAAACTGTATTACCTTTTGGATTGAGATGCCTGCTTTCCCCAATTCATGAGAGATATCTTCTGTGTTTAGTTCAGCTGGGAGTCCACGAATTAAGACTTTAATATGCTTGGTTGTTAGCACTTTTACTGGAGTTGTGGGTGGAGCTGCAGCTTTATTTGAATTCTCCATGGGTGGAGCTAAGCAAGAATCTGGTAGTGGTGAGAAAGTGGCGGTATCTGTCGGTGAAGAATGGCAGCTTGTTGTAGTCATGATTAGATTATCTTCCGTTTTTGTGACGTTGGTTTGCGTTTTCTTCTTTTTTCGTTTTTTCGGAGGGGGTTCAGTGTTATTTTTGGTTGAGCTTTCTGAATCAATGGTTGACGCTTTCCCCGTCTGTTCCAAAAGTTGGCCGCCTTCATAAATTTCCATGTCAGTGACATCAACTGTTGCAATCGGCATTTCAGGCCTATTTGGCACAGGCATGAGAGACTGCTCCAACTTATTTAATTTCTCAAGTAGTTCTTTATTTTTCATTTCATCTTCTTTAATTCTCCTTTCCATGTCTGCAAACTCTTTAGCCATTTTGGTTTCAAAATCCGTGCATTCCTCATCCGTCGTTGAGTCACGTGCATGTCTTTCAGTCAGCCGCTTACCGCCACGTCCGTGATGATGATAAGTAGCCAATGTAGCGTAGTTGAATTATCAGCTTAATCGGTATGGTTGCGTAAATTGATGACTACAATTTGCAGGCAGAAACCTTTACATAATTTGCAACTACTCAAACTCTCAAATCAATTCAGCATTAGTGAAATCAGACATACTTGCATGAGAATGAAATAGGTACGACTCACTCGAAGGAAAAATGGTCAAATGCAGTCAGCAAAATCAAGACATCCACTTCCTCTTCGACACCTCGGGCAACGTCACCGTTCCGTCACTCCGCCACGTCCGTAAGAGCCAGATCAAAACAAGAAGTGAGAGGACCAAAAAAAAAAGCATTTTATATGAAAGTTTAAATTATTTATTAGTAGTGGTAGACAAAATCGGTTTTTATTATAGTTATTTTTTTTTTTAAATTTACTACATGAAGAATCAGACAAACACAAAATGGAAAAATGTTTTTCACAATAGTGAGCATCTTCACAATTAAATATTTCTCTCTATTTCTCTCTGTCACCCATCACTTCACAAACACCAAGCTCTGTTGCTGCCAATTCCTCCAAAATTTTTCGTAAAATGTTTTTTTTTCTTCTTTTTTTTTCAGCTGATAGTAAAATTTTTCTATTTCATTCTTTGATCAACTAATTTAATTAAAAACTATTTTAACTACCACTGCAAATGAATCAACTAGCGTTGCTGTAATTAAGTTCTGATAAAATATAAAAGTTTATGTCTGTAATTGACTTTTCATTTAACATTTTACTACCACTTCGGCAAATCGAATTTGGGAAGGGCAGAAGTCGGAAGGTTTGCATTACAGTAGAACTATTTTGTTTCTACAAAACAAACCATAATAATAAAACACTTCTGCTACCTTTTTTTTTTTTTTTTTTTCGAAGAAGAAGAAGAAGCTGTATTTTTGATAGAATACTAGGATTGAAATGATAACGAGCCTGATATTTATCCTAAAAAGATAATAAACCGGTTATAAAAAAAAATTCTCCTTATGCAAAAGTAAACTTTTTGTGACTAATGCAACACAGTTGCTACTAAGGTTGTCGGTTTAGCAAGCTTTCATAAGGATCATTGAGGTGGTAACCCTTCCGATCCTTGTAGTCTAAAAAGAAAAGTAAGAATTAGTTAGTGGGCACATTACCCGAGTAGATATCATCAGAGATGATGCAAATTATACACGCATTTATACATAAATAAGAAAGATATAGGTAAGAAAAATTATACTTCCTTTACGAAAGTATAACAAAACTTATCACTACTATACATCATGCAACACTTGTTCAACAGTACAAAGCTAATTTAGTTATTAGTGCCATTTCAAAGCAAATTGATTTTTATCAACGCTTTACGTATGTTCTTATCGAATCGTACGTTCGTATCGAATATATTATATCGTCGTATAAATTATCACTATATATGCACCATTGAATTAAACTCGAATAATCAGTGTTGCTTCACTTGTAAGCTACTGAGACTGGTAGAATGGTAGAAATCACATAAATCTCGGTGCGCTGCCGCGAAGCGGCATTAACCGATTCATCTGTAGTAATAACTCGATGATGAGGAGAAGTGAGGAGGAATGGAGATGGGAGGAAGAGGGGGTTCGTGTGAGTCGACTGGAGCTGAGTGTATTTCGTGTGCTAGGGCAACACCATATCCCTAAGGAAAAAGGCAGTGATAGGGCTAAATTTAGTGTTGTCGTCAATTAGTTCTATATCTAGGAGTTAGTTAAAATAGCTACTGAGACTCGAATGTAATAATAATAATATATGTTTTACTTATTAATAAGTTGTGGTAGTTTCGGAGATTATATTTCTTATGAAAGAAAAATGAATATAAAATATTCTTATTACCAGTTTTTTGTCTTTTCCATATAAGTAACAGCCCAGTAATAAGTTAATTTCTCTTCAAGAATTTAAAATATTTTGTTCTTAATTTTCATGCATACATTTATTAAAAAGTAATGAAACGATTAAAAAAAAGCAATTTTTATTAAATTAGAAAGAATTTTTATTTTTACAAATGCAAATTCCAAAAACTGATATTGGCAATTGAATTTGCTATTGAAGTTTAAAAGAAATAAGCAAAAAAAATTTATATTTAGCCACAATATTTTCAATTCTATCAAAAATTAAAATCTTATTTTTCTGAAAATTTTTCAATTTTTTAAAGAACTATTTTGAAAAAAATCTGCGAATAAAATGTTTTATACATTAAATTATACAGCAAGCAAATACTCCTATTTGTACTTGTCCATGGATTTGAGTATATATTTAGTTTAAAGTATTTATATGCAATTCAGTATATGGTGTATATATATACATACATATATATATATATATATATATATATATATATATATATATATATATATATATATATATATATATATATATATATATATATATATATATATATATATACATTCCATTGTAAAAAGAATCGTTTATTAAAGTCAGATATTTCCCATCAATTAAGAAAAGACAATGCAGTCTCTGTTGAAACACTTCATAAAGTTTTGTTTAAAAAATGATCTACTTTAATAGAAACGATAAGCGAGAGACATAAATAAGACAAAATTGCCATCCTTATTAGAAATAGTTCAATGAGCACTATCTAAGTCATTTTATAAATTTATGATAATCATTATATACCGATACCGATGCAAATTCCCATCTTCACAAATGGTGTTTTTGTCATTGAGTCATCTATCACTGCTTAATTGGATGGACGCGGCGATGCTTTTTATAGCTTTTATTTTTTACTTCTGATTTTTTTCCCTTTTATTTCAGCAAAAGTGTTCAATTACAGCAAAAGACAGGCTATAATGAAATCATTCTATGTGGTAGACAGTTAAAAAAGTCCAGCAAAAAAAAAAAAAAAACTCCGGTCAAAAATGTCCCGATAAAAAAGGTACCTCATCAGAGAAAATCTATTGGGAAATTTCATATGAGGTAGATACCTCCTACATCATGAATGCTTTTCTCGCAGTTTTAACAGTTATGATTCAAATTTGCTGCTTGAGGTAAAGAGAGGGAAACTTTTGAGTGGGACGTGTATTTCTTTCCTTTCTTCTTTCTTTTTTTTAGTATTTCAATTTCAGGAAAATTATTTCAATTTTTATTTATTTATTTATTTTTTTTGTATAGTAGATATGTTTTTAAAATTTTTTCTTAATTTTAAATAATTTTTTTGGAGACGGTGCTGACATTTAGATTAGCCAACTTAGGACTTTCGTTTGGTACGCATTTTTTCTTCCTTTTTACAAAAGGATGATTATTCATTCATTTATTTATTTTTACAATCAAAGATTTGTTGTTCTTCTTTTTTTTAACAATTTTTTTTTTATAGCAGAGACTGAAACGACTCTCTGCATCACGAAAATTTTTTGCTCACTCTTTTAACAATAATGATGATTCGTTAATTGAGGTGAAGGGAGGGTAACTTTTGAGTGGGACGTATTTTTTTTCTTTTAATTGGAGAATAATATAAAATGTATTACTTTGTTTTATTTTATTATAAAAGATATCTATCTGTCTCTCTCTCTATCTATTTATTTATTTATTTATTGTTATCTACAGGAGGCTGAAACAAATTCCTACATTATGAGTATTTTTCTGGCTATTTTAACAGTTGTGTTTCAGATTCGCTAATTAAAATAAGGGAAGAAAGACTTCTGAGTACGATGTATATTTTTTTTAAGAATGAAGAATTGCTTAATTTTTTTTTATTAAAAGGTGCGTTATTTTTTATTGCTTAAATTTACTGTATTCTAGAAAGGGCATAAACGATTCTCAGCAGCGTGGAAATTTCCCCCGCTTCTTTACAAGTGGATTTTTAAATTCGGTAACTGAAGAAAAGGGAGGGAACTTTTGAGTGGGGAGTACATGTTTTTTATTATAAAAGATTCGTTATTCGTCTTTTAACCAATTTTTTACTGAAGAATCTGAAACTATTCTCTGCATCATGAATGTTTTCCTCACTATTTTAATAATTGATATTTAGATTCACTTATTGAGGTGAGGGAAGAAGACTTCAGAGTGGTACATATTTTTTTTTTTCTTTAGCTTTTTTATAAGATTTTTTAGATATGTTTTTTTTTAATTATTTTTCATTTAATTTTTTATAGAAGAGTCTGAATCGACTGTTAGCGTCACGAATGTATTTTTCGTTATTTAAATAATTGATGTTTACATTCGCTAAATGAGGTAAGAGGAGAAGACTTATGAGTGAGACGTTTCTTTTCTCTCTTTTCGACAGGGATGCTTATTTAAATTTAATATTTTTTTTAAGAAAAAATATTTTTATTATATATGTTTATAATGTGTTAATAATATTTAATTTTTTAATTGGTTCTTATGTAGAAGGGGCTAAGACATCACCTTGTATATCAAAAAGCCTCCGCTTGATTTTTTATAAGTAGTCTGCGCTGACTATTTAAAAAGTGAACCATATATTTGAGAATTGAATCTGTAGTGGTTCACAAGTAAATAAGACAAACCAATCATATTCATAAATTTCACACATTTTTAGGCATATATTTGCTACCACTTTCAAATTTTTAATAGATTTTCTATTAAATGACTCTTTTGTAAACTCGTTTACTTTTACAGTGGTCTGATTGGACTGCCTATAAAAAACCGCGTGGAGGTTTTCAGTTACAAGAGGCGTTGCCTGGGTGGGCCTTCTCTAAGAGTTTCCTTCAACTGTCGCATTGTTAGACAACTGTTTTTTAATTTTTGATTTTCAAAGTGTTGATATCCTTCTCAACACTGTCGATCCCCCTAAGACCAGTGGTCTTCCTTTTCATCTTATTCCCATAGGTTTTGATGAAAATATTTTCTTGCAGTTTCGGTCTTCTGTCATTCTGATTAAATGTCTATCCCATTTTAATCTTTGTATTTTTATGAACTTGACAGCATCAGATTCCCTTAAGAATTTATACAGCTCTGAGTTAGTTCTTTTTTTCCAAGAGCCGTTTCTAGCCAAGAGTTCCATCACAGATATTTCGTAGTACCGTTCTTTCAAAAATACTGTACTATCTTGTTGGTAAATCCATCTATTAACGCATGAAAAATAAAAATCTATGAGAGAAGCAAAATAAAAATATTTTGATAAGAATTTTATCAGTAATTGTAAAGTAAAATTATGAAAAAGAGAAAAACACAACAATATTATGCTCTACCGGGTTACTAAGATTCGAAGGTCTGTTAGAGATTTACCTAGAACGAATGAGAAACTGTCTGATTTAACTGTATGTTATTTGTTATTCGATCAAAATTAAACAACATTGACATAGCAATCGAAAACAAACACCCAAAAAGTATCAGAAAACGAAAGAACGTTTAAACAAAGAAATTAAATAGGCTTAAAAAATACAAAGGAAACAGCGAAGTAAACTCAAAACATATCAATTTTTTTAATCATCAATTTTAAAACACTAAATAATCTTAACTTCTAATTAACCTTAAATTATAAACTTTTAACTTATATATAAGATATATAGCTTATATATAAGAAAACAAAATAAGTAAACTGACCTTTTTCACATGATTTTTATCTATTTGTTGCGTCTTGACAAAAAACGGAACTTGCGAAGTTGAGAAATCACTTTCTGTTTTTGAAATAACTAATATGAAAGTTCAATCTTAAAATCACAAGAATACAATGGCTTTTACTTGAAAGGATCGAAACTTTTTACAATTTAAATATAACATTTAACAATATTTGATCATTTTTTGAAATATTTCATTTTTGGCGACATCATAGTTGCTATAATTATCATATGAGTTCTTCGTTTATATATTCAAACTAACAATGACAAAAAAGGCTACCATTTTTAATACATAGAGTATTCAACTGTTACATAGAGTATTCAACTGTTCATCCTTTTTCACAAAATAATACATCACAAAACTCAACATCATCAAAAATCAACAGCAAATAAATAACACCGTAGGCAGGACAAAGCTGTTATAAGCAAAAGCCTATAAAATCTTTTTCAACGCATTAAACACAAATCGATGAATTTTAATCTTGTAACATATTTTTTACAGACGATTATAGGTTCAATTTTAAGTGAGAACATCAAATTCCTTAATTTAAGGCACTCTTTGAAAAGACAAAACGTGCAGACGATTAAAAAAGGACTATAGTTCAAGTTTGCTTTAAAATCGTTTTATTCATCAAATCGTTTTATTCATCTAATCGTTTTAATCATCTTAATCGTTTAACTAATCGAATCATTCTACTCATCGATTAAAATCGTTTAAAATATCTAATTGCTTTCTTCGAACAAATATCAATTAGATTTTAATTCTTTTGAATGATTTTACCCTATTGAATATCTTTCCATTTAAACTTTTATAAGTTGTAAGATCAAGTTTAATATTTTACACAAATTATTAGTTGGATTATAAATTAGGGATTAAAGAAATCTAAAATTAACTCCTCATCGCAATATATGCTTCAATGCAAAGCGCATCATATTCTATTGAAGATTTGTCTTCATTTTTTTTATGAAAATAAATCTTTGTAGTGCAAACATTATCAATATTAGTCGAAATGTACAGTTGGCAAATAAAAAAAAATGAGCCACACTGAATACCTTTTGATCTAATTATTAGATTTTCACGTTCTAGGACTCAATTTTAATGACTCGAGGGGATGACCTCAAGCATGCTAATCAATGCGCAAAAAAACTAATTAGCTTGTGCACACGATATTTTAAGTTACGAAATCAGACACAAAATGTTATTTCCCCTGAATGAACATACTTTTTTTTCGACGGATTCGGATTTCTGACCTCCAAAATATAGGGAGTAGCCGCAATCTGGGAAAAATGGTCCTAATAGTTTGGTTAGGAGAGTGCTCCTAAGTTTGAACCCCTAAATATTATTTCTCTATATCTCGAGAACTTCTTATGCGAATTAAAAAATAAATTTACAACCAATTATAAAATTCGTTCATCGTAAGATAATTCCATGCAAAAAATAAATTTTAGTAAATGCTTATTATTTTATTTAAGAATGGTTTAACCAATTTTGAATTGTAAGATGCGCAATTTCTGCATAATTTTAAAGAATGCAATTTTATATAGCAAAATACAAAATTTAAGTGAATCGGTCGAATAGTTCCAGAGAAATTAAATTTCAAAAAAGTCAGACTCTTCAAAATTCGATTTCTAAATTGTAATTATTGTAAATGTGTAAAATTTTTCAAGTCGCTTAGAAAGATCTTGAGATACTTGAAAAGATCTTGATTTTTGACTTCGGATGTGTTTTCATCACAACTTTAAACTCACGCGCTTTTGATTTTCAACAATATTATTTTATATAAAATGATATACTTCCCCGTTAGTGCAGATTCAGTATAGCTGTAATTTATTACTCGATATTTGACTTTGTCGACCTATTTTTGAAAAAAAAAGGTGAAACTACGATCAACTTGTTGAAAAGTAGGCATTGCCTTGGTTTTAAATTCAATTCAAGGACTTCGTTTTTTTTAACGCAAATGCTGGCTAATTTCAAATGAAATTCACCATAATTCGCACTCTTAAATTCTAGTCAGAATTACTACGAAAGAAAAAAAAATTACGTATTGTAAGTATTAGGTGAATTATTGGTGAAGGTATAGCTCAGAGGCGATAGTATTTTCATAAATCCTTAAACTACCTATTTCATAACTTTTTTTAAGTATTTAAGAGCTAATTATTTAAATTTTAATTGCGCTATTTTTTAGGGCTTAAGTTAAAATATTCCGTAAGATTCAATTAAAATTTTGCTTGTAGAAAAAAAGTTCCCTCTTAATAAATGAACCATACCATTACGATGACTGTGAATTTTAAATTTTTTTCTCACTAGTTGCCCAAAAACTGTTCTAGAGTACTTATAGGTAGTTATTTTTGTCCATTCAGAATAAATTTAAAATTTCAATCCGTGAAGAGGTGGGATGTTTTTATTTTATTAAAATAACCTGTGTGCAGTGTAATCTAAAAGCACTAATACCATTTAGTTCTCAAAAATAATAAAGCTGTGACTGTATTATCTATTATCTTATTATAAATTAGCTAAGTATATTATCTACTATCTTACTATATATTAGCTAACTATATTATCTAAAAATAGTGGCTCTAAAACTAAACTATCAGACTAGTCTTATATTTTCCGGCTATTATTCAACCTAGATAATATAACTGGATAGTTGGGCCATATCGAAGTCCTAGTTAACTGGATAGTTGAGTCAAAATCTCTAATCAATTCTTGATCTCTCTCGGAGGCAAAAATCTTTTCTGATCGAGATTTTAAACATAATAAAATCTACTTATTAGATGACCGTTCCAGTAATAGGTAAATTTTATTTTACTTAATTATACTTTAATTGTACTTAATGTGTATTTTAATAGTATATACTTATAAGGTATTAAGATTAATTTGAGTTGGTACTAATAAGATTAATTGAGTCAAACAACTCCTGTAAATATCTTGAATAAATTTGTATTTTTGAAATTATTTTTAGAGTGTATCGCTCAATATAACTTTTCTATGGCAGATTTTGATTCTTATAGACCGTTCAAATATGTAAGCGTGTTTGGGGCAATTTTGCTGTTGCTGTTGTTGTTAATTTACGTCGCACTAGAGCTGCACAATGGGCTATTGGCGACGGTCCGGGAAACATCCCGGAGGATGATCCGAAGACATGCCATCACAATTTTGATCCTCTGCGGAGGGGATGGCACCCCCGCTTCGGTAGCCCGACGACCTGCGCGCGAAGTCGAGCACTTTACGGTAGCACAGTTTAACGAGGACCAATACCGCACACCCTCGGTCCCTACGCAGACTGATCCAAGTGGTCACCCACCCGCACACTGACCGCAGTCAGTGATGCTTGACTTCGGTGATCTGCTGGGAACCGTGTCTTAACGATCAGTCCACTGCGGGACGGGGCAATTTTGCACTCACCCCTCTTGTTAGCAAAATAATTGCATTTCCAACGCTTATGTAAGAACGTCTAACACTTTTTTTTCTTTCACTTGAAGCAAAAATACTTCAGTAAAAATCAGCTTCAAATTAAAATAAACGATGCAAGTTAGTAAAACAAAAGTGTTACATTTTACGAAGTTTCCAGTTTAATATTCTATAGGAATTCTGTGTTTACTTTCAGTGTTAAGTCTTGACCTCTAAAGACTAAGTAATTTAGTCCAAATTATTTATTTCTTAACTTTAAATTTGAAATCAAGTTTTCTAAGTGAAATTTTTTTTCCATTAAGAAGTTTTGAAAATGTGGTTTTAATGTGATCCGTAAGCGTTACCCATAGTCCTCACTCTTGTCGGCAAAATAATATCGAACCCTTCTCAGTTTTGCTTTTGTAGTATTTGAACGATCCCCTTATGCAATCGAATAGTAAATAAAATTCAACAATTAAACTACTCTTTAAATATTGCCTTCCAGAAAGCTTAAAACTAATTTTGCATTACATGTTCATAGCACATACTTATGGACTTCGTTTGGCACATCGTGCTTTTTTCGAATTTTTTGCCAATAATTTCTGCCTATAATTTATAGCGGATGCTTACTTTAACGCATTTGAATATTATACGCTATCCAAACTACGGAAATATTGGCAAACTTAAAAATAAATCTGAAAAATATGTCTATTAAACACTGGTTTTTAAAGTATATCTTGGTAAGCACAGGTACAACAAATACGAGAATATCATCTACAATGATAGATATTGAATGCGAAAATGTCACTATTATTATTTTCAACTATAATTATTGGAATTATCAAATTGTTAGAAAAATTAAATGTCAAAGATAATATCTTAAATATTGTATGATAATTATTGAATGCGATATTGTGAGTCTTGAGGAATTTTACTTGGTGCAACGAAAATATCGACAATGTAAAAATATGAATTAAAATTAACAAAAATATATCTGGTTTTTTTTTACAATACATCGTGATATTCATATCTAATCGGTATTGATGTTAGTGTTGGTTGATGAATCTGAAAAGCTGTCTCCAACATACGGTTCGCATGACTAATAAGTACCCAAAAATTTCTCAAACTAGTTTATCATCGTTTTAATTTAAAATTTTTGGTGTATTGGTGTAAAAAAAATTCCAATTGAAGAGAAATACTAAAAGCTTAGAAAATCGAAACAAATCATTCCTTCTAACATTAACCTGTTCTATTCACATAACAGGAAAAAAAGTTTTAACAGGAATACTAGTTTCTTCTTGCATGTGCTAAGGGTTGTGCTTAGTTTCGAAATAAAATCGGAGGTTCGTAGATATGCGGAAATATCAAGAGATTGGCAAAGAACACTTTCCTGGCTCTTCAACCCATATTTCATTATCCATTCCCTTTCATGAGAAGTTCCTGCTTCACAACTGTTATTAGCTAGACACAATAGCTATTTGTAGGTTCAACTTAAGATTTCGTATAAATATCCGATGTGCTGATAGGGGTAGGTCAATGGTATACAAACTGGAAATATATCTTGGATATGTTTGATCTACACTCTTATTAGGAGCTAAGAGGCAAAAATAAAATTCAGTGATTGTTAAAATGAACAAGTTTTTATTTTAACTTTAGAGAGACAAATCACAAAAATACCCTTATAACTTTAGAGAGAAAAGTTGTGAAATGGTTCTTATGTGATTTACAAGGGATCAAAGTTTCTCAGGGATTTAAGTCCCAGTAAAGTTAACTTGAGACTACCAAGTGACTTAAGCCGCAATGAATGGTCATGGAGACGTTCATGTGATTTCACAAGACAGAGTAACATCTGTCACCTTATGTCCTCCTTTGAACAAATCGAAACGGTCATACCTGTGACCTTTTTTACTTTCTTTGACGTCGCTGTGACTATCTGGGTAAAGAAACGGGCTTATGCGTAAATTGGTTTAATTGTTAAGTATTCTGAGCAGTTTTCTTCTGTAAAGAGGTGTTTAGTCTTTACTTATTGTGATTACTCTTCATTGTATCTCTAATTAATAACATTAAAAACTGAATTCAAAACTTCAGAAAACACTGCTGTTTGAAATGAGACTTTCTATGTCCGTAACCACCAGATATGGTTAGGTTTCAACAGGGCAACATGAATAGAATCATGACTAGACTTGAATGAAGTTACAATAACTTATTGATTAATTTTGTTTTATTAAAATTAACGCGTTTTAAAGATCATCGTTGGCAGTTATTGAAGTATAAGTCTTAAAAAAAATATTTTTTTTTTTGAATATGAGAAAAAATATTGATTGGATTGAGATTGAATATGCGATTGAATTGATTTGAATTTTGAAAATAATGTCTGACTATTTTATAAATCTTGTCGGCCAAAACATTTGTAATTCTATAATATTGTTTTATGCAATGCAGGGAAAGATTGAGAACAAAAAAATTAAAAATTAACAAATATTGTAAAGGATAATGGCTTTCATGTTAAAATTATTTTTTTTACATGTCGCAAAATTGAAATATTATTTAACTCTAAAAATTCAAAAATACTTTTTTGCCTATTAATCAAATTTAAAGAAGCCATGTGTTAAATAAGTTACGAACTTCAACCAGTAATCATACTAAATAGCTGCCAATTGTTCCGGTTTTTCCAGAAGATTTTATTTTGTCGTATAAAAATGTAGCAAAACATTTGCTTCCTAATATCTGAATCTATTCCAACGTATATAGGTAACGTCTCCTATAACTGAAAGTCTCCACACGCTTTTTATAGGGAGTCCGATCAGACCACTATGAAGGTAAACCAGTTTACGAAAGAGTCATTTAATAGAAAATCTATTAAAAATTTGAAAGTGGTAGCAAATATATGCCTAAAAATGTGTGAAATTTATGAATATGATTGGTTTGCTTTATTTATTTGTCAACCACTACAGGTTTAATTCTCATATATATATGATACATTTCTCTCAATTACTTTCAAAATAGAAATTGAATTCGTGCTCACAACTGGTTCGCTTTTTAAGTAATCTGAGCGGACTACTTGTAAAATCCCGAGTGGAGGCTTTCTGATGTAGGTGATGATATAGGACACTAGTTTTTTTTATTTTTATGTGAACGGAGGTGTCTGGTGTTTTAATAATTCATATGTGCATAAAAATGAAGAATTCTTCTTACTTTGGAGCTCTATATATTAAAAAAAAAAAAAAAAAAAAAAACATTTTTTATTCATTATCGAATTTCATTCTTCATTTAACACGTTCACGCCCACCGGTGGGTCACGCTAGATTGTCTCATCTTGGCAGCTCACCGGAGTAAAAACTGGTAACAATAAATTTCATTTTTTAGTTTTTTTCCGGGAATAAGGAGAATCCATAACTACCAATTGCTTTTAACGGATGCAATTTTAATATTGAATTGCTTCTTCGCCGTGATAAATTTCCTTACAGTGAATTGTTATTGTTGAGAATAGATTAACTCTTCCCGAATATTATCTAATATTGAAATAGTTCTTCTACCAGTATTTTCTCTTTTCCCGTACCAGTATTTTCAATTTTCCCGGCGTGAACGTGTTAAGCAGTCTGTGACGTTTAATATATACATCACTCTTGACTTCATCACTTTGGAATAAACTATGGAGAGTTGAAAATGCATCCATCAACATCTTCAACTTGTGTTAATCATCATGTTCTAGATAAATATTCTACTACTACTGTCGTCTCCCAACTACATCAAACTACTTCAACATACCAAATTGTTAAAATATCGATGTTCTTTCCATCTTCGTCACCCCTTCTTAAAATTTGCAAGACCGGTAGAAACCTTGATTATAAACATACCAGACTTGTAAACTTCTCCGATGTTTGACCAGAGATTTTTCTCAAATATTTAAAGTGGTAGTCAATTTTATAAAGTTGGGAAATATGATATTTGCGACCTTATTTTAATCATTCTATGGTATACACTATCTGGACACTCTGTGTTTATGGTGGTGGAGGCATAATGGTCTGGGGGGTGTCTCTCGTGATTTGGCCCGTTAGTTCCTGTGGTTAGAAATATGATCTCTGATGTGGACATTCTTGACAATTCTGCACTCTCAACTCTATGGCAATATTTCGGCCCATTCCAGCAGAATAACTGCTCCATTCACACATCGATGCTTGCGCAGACGTGGTTTGACGAAATGGGTGTTCAAAAACTGGACTGGCCTTCTCAGAGCCCAGGTCTAAGTCCCATAGAATACTTTTGGGACGAATGAGAGCGCAGATTACGTAACCATATTTTGGTACATATTTTGGAAAATAATTTTAATACTAATGAAATAATTAATACTAATTAATAATCAATTTAAAAAATTAGTTTTAATACTAATGAATATTTTAACACTAATGAAAGCAAAACTACAGAAAGCCCAAAATGATTTTAATTTCAATTAAAGGCGGGAAATCTCACTGTGTAAATTGCGAAAAATGTGTAATTAATTGCACTATCTCTTAGCAATATTCAGAAATAAAAAAAAAATAATTGGGGGATTTAAAGGGACGTTTAAGTAGCGACGTATTCAATTTCAATGATGCTATGCCGACCATTTGGGCACAAAACGCCGAACATATGAGATGCGACGCCGACAGAGCAGGGATTAAAACCTAATTATAAAATTTTGATTAAGCTTTCAAATTGTTTGAAAGGTTTTTCCCTAGTCCTAGTGTTTAGATTTTACTGGGCACCTGGGCCGCGAAGCGGCCCCTATCCCATTCATCTGGAATTTTTGAACAGTTTTGGTTGAGCAATGAGGTAAGCAGGCAATGGAGTTGCTTTTATGAATGTTTCAAGCTCTTTGCTTGAATAACTAAAAAGGAATCAAAAATAAATTGAGCAGCTTGCTCTAAACTGTGTTTGTTTGATTTTGGAGTTGTTCAGAATTGTATCAGCATGAGTAAACGTTATTTTCAGAAAGGTTGATGAAATTATTTGTTTTGATAGTTATGATATGAGGCGTCGGAGGAAAGGTTTTTCCCGACCAAAAGGACGTTTTATATAACAGTTGAATTATTTATATTTAGTGGTGGGAAAAATAATTTTAAATCAAAATAAGAATCACATGTTGTTTCCGAAATCGAAATTTTAAGATTTAACTACTATTCTTATATATATAGCATGAATTTTTTAAATGCAAGCAGTTGCATGCCGCTCAAACGAATGTTATTGTGCTCAAAATTACATAGTTCTAAATTAAAGTGATAAAAAGAAATTTATGAATTGTTTGGTACAATATTGACAACTTTTTTTAAAAAAATTTTAGGACTATACGAACTCTGTTGGGTGAGAAATAAGCTCTTGCTATTTTTCATCCCTTTTTCTTGAGTGAGATATACATGTTATAATAGTAAAAAAAATTGGTGCTTATAGATCGTTTCCCAAAAACAAGCTTCTTCGTAGTTTTGAACCCAACACAGAAGACGCCTGGATCAAGCATTGGGAGAAATTAGTACTTGTGAAGAACTTTTTGATGAAACTAACCCACATTTGCGTTACATGGATAGGCAAACCTCACACGGTTAGCTTAACGGCTAAGAGACTCTATCCCATGATCCATCACACACTAAGGATATTTTACATCAGCGCATTGGTTGGTGCAAGCCGGGTGCAGAATTCGTATCAATCGGCCATCGCTAGAATTTGAGCTTGGGTCACCTCATTGGGAGGCTAGCACTCTATCCCCTGCGCCATCATCGTTATGTGTGCTCCTTTGAAAATAACTCTAAAGTCAAAACAACATATGATCTTTACATCATACACTGAAATGTATTTCGCATCCTTCCTTTCTTGCCCTACGCGCGAGATAAGTGAGAACATTTAGTAGTCACTCGAATAAATTTTTAAAAAAAATTCGGGTTCTGACTATATTATTAAATTGCATAAAACATGCTTATACAGAGACACCGATAGCGGATATGAAATAAACGATGCAAAACTGTCTTACAAAAATAGCATGCAACAGAACACGAAATAAAATTTGTTCCCAAATGTTTGATAGAATTAAAAATGGACGAAACAGAACATTAATTCCTTCTTGTTTTAACAAAGCAGAATCCATTAGGCCCTTTAACCATTCACGAAAGCATCCAACAGTAAGATAAGCAAAATAAATAAGCAAAAATGAAATGGACTTCAAGAGTTGGTTATCATCGTCCTACATTACTATTATAAATAAGTATACGTAATAAATATATGCATAAACAATCACAAAAAATACTTTTCTTCAGAATTAATTAAGTGCAAATACGACCTTGCAACTGATTAGTTAACCCTTTTATGCAAAAAGTTATTTTAAAAGATAAGTTCTTTCATTATAGTAGTACAAGTATTAAATAAATTTTAATTTGCAAAAATTAAATAGTTCTTATACACTATAATTCATTAATATTTTTTTTCTTTTTTAATAATCGTCGTTGAACAGCCGACCCAATTTTATGGGTTTACGACTACTAATGTTTAACTCCGTAGCCTTGTAATCTTGTACCCAATCCAGAAGACAAGGGAACGCCTGGATCAAGTATTGGGAGAAATTTGCCTTCGTGGAGGACTTTTTGATGCAGCTAGCCCGCATTAGCGTTACATGGAGAGGAAGACCACAAGAACCTCCTACGGTTAACCTGACGGCAAGGGAACTCTAACCCATGATCTGTCTACCACTGAGGATATTTCACGTCAGCACTGTGGTCGGTGCAAGTCGGATGCGGAATTCGTATCGACTGGGATTCGAACCCGGTTCGCCTCATTGGAAGGCGAACGCTCTATCCCCTGAGTCATCGCGGCTCAACACATTAATATTAAAAATATTTATTATAACACTTTTAATGGAAGTAACTACTTTTCTTCCTTAAAGTCATTTTTTACGTTATTGCATTTTCACTTTGTCAATAGTAGGTTAACTATCCTAACATCCATTTTTCACGAATCATCTATTTGACATGTTAAAAAATGAATGACAGAATGTGAAATTTAATTTATTTTTGTTTTAAAAGCTTAAACAAAAAATTAAGCTAAAACAAATAAATATGCAGCGAGATACCAAGATGAGAGAAAAATGGGCTTCAAAAAATGATTATCATCACCTCTGACCCCAAATTATCCACCACACGTGGTCAGCAATAATGTAAACAGCAATAAATATATACATAAACAATCCCACTCTGTAGAATTAAATAAGCTTTTTCAAATAAATAGGCACTTTGGGTGGTCTGCCCGAGGCGATTCGAAAGACTTTAAATTAGGGTATCAACTAGAGTGATTTCTTGACAAGCACGCATAATCTAGCTGATGACAATGAAGATTATTTATATGATAATAAGATACTCAAAAAGAATGGAGACTGGTTTTGTAGATGATGAGAAAATGATGTTTAGTCAGAGCGTTGGTGGTTTGTGATACGATTATGTTCAACTTCATTTCAAAATTAGACTTTAGATTGTCAGAATGGAAAGGAGTGGCGCGCGACTCTTTTCTTCACAACCTTTTGTCAAGGAGTGCAATAAATTTTGTGTTTTCTTTTTTCTTATTCTTTTTTTTTTTCTTTTTGAAAATTCCGACGAGGCCTCTCGGATTGTATAGAATTTATGTAACTGTTTCATTACTGTTTTTTAAAAAAGTATAAGATTTTTTTGTTTGTTTACTTTAAACGCGTTTGAAGAACATTTTTGTAACATAAATGATTTCCGTGAAATAAATATTATTTGTGTGAATGTGTATCTAATTTCATAGTAACGTGATATGAATTTTTTTTCTCCATCGGAATACAAACGGTCCCTGAAAAATTTATAGTGAAACTGTTGCTTCTTATAAATTTTCTCCTGGTCTTAGTAAAGCAAGAAGTGGTTGCAAAATCAAATGCTT
This sequence comes from Parasteatoda tepidariorum, assembly GCF_982258835.1. Lineage (NCBI taxonomy): Eukaryota > Metazoa > Arthropoda > Arachnida > Araneae > Theridiidae > Parasteatoda > Parasteatoda tepidariorum. The sequence continues at coordinate 111,101,391 of NC_141759.1, read as the reverse complement.
TGAAATTTTCAAATTTTGAGATTTTTTTCATGCATAATTTTAAAAAAGTAATGCTATTAATTATTTTTCAAATCGCGAAAAAACTACATTTTTGTTTATATTGGTTTGCGTGATACGAGAGTAAGGCTAAGTTTCGATAACTTTTTACTACATAATTATTCAGATTTTTCAAACGATGCCAATTGAATCAATACTTTATCTGCAATAAAAGTTGTTTTTATAAGTGTATGACACCAATAACAAACCAAATCTAATTTAATCCTTTCAAGCGCGGTAGGTTGAAAAACTGTCCCACTTATCTTTGATAATAATATAATCCATTAAAATTGCAATAATTTTTATCTACGCGATTTTTAATCAGCCGCTTTAAATTTTGAAAGATTAAGATAAAGCAAATCGCTTTATCTTAGACTTGTATACGATAACCATAAACTCAATAATGTTTCTTAATTAAAATTTCGGTTCGAATCTTTCAAAACTTTCGTATTAATGATTTTTCTCTGACAGTTACAACTGCATATTTTCTCTTTGTTTTAAATAATTACTAATGATTACGTATATAAGTAAATATTATTATTCGATCTACATTGCTTTCAATTTTTAATTAATTCCAGAATCATATTTTAATAAATGAAGAATTATGTTATAAATCAGTTGGAGAATCATATTATAAATAAACTTGTAATTCTTTTTTACAACATTGTGGACAGAAATTGTGAATAAATATTTTTATTTTCAGGCAGAAAATAATTAAAGATAAAATAATAATTTGATGAAGCTGATATTGAAAACGCGTTGAATAAAAAATAGCATTGCAAATGGAATAGCCACGAACTAGTAATTAAAAGTTTGCCACTAACGACATAGTTGTAAATAAATACCTATGATTCCATTTGGAAAGAGCAATTCTGGGAGACAGGTGGAGTGAAACCGGTAATTTATTTATTCCATTGGGGCCCTCATGAGCTACGGGGAACGGAATGGAGTTTCCCCGCTGGAGAGAAAAACTGGGAAAGTTTGGTTCTATGAGCGTTCAATGGATTATGTTTTCTACACTAGGGAGCGCTGCAAGCTCTTTACTGCCTATACTTCCGGGTTACTGTTTCCGGCGTATTTTAAAACCATTTGGCTCACAGCGTGATCATTGTGTTTTGAGACTCTCATGAGTAGTATTTCTTGCATACGTGTACTTGCTACCTGATTTATGATTTGTGTTTAAGAAAAAAATAATCATTTGAGGAACTATCATTTCAAGATGTAAGAATCGTCATTTGAAAAAAAAATCATTGTAAAACACTTCTTACCTTGTCAACAATATACAACTTTCTATATATACCTAAATGATAATTTGTAAAATGAGCTTAATCTCGCTGCTCGAACAATATGCTAACACTAACGTATTATGGTGCACGGCTTGCAACAAGAACAAAAAGTAATAAACAAGTAAGAAGAGGCCAAATCGGGACTATACGAATTCTTTCTAAATATATAGCAATTATCTCACCTTCTTTAAATAATACATATGTAAACAGCTAAACAAATTTTCACTTCAATCTAACCAGAATTACTTCATATCATTGATATCTTATGAAATATAGCAGATTTAAGCCCAGAAATTATATAATTTATTTCCTTAATTAAAAACAAAATTATCTGGTTGAAAATATGGCCTCTTAGAATTGGCGATCGAAATGGGCTACAGGTGGTGCAAAGCAGAACTCTCTACCAAATGCAACACTTCGCATGCAATTGGCATGCATTTCACCATTAGCGTGTGGAGAGTCATTGAAGAAGAAAGAACGTTTGCTTCTGTCTTGATTTTCAAATAGATTAAAATCTTTTAAGTTAGGAAACTATATGGAACTGAAAACTACATTAAACAAAGTTCTAAAGAAATGCATCAAGGAAATTTTAAAAATATTTTTATTAAATAAAAAGAAAAAATATTAAGAAAAGGCAAAATATCGCAGTACATTTCTATACAACTGTAAAGAGGAGGAGAGGGAAGGGATAAGGTCCAAAGGCATGAAACCGATCTGCTCACCAGATGGCGTATTCGAGCGTTGCAATCGCCAATAAACTGTAGTAAACAACTATATACTTTCTAACCGGAAGTAGAGCAAGTCAAGAGCTAGAGATTGTTGTTGTTTACATTTAAATTGAAAGCACCATCAATACCGTACCATGAACACTCGCTTAGAATCGAACATTTCACGTTAACTGGTTCTAAGGGCGTGGCTAAAATTTAACTAATCACACAATTTATTTAGGATTTTCTTTTTAAGTGTGGCAGCATTAGCATAACATGTCAACATAGACATGCTGAATGAATTTATAACATTATAAGATTACAAAATGAGCTTATGCTATTTAGATAATTTTTTGACCATTTTTTTTTTTTTTTTTTTTAATATAATGTTTTTTGTTTTCATTAGACTAAAAAAATATTAATTTCGAATACTTTAAAATATTCTTTAATTTATTATGTATATAATTTATTTTATGAAATACTGCCATATAATTTATAATGTATAATTCATAGAATAAAACCATTTTTTCATTTATAAATATTTCTGATATATTCTATTATACGTTTTATTATTTGTTTTAAATATTTTTTAAATGTACAACTCTTAAAATAATGCATATATTTTAATGAAGTAGAATGCAAAATTTAGTGCCCGAATACTGCATGTGGATAGATAACTAATTATACTAGTTTTTAAATCATAACTAATTAACAGAAAGAAATGAAATTTTCTCGGACGAAAAATTAACGTTTGCCCTATTGATCTCTTAGAAATTAATACTAATTTAATTTCAGAAAAGTTCGTTAGTTTTTCTTTTAATTTGTAACAATTTGACATAAGTTACAACATTGCTTATTACTTTGTTTTATTTCTTACATTGTTGAAATGACTGTTTTTTTCAATCTGATATGACTGATATCTGGTAATTATCATTATTTTTTATAAATGTTTTATTAAAAATGTTGTCAATATGTACTCATTAAATATTATAGCAACAAGGGAGAATCAAATAATGGTCATACACAAAGAATGCTATCAGTTTTATAGGCATTACTACTACTTGAATTTTTGTGTATTGCTACTATTACCATTATTTTTATTCTCTGAAAATTTTCAAAAATTTAAAATACGGGTACTTTTATTTTTCATTAAGAAAAAGAAAGTGATTCTTTATTACTTCACTTATTAACAATAAGCTATATATATTTTTTCTAGTGAAAGATCACAAAAATTTGTATACATTATGGCTGTTAATAACCCAAGTGACCATGGCAACCCTTTTCCTCAATGGATACTGGTTTCCCAAGTAGTACCCATAATATTTAGATAACATCATAAAATCTAACCTTATTTTGCATAACAATCGAATGTTTTAAAGATACATAAGGTCGAGATTTTCTGTGCATATATAACGTTAAATTCGACACAAACTAATATTATTTATAGTAATATTATTACCGTAATATTATTTTGCATTGATTTTGATGCTATGTTATATTTTCTGTTATAATCTTGCGATGCTTTTTATCATTATAATAAACAAGTGGAAGATTTGGATGTCAATACAATATTTAGGCGATATAATTTTACCTAATTTTCTGAATTGTTATGAAGCAGTAAAACATAGCAGTTTTTTAATGTCATTCCACGCATAACTTTGTTCGCAATAAAGAATTACTAAATCAAATTATATTATCGAATTCGGCTACGATACATTTTGCTTCCTCTTACTCCAAATTATATTTTGTGTCCAGCTGATTTTTGTGAATGAAATTTTCAAATTTAATTAAGAAATAATACTTGAGTAGTTTAACTTTGGACATTCTTTTCTTTATATAAAGCAATTTTTGATAAATTTTTATATCACTAATCATTTTCTAGTGTTTATCTTTAATTTTAAATAGTTTTTTTTTTTTTAGATATGAGCCAATTTTATCAAAATTTCATTTGAACTTGCTAGTTTATTAAATATATTTTATTAAAATCATTACTCTGGTGATTTTACTCTAGTCATTTGTAATTTCACAATTATCATACATTATTCACATAATAGAATTGTATAATAAAAACCACACTACATAGATGTAAAGTTATATTTTCTATTGAATTAACTGGAAATCTAAATTGAAATAAAACTTTTTTCTTTATTATTATTATATAAAAATATAGCTATATGTTACTATTTACTTCCATAAAGTAAAATTACAGCTTTATTTAAAAATGTATTAAAGTTTAAAATAAAATTATTATTTGAATAAAGTGTCATTTTTTGTAGTAATCGTGATTTTGAAGGAAAATAATTTAAATGCGAGGGTTGTAAATTAAATAGTGGCAACTTAACCTTTAAACTCACAGAAGGACGGGCATGCGCAAATTAGATATGGAAGCTGTGAGGTGGGGCTGTTGTCGATGTGTAGAGTGCAAAAAAAGTCGATTAGCTTAGAAGGGTAGTTGTTGTGTGGCGTTAAAGTGAGGAGTTTCGTTTCCATCGCTCTAAAGCATGTTTTCAAAAGGTGATCAGCGGTCGTGGCTTACAATCGAGGTTGTAAGTGGCAAAAATGCAACAGAATGCTATCGAGGATTAGTGGAAGCCTTTGGAGTAAATGCTTTACCATATAGGACAGTAGCACGATGGATTCAAGCATCTCGTCTTTTTTCGTCATTAAGCCTTTTCACAACATGCTTCAGAGCGATGGAAACGAAACTCCTCACTTTAACGCCACGCAACAACTACCCTTCTAAGCAAATCGACTGTTTTTTGCACTCTACACATCGACAACAGCGCCACCTCACCGCACCCATACCCTATTTACGCATGCGCGCCCTTTTGTGAGTTTCAAGGTTAAGTTGTCACTATTTAATTTACAACCCTCGTATAACCAAATTACTTACTTCCATAAATTTTCTTCCAATTCTTTTTTCAGTGAAATTAAACGGAGAAATATATAAGTAACTTTCCGTTTTTCAGTATTTGAAATTTTACCTAACAAAAAACTTGATACAAACCAAAAAGCACCCATAAAAAAATATTTTCAGGGAGTGAAACCAGTGTTTCAATTTTTTATATTGTAAAAATAAGTTTACGGGAACACATCAGACATTTTTAACAATTCTATAATTTTATAAAGCAATAAAATAAAAACTACTACGCACTAAAATAACAATCTTTGCCAAAAAATTACATATCATTTAAATTTCAGAATAAAAAATTTAATAAATATTGTGCGCTTTTCTGCTTTGTTTTTTTCTAAATGAAATTTGCACAAGCATGTAATTGCATACAAAAATGCTACGAAAAGACATACCTTTTTTACATCAATTTTAAAAAGCTGGTCTTAGTATTAATTATTTTAATTTGACTACCCTCAATTACTTTTTTAAGAACATTGCTATCATAAATTTTATTTTCATTTAGTTCATTTCTATTTAAAACAAAATAATTTTATGCGATATTTATTTTTATTTAAAGCAAAACAATTCTATTCATTGTATTTCTGTAAAAAGATTATGCATTTCGAACATAGTAAATATGTTTCCCAAAAAGAACCCCGTGTTATATGTCTAGTTAACTATCAAAAGAACACATTTTAAACACTGCTTCATGAAAAAAGAAAATGCATACGATTGAGCTTGCAATTACGCAAACAGCTGAACGAAATTTAAGAGTTTTCATACTTCAAAATGGCATTCTGAATAAATGTACATGTGGAACCTCATTTTTCTTTTTTTAATTTTTTGATTTATCAAAATGAATTCTTTAACTGTAGATTTTTATTGAGTTGGTGTTAAAGGAAAAAAATTATCCAATGCAAGCAATGGAAAAATTTTTTTACAAAGAAAATTTTATAAAATGATATAAGATATAATAGAAGATAAAAGATACAGGATATAAAAGTATATAAAGTATAATAGAATATACGATATGTTTTCAAGAATGTAATATAAAAAATTTGAATGAGTATATTCCTTCTTAATAGCCATCGCATTTCCTAATATTTTATGGGAAAAACCTAGATTATATGTAGTTATACTTACTTAACATACAATATTGTTGTCAGCAAATTTCATTTGTACATACATGCATAGTGCGTAAAAATAAAAAAATAAAAAAACGAAACATCCTGAATAATACTTGATCTAGCTCTCCTTCCAATCTCTGCCACATTTTTCAAAACAGTACTCTTTATTTCTCTACCTATTTCTCTACCTCTATGCGCAAATGCTACGTCAGCTAGAAACGGATTAACCCTTAACGCACAGACTTAGTGAGAAAAACCGGCCAAAAAAAATCTATTTTTTTATGTAAAAAAAAACACACTTTAGAACATTGTCTTTTCTTTTGGTGGACAATTTTGATATACTGCGCTTTTGTTCCATGGAAAAAGGCTATATTCAGAGTTGCCAACTGATCCGGAGACACCAAAATAATTGAAAAAACGGTAAATAACTACAAAGTAAATTTTGCAAATATTTAACTATTTTTGCTTGCTTTTTAAAAGGTATAGCATGACCTAAGTACTATAAAGCGGTGAATTATATCAGCCAACAAATTATTTAGAAATAGTGGTGGATAAAAATTTACTAAATTGAATTTATTAAACGAAGAGTCACAATTGATAAACTACCACTTTAAAATATATATTTTCTGTCAGTAGCAAGTTGGCATCTCGAATATATTTTATTCTTGAATAAATAAGTGGTATAGCTTACAATCCCATGTAAATGATAAATATTAATAAAACGATTTTTTTCCTTAACTTTCGCAATGTTATTTTCAATTCTCGATTAAATTCGAGTGTGAAAAATTATAACAGCATAAAATACAACGCCGCTCGAATTATCTCGAGTGTGCGCAGTTTGGCCTGTTTAGATCGCATTCGAATTAACTCGAGCGCACAAGTTAGGGGTTAAGTGGCGAAATGTAAACGAAAATTATTCGAACGAAATGAAAAAAATTAAGAAAATACTATAGGTAAATGTGGAAAGAGAAACGAGCTTCTAGCTATTTTGATGTGAAGGTACAACGACATCTTTAGGTATTTCTATAAAACAATAAATATAAAAATAGAAGAAGAAATTTCTATATGAAAGAAAAAGCTATTTATATTCGCTGAGCAATTTCTCAAGCAATCCTGTCAACATCTAAAAGAGATATGATACCTCAAACTGCGTGTTGATGGGGTTTCCACTATTAACAATTTATAAATGGCTTCTAAATTCAATGCCACTTTAGACCGATTTTATTTTTTATTTGGAGTCACGATTGCAAGTTGGTATTACAAAGGAATGGAAAAGCATGATGGTTTCCCTTCTTTAAGACTTAATGCTTTGAAACCTGTCTACGAAGATGAAATACTAAGCTAAAAAGATAAGAAATGATTAATTACGATGTGCTTGGCATTTTCAATAAAACTCCTTCATTGTAAGCTTTAGCAATCTAGCAATCTATTATGAATCTATTAGTTTTATGCTGCACCATCATGTTGCCGAAAGGCAAACTCCTCCCCGTAGTTAATCCGACTTGGGCGCGTGTAACACGGTTTAATCAGGAAGACGCAACTTGAGAAGCGAAAAACATAAAAATATTGATTCAAAATTATTTTTCCGTGTTTGTGATCGCGAGGTGATTTACGCGGTATCGTTTGCACATCACGTTTCTCAGAGTTCGTGGTTTTTAGTTCAATGTGAATATGAGTACTATATATCAAATAAAACATGGTATCACTGTCCCTTAGCTCAGATTTATCGTCATTATTCTTACCATAATTTTACCTGAATTAGTTTCACGACTTTCTTCATCGGTATATTATTTATATTTATTTCAGTCATTTATTTATATTCAATTAATTCATTTATTTATTTTTAATACCCTTTTTTAAATCTATTTATTTTTAGAACTACATTTTATTTGCTAGATGCAGAACTGTAGATACAGCATATATCGAGTGTGATAATCAATTCTTAAAGTTAAATATTTTTAGTAAAATTGTAATAATTAAAACCATCTACACTATCTATTGCAATTAATTCGAAAGGTTCGTCAACTGGGGACATTGCCCGGAGTAAGCCAAATCATTTTTGTCTAGTTTTTTTTATTTTTTTTAAATTTTTTTTTTTTATTTTACAAGTATGACAATGTTTAGTAAAATGTGTGATATCTGAAGTAATATTTTCGCAATAATAAACAGGAGTAAGTAAATTAATTATTTTTAGAATCCCATGATGATCTAATTTTTTATGAGTAATTTCAAGTAATTCATGCCTTAAAGAAAATTAAACAACAATTTTGGTTAAACACTTCTCACGTAAACATGAAACAATATCCAGGGTGCGTAGCGTTTTTAAAAAGTCCTTAAAGATGCTATTTTTTTATTGGGGGTCTGTAAAAAGTGCTTAATTTTCTATTTTTTAAAAAGAGGTTTTTTCCTTGAAATGTCGATTGTCGTCATAAATTACAAAAAAAGCATGATTTTCACAATTTTCTCTACAAAATTTATCAGAAACTAGTTTTTTTTTTATCATGATTATATCAAATCTTTGAAAATGTTTTTGCATTTTGTTGATTTTATATTTATTAGAGCTTTTAAGCAATAGAAAGAAATAATTTTTATTACTACACACCTACTTACCTAATTATGATTATTTTTTTGGAAAGTGATTTAAAATATTTTTGAGTGCTTAAAAGGTACTTCTTTTTTGTTGAAAAATCTGACTGCGCACCCTGTTATCAACTTCAATAAAATGTCCCATTAAATAGTCGTTTTCTTGGGCTTCGCAATGAATGGTGCAACAGATGCGAAAAATGTTTGACATTATTTATATCAATATTATTACTTTTACTATTGCCAGGAGCATCCGGATTCAACGTATTAATTTCCTTTTGTGTATTTTATATTATAATCATACATACTTAATTGTAAAGACCAGCAGAAACAGCCTTCCATTTATATTTCTTATATTTTTTAACCTAACTAATGCGTCTGTATGTATGGTAAATTTATAACCAAATAAATAATGATGAAGTTTGTTTAATGCATCAACAAGATATAAGGACGGTTGCAGCCTGCCAACTTCTGCATCTGATGAACTTACCTACCTAGAACTTTTATCTCAGATGAAAAACTTAAATCGGAAGATTTGGCCGGTGCCCCCTACTCATGATTGGTATAGGGCTAGTAAACCGGGACAGTCGTTGATTCTGCCCTGCGACAGAAAAACCAATACTTGCCTTTCCGCCTTGCCAGTAAACATCTAAAATATCTTACTTTTTCTCAGGGTATAAAGTCCCACCCTCTTTACCCAAAATGCCACCAACAACAGGCTTCAGCTGAACATATTTTAAGCTGCCTGGGACTTATTCGGGAAGAAATTTACACCTCTCCTTTCTTTGTTTCCGACTTTTTACTCTCAACGGATTTATGGATCTGGTCTGACGCCCTCAGACCTTTGGAAATAAGTAACAACAAGAAGAAGACATTCCATTTCTGTGGCTGCATAATATTTTTTGTTAGTATTATCTTAAAGAGCGAGAACGGATGTTAGACACCTGAAACATTTGGCTGTTTCAAACACCACTTTGAAAGGTGTCAATAAAAATATGACATTTTAATTTACATCTTTGAAGCAGGTTTACAAATTAAAGCATGTTTTAAAATTTCGAACTCTTCTTGACATTTGAGAGTCAAACACCAAGTTGTATCTTTCTTCAGATTATTTAAGAGTACTTTAATTTTAGCATAATTATTTATAAATTTATTATACAAAATTATTGAACCTAAGAAGCTTTTATAAGATTTTACATTAGTTGAAGCTTTGAAATTTTTAATTGCTTCAATGTTTTTGTTATTAGGACTCATTATACTATATATTTCATAACCTAAAAAATAGAATTTTTGTCGTTAAAAGAAAAACATGTAGAAGCTTTTAAGTTTTCAAATCCACATATTTGAAAATTTTTAAGGGGATTTAATTGTTCTTCCAAACTGTTAGAAAAAAATAATAATATCATTTAAATAATTAGATACAAATGAAACGTAATATTCAATGAGAGTAGTAAGAATTTGGCGTATTGTTCATTCAAAGATACTTGAACCATTCTTCTACCCAAATGGCAATCTTAACCATTCGTATAACCCATAGATGGTGACAAATGTAAGTGCACCATTTGGGTAAATTTGAATATTCCATAAATCATCGACAATATCCAGACAACTAAGAAAAACTATTGCATAATTTATCTATCAAAGTTCCTATAAGAGGTTCTGCATCTGATTTAGAAATTTGATTTAATTTCCTAAAGTCTATACATAATCAACATTTTTATAATTTCATCTTCTTGAAAAGCTTAAGTTACTGGAGCTGAATAGGAAGAAGAGCTTTCTTTAGTTATGTTATGCTTTAATAATTTTTCAATTTTTTTTCTCTATTTCCTTTTGTTTCGGAGAAGTTTTACATGTTAGGAAGGACACTGGTAAGTCTGTTGTTAATCGTACCCTTTGAGGTTCAATTCATATTGTCCCTACTTCGTATTTTTACTGAAAAATCTTTTAAAATGTCCTGAAATTATTTATTCATTTCATTATCTTGGATTTACAAAATTCGCTTAACATGATTTGGACAATGCGGGCCCTCATTATCATATTTTGTTTCAAGAATAATTGAAATTTTTCTATTAAAATCTTCATTTTCAAATTCATTTTTTATGTTGTTTTTCCTTATGTTTACTTTGTTTACATTTTTTATATTTTTATTTTTGTTTACTTTTATGTCGAAAACTTCATTTTGGTTAAAATTTTCATGAATAATTCGTTGAACATTTTCGTTCACACTAGTGTTATTTGATTCTAATTTAACATTCTTTCTTTTCTTTATTTTATTTTTACTTTCTTTATTTCTATTTATAAACTTATTTTCTTTTTAAAAGAAAGATAGTAGTTTCTTTAATAATCAGAAAAAGTGATCAGTTTTCTGCGATTTTGCATTACAACCTGTTTCGCTCAATCAATCACTAATTGAAATCCAATACAAATGTCTACACCCAATATGGCTTTCTTTTATTTTTACATTCGTTATTTTTATTTATACTTTTATGGGTACTTTTATGGCCATCTTTACCTTGGATTTCAGGAGAAGACAAGTTGCTTTTATAATCAGAAAAAGTTATCAGCTATTTTCCGATTTTGCACTACAACTTATTTAACACAATCAATCACCAATTGAAATCCTATACAAGCTTTTAAACCTAATATGGTTTTAGGTAAATCAGTATTTAAAATATAAAATTCAACTAAGTTATTTTTCCAATTTTAAATTTAAAGTGTAAGTTTGGTTAAATTGCAAATTACCTTTTGTTTGTTTGCATTTACAAAGCTTTTATTTCTTTTTGGACATTTAATTCTTCAAAATTTTAATTGGGATATTATTTAGAGTGCTAAGTGATGGTTTAGAGTAGTTTAAATTGCTAAGTTTAGAGTGCTAAAAAGATAGTTTTATTAGTCACAATCGGAGGATTGATATTATTATTGTTTTCCATTATATTTTGAAAATATCCATATAGTATTAATTAACAATTTTGTGTCATTTTTTTGTTTATGCTGGGAGTGATTCTCAGTAATAAAGAAATTTGGATTCTTTATACAATTTTGGCTCCATTGATAGGCATCGGTAATCCCTAACGTTTCATAATATTTGCATGGTCTAGGAGGAAACTCTTGGAAAGCCAAATGACTTATCAGTTGTTTATTTTTATTCAATTTCCCACTTTCTTCATGCCTAGGTCTGTTTTGGGATTGTTGGTTATGACTTTGACTTGGCTCATAAAAGTTTGATTTTGTCATGTATTTATTATTAATTGGGACTAATTGAGTTATTAATAAATGACCGCCTTGGTGTCAGTCCTTGAAAATATTGCCTATACCCACTAAATTTTGATTCTGGCATTTTTGTTTATTTTCATTTTGAGGTAAGACAGCGGGTACATTTTGAATAATTTTTTAAACAATTGTTAGCCGATCAATAGAGAATTCGATTTCTTTTAGAAGAGTTTTAATCTGAGGGAGCAATTCCATAGACAAACCTTCAATAATGTGTGCATTACATAAATTTATTTTTTAAGCTTACTCTACCCTTTCTCGGTAAAATATGAGTTTAAGTCATTAGCTTTGCCAGAAAATTTTAAATTTTGAAAACCATTAAAGGAGATGGAAAATAATGTCCTTGAAAAATTTTGACCATTACCTAAAAAGAATTACAATTTAAACAGTTATTAATAAATAATTTCAAAGCTGAAAACCTAATGAATTTTTGAAAAAATTTTTAAGTTTTCACTCTTTATTTAATTTAGAATCTCTTGTTTGCATTTGGAAATGACTGAGTCAGACTAAACACCAATGTCTGGCTCTTAATATGCCTGGTTTTTCTCAGTTCAATATTGGTTAATCTTGATTTAAAATTGAACCAGTATTTAATTCATTTTCCAAATTGTTTGTACCAATTATTAAAGTATTTGATGTTTCCGTAGAAACTGTAACGTATAAAACAATAAAATATATAGTAATTTATCTAAATATTTTCTATGCTAATTATAATTATTTTACTAAATCAAAAGAAAATTTCCTGAAAAGTAAAAAAAATTTAGTTTGTAATAAATTTCGAAAATAATTTCAAGTTGTAAAATAAACAAATCTCTTAAACAATGTAAATAAGCTGTATTTACTCATTATATATAAAAATAATACTATCAATTGAAATATCAAAGATGAGGAGAAAAAAAATTAACTTATAATCAATATCAAAAAATATATTTTCTATTTAAACACCCATTACTTTCATAACCATGAAATATTTCAAAAAACATCACTAGAGCGGAAATCAACAGATTAAAAAGAATGGTAATGGCTTTTACTATTCTATTTCAAATAACTCAAAATATTATCGTCAATTTAAATTTAAAAAATTCACGTATCAAAATCAGAATTGTAAAATACTGCATAGATTTAAAAATTGTTATTAGGAAGATTTAAAAATTGTTATTAGGATAAAAGCATATATCCTTAAAATCTCTGGAGAAAAAAACATACACAAAACAAATAATGTCCTTATGCAATATGTTTTATTCAGGATATTACTGATTAAAAAAACTGATCACACGTATCACATTCTAAATGTGGCAATATTTCTTTTTTTTCCTTCTCTCATATTTGCACTAAAAACACACACATCTTCCTAAGAGCACCAGGACATTACTTCTCAGAGAAAGGCGTTTTCTTTCTTTCATATTTGCACTAAAAACACACACATCTTCTTAGGAGCACAAGAACATTACTTCTCGGAGAAAGGCGTCTTCTCTTTATCGCTGACATAATTTTTGTTTTACTCTGCATAAGGAACTCTTAACAGGCTTTCTTCTTCGTTTTTTTTTTTTTTTTTTTTCCTCTTTTTACTTTTAAACTCACATTTTAGAACTACCGCAGGAATCTTGCAGACTGGACATAGCTAAGCAGGAAAAACAAATGGATTGCAAACAGTCTTCATTTCTCCATTTTTAAAAATTGGTAAAAATTCAAATTGCTCCCTGAAATTCGTGAGCTTGAGTTTTTATCTTAGTGAAATTAACACTAGTTTGTTCCTTTGATATGTTACGTCTCATGAAGAAACGAAAACCTTAGTAATTGCAATCGACCCATTAAATAGGTCGAGGGTATAATATGGTTCGCACTGTTCGGTTTAAGGGAAAATCTTTAAATGTTAATTCTTGCATACTTGAATCTAAATATAGAATAAAAAAGTGGGATGTGGACGATAAGGTGTGAAACAGCGTTTAATTCTGAATAATAAATTGAGAAGGAGAATTTAGATAAATTGGTTAAAGCTTAGTTAATTCGGTAAAATTAGCAGCTATACACTTGTATTATCACTTTTTACTTTTTTCAAGAAGAAAAAAGCCTAGAAGAAGAGGTTTTTCTAGGGACGATAGCAACTTAACCAAATTTATTTATTATTTCCCAATCACTGGACATTGTTAAAAAACTCCGAGCCACATTGCACCAAAAATTGGCATTCATTTTCTGGCAACATAAAATGAAGTTGAATTTTACTATATTTTGGTATTTTCTCTAGCTCCAAATATCTGTAGAAGGTTGCACCAAAAGTAAGTGTCTTGAAAAAAACAAAACACCTATTTTCATCCTTTCTTTTTTTTTTTTTTTTAATAAAAGCAGAGGAAGGTTGGACCATTATTCGGTATTTTTAAAGCGCTTAAATGCAGGTTAAGTTTGCTATTTACCATAACAAAACCATTTACCATAAGTAGGTTATTTTATGACATAACTCTAACCATTTCATAACGCCAACAAATTTAAAAAGGAGACATAAAAGAAATGAACTTTAATTATTGCAAATAAGAAATTTACCTACTTAAATAATTTGATACTTGAAGCAATATGCATTAATCATCCCGATATACCGAGACCGTATTGTTAAAAAAAACATTGGCACCGTAAACAAATATCGTTCAGCTTACAGTCACCGTGGAAGTTTTCTGTCTTTTACCAAATTTTGGAGCAGTCAGTTGCACCATGGAAATATTTCTCAATCGTACTTCACAATTTATGGTGTAGCTAAAATAAAATGATCTTTCATTTAACCAAACTTTGGGATAAGAAATTTTGCACCAAATACAGGTTAAAGTTTTACCGAGTATTTTTTACAGTGTAAGAATAGCAACGATTGTATGGCTTATCTTCCAACTATGGAGTAATACTTGATCATGAGTTAAAATTATCATTAAGATTAATTTTCACTGTATGAATAATGTTAGTCTCGCTTACTTAATTTAAGTAGTATAAGGGAAAGTAAATAGCGTCATCTTTAATAATATATTTAATATACATATTTTTATTGAATGTAAATTATATATATATATATATATATATATATATATATATATATATATATATATATATATATATATATATATATATATATATATATATATATATATATATATATATATATATATATATATGAGTATTACATTGACGGTCTAGAGTAAACTGTGGTCGAAATTTACGTGAGAGAAAATGTCAAATAAAGCAACAATTCGATTAATCAAACAAAAAATCACAATCAACAGATGTGCAGAAAAATTGGATCGGCTGAAATAAGGATGATTAACTAGGCAAGACAAACCGTCAAGCTACTCAGTCTTCTTTTTATGCTCTTTTCTAACCTATCATTTACCTGCCTCTCATGTATCAAATACACGATTTTAAAGTGTCCAAGAGGTACTTTTTTTCTTCTTGAATTATAGACCATTTTAACCTTGACTTAAGTGACATCTAAATGATTCATACATATTTACTCTCCAACTTTTGAAGTATGGGAAACTTATTTTTTCTAGTGATATTCACTATCACTAGAAAAAATCTCTAAAGAAGAAATTTTGAAACAGATAGAGTTTTCGTTTAATAATTATTTATCGGAGTTTATGAATATGAACATTTGTCCATCTTACCTTCTACTTAATTTATATTAACTGGTGTAAATCTAGTTGATTAAAACATTAATGCTATTAGCTAACAGCAGAAACTTAGACAAATATTTTCCAAAATATTTTCATTGTGTAACAATTTAAATAATTATACAGTGGTGGCCAAAATTCTATACACTTTTGGAAATTTTTATGTTTTTTTAATTTTATTTAATTATTTTTTTAACTTTGCTTATAGAAAAGATTACGCCTCACATTTTGTTTGAATTCGGTATCGCATTCACTTTAAAACGAGATTTTCGTTTGTGCACATTAACAAACATTTCAAAGTTTCCACAATTTTTGCCACCACTGTATTTAGTTTAAAAAGCGCAATCGGTGCTGTTTTTGGAACCTAAAAGTTAAAATATATTTTTTAGACTAAATTATCCCATAAGATTACGATTTTTTTTCGTCAAATTATTTCAAGGAAAACTTCATCAAGTGTTTTCCTCTCTTAATGAACTGTCCTGGATTTCCTGGAGAGTCATATTTTTTAATATTTTAAAATAATAAAGCCATATTTTTCAATATTTGAACCGTATTTTTAGTCAGTTCTTTGATATTTTACTGACAACTGATATTTTACTGATTTTGAAATCCTTTTTCTTACACGCGTTTAGATTTTTTATCAATTTTATTATTTGTGAACGTTATTTTTAGTCAATTCTATCACAACATATCTTAGCTGGATTTTTTAAGTGTAGCTGAATTTTTAGAAAATGATTTGTTATTTTACAGTCAATTCAAATATTTGACCCAAAACAGTACAAACAGTAAGTTAGTTGCTATGTCTGGCATCAATCCATAATAATTTAATTATTAATCATCAGAATTCCAGGATTTTTGCTTTCTAAAAGAAAAGCTATAGGGCATATTCCGCATATTCCGACTGAAGGGAATAACTATAAAAATTTTCTGCCTGAAAGGGTTAATATTTGTTTCTGATTTTTCATAAAATTTAATGAGAAAAGTTTTATTTTTTAGATATTGTATGATTTATTCATTGTTTCTTTATTACATTTCTATTTATAGTAAAAAGAATTTAGAAACACCAAAACTGAACAAATTTCTAGATTTGATTCAGCTTTTAATTTCAGCAATTAATCGTATTGACTTTAGAATTTTATTTCGAATTTACTATTGCTCTAAGAATAATACAACGGCTATTTCATGTTTATTTATTTATTTGATTATCATTTTGCGTCGTTTTAATATGTTTTGCACCAAAAGTCATACAAGTCTTTTAACCATCATAAAGTAAGTCATATAAAACTGCGAAAAAGACGCTTTTAGCGAAAAAGATTTTTATAAATGTTGCAACCAGTAAAAAAAAAATTCTAGGACAACTATGAGCTTACATAGAGGGATAAGTTTATTTCAAGTGGGTCTTAAAAATTTTAAAAAATTGATTTTAAAAAATTTTTAAATATTTTTTTTCACAAAAAAAAACGATAAAGTAGTAGCTAAAAAGAAAAATTTCTACCTGCATTAACATAAAATTAAAATAATCAAATCCTACGGATACCCAACCCTCCAATTACCAATCTAAATAGATAACTATACTAAATTTTTATTCAGCGTTGAAAATAGATTAATTTATTATTTGTTGAATTAATTAAATATTAAATCACTCTTTTTCAATAAAACGCATATTTGACATACTAGATTCACTTGTTCAGAACATAAGAAGGCATTTTTTTAATTGTTACAAAATAAATTGACTGTCAAAACAAGCGTTTTCGCAATAGTATTCATTTATGAGCCGTAATAGCTCAGGGGATAGAGTGTTCGCCTTCCAATGAGAGGAACCAGGCTCGAATCCCAGCGATGGCTGGTCGATACGAATTCCGCATCCGGATTGCACCGACCACAGTGATGACGTAAAATATCCTCAGTGGTAGACGGATCATGTGTTAGAGTCCCCTTTACGCCAGGATAACTGTGGTAGGTTTTCGTGCTTTTTCCGCGCTTTTTCTCTCCTTGTAACGCAAATGCGAGTTTGTTCCATCAAAAAGTCCTCCACGAAAGTAACTTTTTCCCAATATTCGATCCCAGAGTTCCCTTGTCTTCCGGACTGGGTTCAAAATTACTAGGATACGGAGTTCAACATTAGTAGTAGTTAACGCAAAAATCGGGTCAGCTGTCCAACGACGGTTATAAAATAAAATTAAAAAAATAATTTATTCTTCACCAGTTTTTGTATCAAAACATCCTTTGTAAATATCACTTTAATTGAATTCTCTTTGTTTGAATTCTATTTACAAAGTAATTACAGACTAGTGCAAAAGGGTTTTCCCGATTCAGTTAAATTTCATAAAAATATTCTTGGCAAAAGCGTTTTCTTATGTAGCCTTCAATATCTTAGATGCAGAAAAACTTACTTTGTTTCTTATAAAATCAATTATATATCTGTGCCAGCTTGAAATCAGCCAAAGTTCCTTAAGACAATTTTCAATTTTTGAAATTTCTATTTAACGAAAAATTTTGAAAACAAAAAAAATCGGATTTTTACTTTTATTATAGTAATCTGCAAAATTATGCCGTCTCTTACTCATTTATTGTGATTAGTTTGAAATGAACTAAAGTTACTGTTCTTTAAAATGTTCAATTCTTAAATTTTTATTTAAAAAGAAACTTGAAAAATAAAAATAAAAAATTTTATCTTGCAAAATTATGCCGTGATTTAAAAGGCTATTTTTCACAAGCAATTTTATATAAATTAGTTTTTAATGTTCAAATCATTTGCATTCCGAAACTTAAATTAATAACAAAGTTTAAAATTTTATATAGTAAATAAGTTTTTATATTTATAACTCCAAACTAAAATACGTTTGTTTCACAACTCTGTTGAAAAAAAACTGAATAAATAAATAAATTAAAGAAGGATATAATTATGAGTGATATGGAAGACTAGACATTAAAACGTCAAAAATATTTCGTGAATGTCAATAGTATAAACATTAGAGTTGATTAGTTGGGCAGGTTAATTGCTACTTAGATATCCAAACAGGCTACCATTAAATTATTGATTTGATAGGAACATTTTTCTTTAAAAACTACCTAATATTTATATCTTTTTACTAACAAAGATACAAAATGCAATAATAATAGACTCAATCTTATTTATACAAAAATTTATCAATATAGGCTACAACGGGTTTAATAACCGAATTTTCTGAACTTATTATTTAAATTACAATAGATAAAACATGTTCTTTTTTTAAGTATAAAATTAAATGTTTCTGACAAATTTGTCTTCTAAAAAATGTCATACAAGAATAACTTTCACAAAGAATAAGCTATTTTTAAATAGTTATTCAAGCTACGCATCATTCTTTTGTGTTAGTTTGAATGTTATACCTAAACATTTTCACGAAATATGGAAACCATATAAAATTAACTGTTAAGTATTAAACACTGCTCAACATTATTACTATATTATTCTAAAGGCACCTTATATTTTCTTAAAAGCACAATCCATACATGACTAACGTTATAATGCTTGATTTTATTTGAATATTTCAAAAGGTAGTAAATTTTATGCTTTACCAATATAATTTTTATTCAATAACTTTGATTTGCAATTATTTTGATCTCTATAATATAGGGGCCTCCCTAGCCGAGTGGTATCGCCCGCCAAAAGCTGTGCAAATCATGGAGGTAGCGGGTTCGAATCCCGTTGTTACCCCGGATGTACCTTCGTGCTATCCTTCTCTCCATAGTGGTGCTCTCTGCCCTTCTATTATTTGACAAAGATTTATAAGCCTAAATGAAGCACACAAGACTTTAAATATATGTAATTCCAATAAATCCATTATATATAAACAAATACATAACACCTGATAATGGTGCAGTGAAATTTTTAAATATTTCAAAGTCTATATAGAAACTTATTATGCTAACAATTGGAATATTTTAGGAACTTCTGGATAACATCTACTACAATGTATGACAGTGAACAAGACAAAATAGCACTCTGAATAACTTTTATCTCAAATAATAAGTTTTTCACTAATTTTAATGGCATAAAATTGGATCTCAAATATGCTAACTAAGTAGCTCTAAATATTAACAGAATCTACCGCAAATAAAATAATCTCTCAACATAAAATACCTTTAATTTTCTTCGAAGAATTTTTGACAATCAAAATATGGGAATAGCCATGAAATGGAAAATATAGTTCCAATAATTTGATCAGGAAAGCCTCGTAATTTTAGCTTCAATTTTTTGTATATTTTTCTCATATCTTGAGAACTTGTTTACCTTTTCTGGTGCTATTATTATTTGTTATTGTTAATTTACGTCGCACTAGAGCTGCACAATGGGCTATTGGCGACGGTCTGGGAAACATCCCGGAGGATAATCCGAAGACATGCCATCACAATTTTGATCCTCTGCGGAGGGGATGGCACCCCCGCTTCGGTAGCCCGACGACCTGCGCGCGAAGTCGAGCACTTTACGGTAGCACAGTTTAACGAGGACCAATACCGCACACCTACGCAGACTGATCCAAGTGGTCACCCACCCGCACACTGACCGCAGCCAGTGATGCTTGACTTCGGTGATCTGCTGGGAACCGTGTCTTAACGATCAGTCCACTGCGGGACCCTTTTCTGGTGCAGAATATACTGTCGGGTTTTTAAAATATTACAAACCACTAAAAATGTAAACTGCTAGCTTTTCAGCAACCCCTTTTTTTTAAGCAACAGAAGATTAAAATATATCTCTTCACTTAGCTTGCACTAAGCAAAGACCTTCAAATACGCAACTAACTGCTCAATACAGGTTGCTATACCAGAAAAACAACTTACAAAGAAAGCAACATACTCAGATTTAGAAGAGCATCATGTAGGGGAGAGTGGGGTCAATTGTAACATTTTTTACTTAACTATTTTTAACTAACAAAAAATCCAATATATTATTAGTATTGACTGACAGACGAGTAAAGTAGACTATCCTCTACTAGAAAGAAAAAATACCTTATTTTAAATGTTATTATATCAGTTATTAACAATTTTTGACAATCGTGCACTTGTTACAATTGTCCCCACTTACGGGGTCAATTGTAACAGTTCATAAAATGAACTAAAACATAATTAATTATACATATTATCATAGTTGTGGTATATTTTTTTATTGATCAAAATAGTAGTGATATTTTAGGAGTAAAAATAGTAATGAGCAGAGACCTAAAGGGTTAAACTTTTAACTTTAAGGGGTTAAAAATTTTAATTTATGCTGTGAAAGGTGACAAATAAAATAATGCACATGCAACTTAATATAAATGATATAGGAAACTATTGGTGGTTCTTAAAGAGTTAAGAAATGGTTTGTAAACATAAGAGTATTTATTTTCAGTTGTTACAATCGTCCCTTCACTTATTGTTACAATCGTCCCCAAGACGCCATTTCAGCTTCATTTGTTAAAAACAATGCTAGTTAATTAACAAAACTAATCTTTTTTTATTGAAATGTTAATTAAGGTGTCCACTTACATATTCGGTTAATAATTTTTATTTGTTTAAACAAAATTACTTTGTACAATATAATATTCTAATACCAAAAAAAGTACTTACGAAGCGTGAAAATATCTTTTGTGATGTAACTCTTTCAAAAGTACATAAAAATGCTTGCCAGCAGGGGTGTACATGTAGATTTATTAAATACACCTTATGCGCCACCTAGGAACCAAATCAAGAACCCGACACTCGAAATGTTTGCTCTGTTACAATCGTACCCTGTTACAATTGACCCCACTCTCCCCTACTAAGATCCAACGCATGCGTATAAGAAGCCATGTGACAATCATGCGGTACATCACCTTAACCGGTTGTTGGACAAGCCTATGGTTGGTACGCTGCCTCTTGTCAACAGCAATTTTATTATTTCGTTTGATTTTAAAATGTGTTAGCAAATTTAATTAATGATATAAATAATTTCTCAAAGAAATATCTTAATAAATAGCACAATACTATTTATAAATAGTGCAAGAGTACCGCAACAATCCAACCATAAAAAAAAGAGGAAGCTTACCTTTTCATTTCGGCTAAAATATATATTTCCTTTCTCCCCAACCCCGGTAGTGGTTAAGGGGGGGGGGGAGTATAAACCTGTTTCAAGATCATCTGCAGCCGGGTCCGTAAATGTTTTTTTTTTCTTTTTAAATAGGGACCGTACCAACCCTTAGGAAGCTTTACATTATACCTATGGAAGCTAGCCTTTCTCTCCTATGTACATGATTCCTCGTAATCGTTGCGTCAAACTTCTGGGAGAGGTAGGGCACATCATAAAGATTAAGAATTGCATAGAAACCCATGCCCGGAAATGTCATCGTACGCCTCTAGGTGGTGCTGAACAGTGAAGAGGTAAGTGAAGATTACCTTATTCGAGCGGTAGGCAGCATACGAAGAGTATGGAACGCTATACCAACGGAGAGCTTGCTGACATGCACTTCGCTTACGGAATAGGTGAGGGTAAAAGACGAGCCGCTGCACGCATTTATCGAGAACGCTTCCCAGACAGACAGCAACTACACCACAGTTTGTTTGCTCGTCTGCATGAAATTTGTGTGAGGACGGGTCATTAGGAAGTGGCAGGACAAGTGAGATCAGGCCATGATCGACTCACTCGGTCGAGAGGGGAGAAAGTGTGCTGGATGCGGTTGAGAGTAAACCAAGGACCAGCATACGTGCTATTGCCTCTCAGTTAAGAATGTCTCGTACTAGTATCCAGCGTGTTTTGAATGTCCTTCCACGCCTTTCGTTTACAAAGGGTTCAGTTACTGCTTCCCAATGACCATCCTGAACATGTGGTTACTATAAGAAAGTGCCCGTGATGAGAATTTCCTAGCTTATGTGTTGTTCAATGATGAAGTTACATTTAATGGGGAAGGCCACATCCATCACCACAATCAGCATTTGTGGGCTCAACAAACCTCCACGGTTTACGGCACCACGAGGCACAATAACGCTTCAGAGTTAATGTGTGAGCGGGTTTGTTTGACTACTGTTTAGTCGGGTCGTAGCTTTAAACATCCAGGTTGAATGCCGCGAATAAGCTGATCTTTCTGGAGCAGGTTCTTCCCGGCTTGCTTGCCGATGTTTCCCAAAATGTGAGAGGCAACATGTTGTTCCTACGCGATGGGGTGCCAGCCAGCTCATTTTGGATAAGATATTCGAAACCATTTAAACAGATCATTCCCGCATCGATGGATTTGGTGTGGTGGATTAGTTCAATTGCTCCCACGCTCACCGGATTTATCGAGCCTTGACTTTTTTCTGTGCGGAACCATCAAAAGTGTCGTGTATCGCGATCCTGTTGAGTCTGAAATGGATATCGTGGCAAGATTCGCCGGCGCAGCTGCTACAATCAAAAAAACTCCCGGTGTGTTTGAACATGTCCGGTAATCAATCCAGGCATGTTTGGCGTCTGATGGTGCAAACCTCAAGCGTCTTTTGTAACATTCAAGCTGCTGTGCACCATTTGTATTCATTATGTGTAATATATATATGGTTCAAATTAACCACTCTCTTGTTTGTGTTTCCTTTCCCATCGTCTACCTTTGCTACCACTTACCCCTGACATTTCCAGCCATGGGTTCATATGCGATCCTTAACCCTTATGATGTGCCCTTACTCCCGTAGGCGCTTATAGATCCCGTAGACGCTTTACGGGATGCCCTGTATATTCTTTGGTCGGAGTTGCTGGTCGCAGTTGCTAAAATGTTGCATGACTAAAATTTTTAATCGAAATTTGATGGAAAGGGTTTAGAGATGGGCATACTACGACCCACGGGCCAACTGCGACCCAACGGAAGGTTTTATCCGGCCAGCGGATAGAATTTCAACTTGCCGATCCATGCGAATGTAAACAATATACATTATATATCAACTTTCTTGTTTATTTTGTGTAAAGCTATTTTTGTTCTTTCTTTTTTAACTAAGTACTGATGACCTTTTTGCTTTCTCTATTTTTGTTCTACAAAACATAAATTGATGGAAATAGTTAGCAAAGACAGCTTCAATTGGTAAAATATTTAAAGCAGAAGTTCTTTATAGAATAGCCGTAGATTGGCTCCAACGAACGTTTGTCTTTCTCGAGGAGCAGACATATGGTATGTATTATAGGTGAATTGTATTTCATATGTGGCAGACTACGCATTTTAAGCTCCAACGAGCGGATTTTTCTGCCGGCGAGAGTTCTAATATTATTTATTGGATATGGAAAGATTGCACACATATAATGTCATTGTAAATAATGGTGAAATTATTAAATGTATAAAATAGCTAGTGCGTATTTGAGTTATTGGTAAAAATTTTTATCCCCAAAATAGCTACTAAAAAACGCAAAGTTGATTCAGGGTGCCATGCAGTCAATGATGAATGAACTTTTTTACAGTTGTAAAAGATAAACCAGTATGTCTTATCTGCAATGAAGCTGTAGCAGTTTTTAAAGAATACAACATTTATCGACATTTTACAGCCAAGCACAATAATGCCAACTACGGAGCAATGTCTGAATGTAAAAGAAGACAAAATGAAGAAAGTTTTCTTAAAGAATTATCAGGCAACAAAATTTTTTCAGGACGATAAACAGTGTCCAAGAAGCAGCTACGCATGCAAGTTACATTGTAGTATGCACTATTGCTAAAAATAATAAGTCTAGAATATAATATAAATAATATAATATAATATAAATAATAAGTACAGAGGAACTAGCGTACATGCGTTCTTTAAAGAGAACTTCCACGGGATGTGATATTTTTCGTGAGTTTCAGGAAGGGTTTTTAACTCTGAAAGTGGCCAGAACAAAAATATGTAATATTTCGACTGATGGGCACAAAATATGACAGGAATAAAATCTGGATTCCTTGGACTCTTTAATCAGGCCTATCCCGGGAATAACGTTAGTTTTCTACTTTGTGTTATACACCAAGATGCTCTGTGTAAATCTGCAATGAATATGAAACCTGTGCTTGATGCAGTAGTAAAGCTTATTAATACTATTCGATTTCGTGGGCTTACTCACCGGCAATTCCGAGATTTTCTTCAGTCCGTGCAATCTGAATACTCTGATGTACTGTATTACACGAATGTAAGGTGGCTTAGTGCAGGATGTTTTTTTGAGCGAGTTTGGCAGCCGAAGGTCGACATAGTGTCGTTCTTCCATGAGAAACAGTCTTCAACAGAGTGCGAAATATTAGAAGATACAGCATGGCTTTCAGACTTTGTATTTTTCCCAGATCTTCTTTGTCATATGAACAACTTGAATGTTGAAATGCAAGAGAAAAATCAATTCATCGATGATATCTGGGCCCATCTCAAGGCTTTTAAACTGAAGCTTAATCTGTTTGCTGGGCAGCTAGCTAAGAACGACTAGTCTTATTTCTCGAGGTTAAATTCAATACCCTCAGTAAATAAGGAAAATATTAGGAACTATGAAGATGGCTTGAAAAAACTCCATTTTGAATTTGATAGCAGATTTTAAGATTTCAGTGCCATTCAAACAGAATTAGATATTTTTACCATGCCTTTCAACGTAAATTGTGAAACAGTGAGGTCGGATTTGCAGCTTAAATTAATTGAGTTGAAATCTAACAATCATCTGAAGAAGTTGTCCCTAAATATGACAAAGATTGAGTTTTACAAATCATTACCAAAAGCTAGCTTCATCTTATATATGTGAACAAGTGTTTTCAACTATGAACCTTAGAAAAGATCATTTCAGAAGCAGACTAACAGCCTCATTCCTTAAAACAAGCACATCTCTCTTCGAACCTCAATATAAGGAACTTTTAAAAATGAAATCACAATTTCATTCATCTCATTAAATATTTAAATTAAAACTAGTATATCATATTTTTTTTATTTTATAAGTTTTTACTCGGCCCACCAAACTTTTTTCTTTCGATTTCTTGCCCTCGACCAAAAAAGTTTGCCTATCCCTGGGTTAAGCGAATTCAAAAAATTTAATTATATAAAATACGTTTACATAAAAATAATTCCCTCTATAATTGCATTATTCATATTCTTACAATGTAAAAAGACCGAGACGTGGTGTTTCAAGGGATAAAGCGTTCACCTTCCAATGACGTGAACCGGGTTCCTATTCCAGCGATGGCTCGTTGATAAGAATTTCATACTCTGCTCGCATCGACCACTGTGCTGACGTAAAATATCCTCAGTAGTAGACGAATCATGGGTTAAATTCCCCATGCCGTGAGGCTGACCGTGGGAGGTTTTCTTGGTTTTCCTCTCCATGTAAAGCAAATACGGGTTAGTTCCATCAAAAAGTCTTCCACGAAAGCAAAATTTCTCCCACTTCTTGATTCAGGAGTTCCCTTGTCTTCTGGATTGGGTTCAAAATTACAAGGCTACCGAGTTGAACATTGGTAGTCGTAAACCCAAAAAAATGGGTCGACTGCTCAACGACGGTTATAAAAAATAAAAATATATATATAAAGAGACCAGTGTGAAAGGTTTCATGGAAAATATTGCTGATATTTCCACCTCAAATATTGCTGATATAAAGAGCAGGTAGACTGATTCGCATATTAAAACTTTGAAGAAGAAAAATCGACAGGGGGTCTCCCTAATGACCTTCGGTGAGAGGGGTCGCAAAAGAGAAAAATGATTTTTGTTGGCTTACGTATTTTATTCCCTTTATTATACTTGCTTACACACAGCGGGTAATGAAAGATGAGAATGCCTTTCCTTTCTAAGATAAAAGAAAAGTGGTTTTACCAGAAGAGTTGCGCATTTCCTAAGCAAAATAAAAAATCAGTTTGAACAACAAAAAAAAAGTAAAATTTGGTCATATTTACTTAGCTTTTTTTTGTAACGATAAGTGATTTGCAAAAAAATCATATTTATTTCAGATCTTTGCTTTCGGAATCCTTTCAACTGTCATATTGTTTAACACGTTGAATGCCACTCTAATTTTACATGGCTTGCCAGTCTGGCCACACAGTAAATAACTACTAACTCAATTTGCAAATATTGGACAGATTTTGTTAGTTTTTTAAAAGGTTTAGCATGACTAATCTTTCTTTCTTTATTTAGAACAAATTGGGTGCCTGGGTATGAAAGTACAGTATACAGTGTATGAAAACATTTTGTATTATGCAACATTATGGTGGGTGACTAATCTGAAAAAAGTGGTGAATTATATAAGCCTACGAATTGTTTAGCAATAGTGGTGGATAAAAATCTACTAAATTGAATTTATTAAACCAAGAATCGCAATTAATAAACTACTACTTGAAAATATTTATTCGCTGTCCAGACAAGTTGGCATCGCTGTGTATATAAATAAAACTACTTTTGTGTGTTCCATATTGCATTAATTTCTTCAAACCATTTTAGTAACGATAATAATATTAAAAAAAAAATTACAAATTTACTCAAATTATGTGTTTCTAATAATCTTGGCTTTGCCGGTCACCAGTGACCCCCGTAGCTCTACGAACCAGCTCAGTGCCAGTCACCGGTGACCCCCATGGCATGCAACATGTTAACAGAATGATTCTTAAAATAACTCAACTGCCAGGAAGATTCTCAATGGATGCCACTTCTTATTTCAGGTTTTCATCGTTTGCTGTTTTTCGCACAAAAACGTTTCAGA